>NC_090934.1:1045780421-1046087921 GCF_040938575.1 Ambystoma mexicanum | reverse complement strand
TCTGATTAAGAGTCCTGCAGGCGGGAGGTGTCACTCCCGCCAGGTCTGAACTGGTGGGTTTAACACTACCCGCCTGCAGGCGGACATGGAAACACTGTCTCTGTCATGGATGGAACCGGTGTTTCCATTGTCCCCATCCCCATGGAGTCATATGGGCTCCATGGGAATGGGGACTTACACAATTCTGCCTCTAGAATTCCCGGGTGACCGTGGCCGTAATGCCCCGGTGATTCCGGGAATCACAGAGGCGGAAAGGTAATACGGGTCCAGCGGTGACCTGCCGGTTTTTCCGGCTCTGTTACCGCCAGACTCGTAATGAGGCCCAATTAATTGTTTTCAAGTGTTTAAAAACTAATAGTGGTGAACTTGCCAATATAAATGTTTACTTCTTTAACTGTTTCAGCTGAACTTGCAGTCTATTAACCCCTTAAGTGCCAAGGACGGGTATGCTCATCCTTTTTTCATAGACTTCATAATAGACTGACACTTTGTGTATTTTGATGTCAGTATGCATTTTCCATTGAGCTGTGCGTTTTTGGGTAATTTCTGTCATGAAAGCAATGCACCCGTATTCTGTGACCCTATTGAATCTATCAAATGGCTCTGATATATTAGTACCTTACAGGGTAGGGATTTGTGTGGAAAAAAAAGGTGCAGCAATAACAAGAAGCCTACAATGATAAATCATGTGTCATTACTCTCTGCTACAAACTATTTGAGAAGGACCTGTAGGGTCATTTTTGGCAGCATGTATAGCAAGCAAAACCTCTTACTGGACACTTGGTCAATAACAGTGGTGACAACTACAGGCTTCTCAATGCAATACATTATCTCAACAAGTGACCCACATTGCACCTGAAAGAGGCCCTTGATTGCTAAAGAAGGTGTCGCTCCAAGCATTGCCCTGTTACCGTATCTTCCCATCAAAGCCTGGGGCTCATAAACGCCCACCATTCTTAGTGTTTGCTATTATATGGTGCCACCTATATGCCATAAAGTATTGCATTAGAGTGCCACTGGGGAGAAATGGTATATGAGGAGGGACACACAGATTGTTGGTGTTGTTTGGTTATTACATGAACGTCATTTAGGGGTTGCCAGGGGTCGCAAATAGGATCCCTGAGGTCTCCCTTGCTACCCCTGTGGCCTCCCTTGCGACCCTTAAAAAAATGTTTTTTTAAATGTGGTTTTTTTTTGTATTGAGGCTCATGGCTTTAGCCAGCAGCACGTGGCTGGTTTTCTGAGCACTGGCTGCTGCAATGTGTGTGTGGTCTGTAGATTGCAGCTTCGACCACCAGCAAGGTCAATTCAGCCTTTCATCCTGCTGAGGTTGATGAGTACCAACACAGGTTGGGTGATATTGTATGTATATTTGTTCTATATGAAGCGCTTAAGCGTAAATGCTATATAATAACACACAATTATCTTTTAGCCTTGGACGTCTGCTTGTTTCACAGTGATTTGGTCAATATGGGCCTCTTGGCACCAATATTAATGATGCATATGGTGATCCATTCTTGTATGAAATGTATGGGTCTTTACAGTGATATTGTAACCCTATTTTTCGTAGTGTACTTAGAAACAATGCTATGTGATGCCACTTCCTGAAAGGTTGTGTTTCATTGCTTCCCGGGATGTCACTGTGAGTGGGGTCAAATGACATCACGTCCTGTGATGTCATCAGAGGTCAAGGGTTGTGTGATGTCACTTCCGCTACCTCTGGCATTTTGGTGAAATTGCGTCCCTGGTTATTTAGCTATCCTTTAACTACCACTGGCCATGAAAATACCTATCGCCATTCCCACCCACTTTCTAGCCCACCACACCCAAAACCCATACTCGTGGGATCTCTTTGAACTAACTTTATCAAGCTATTGCATCAAACGTTATGCTCAAATTGACTGTCAGTGTTCTTTTTTTTAAATCAGTTTTCGCAGAGTTAATGACTTAATTGGAGCTGTAAACCCTCTACTAGTGTACTAAATATGTCTTAACCAGGACTGCTTCAGCCACTCAATGTATTAGCACTATGCATTTTCTGTTAAAAACAAGCTTTGGCAAAGTCAACAGTTTTTAAGTATTTGTCTTTTGCCAGGTGCTGCTATTATGTGCCCAGGTGCTCCCACCATTTTGCAGCTGCTACCTTCGATGGCCAATTAATAACACTATTGCAGGATCTGGCAAATACCTTTCCCATACCTACACAAAAGCCAAAACTGTTTCTATTGCTGGTGTTAGTTGGAATAAAGCCATTAGTCATTTGCATGTGCGTCAAGAGCACACCGGACACCTGAAGAATGCTAATGGTATCAAGTGAAGCATAGAAATTAACCTGGCTAAGCACTCAGCCGTCCGAGCACTAATCTTTTGTGTCTGCTTCCCCACTGCCTCCTTCGCATGCCTCCTGAGGACCGAACCGGTTACAACAATTAGATTAGGGCTGGGAAATGTGTGGAACACATGCTGATTCGACATATCAGATCCATCTTCGAGGTACTGACTTTTACAGCATCTCAGCAGATAAGGCAGCAGGACACCCCATTACAATTCTGCAAGAGCCAGCGGTCATGTCCCAGAGCAACCAGGCCATCATCAATCACGGCCTAAATGCGGCGGGGCCACAGGTGCCGCGCCGCCGCACTCGGCGCATCACAGCACAGTAGTCTAGCTCTTCTCGGCATCCATTTTCTCGAAGCCCTTCCGACGTCTGGAGTTGGCTTCGCTTTTACGTCACGTCGCGAGGGCTCAGTCACGTCTGATATTCCATCTTCGACACGCTGTGCATGACCCAGTGAGGGCACCCTCGAGAGATGTTTCAGAGCGCACGGAAAAAGCAACACTCACTGGATATGTGGCGCTGAAGGTACTCAGATGCAGGAACATCTGTTGTGTGATGTGTGCTGTATCGCATCGGTGCTCCAACTCTCCTGTGGATATAGCTGACCCTGTTCAGAATTAAGTGTCCTGATCTGCCCTGTTCTGTCTGAACAAGCCTAGAAACAATCATATTATTTGTCGTACATAGAAACATTTATAAAAACACTTGCTTTATTACTGCTTGCAACCCTCGCCTATTGCCCTGCAAACCGCACATGATTTAAACAATATTAGCTCATGGAAATATTTATTGACCTCCTCTCAGACAATCAAAATGTTCAGAGTGCAGGCAATAACTATTGGTATTGACTTAATTCTGACCATTATTTCTTCAAAAGCAAACAGTGAAACAACAATGTGATTGCCAGGCAAGATATTTCAACAAGACACTTCCTCTCTGAGGGCATCCTTTTTTTTCACTGCAACATTCTTTTTAACACAACAAAGAGAAAGGTAAACAAGGGGAATGCAGTCACTTTCTTATAGAGAAACTCTTTACTTACATGACACCTAATGCATGCTCATGTTAAAATTGCTGTAATTTAGCCAAGTTTTCAAATGAAATGCTTAACTTTGAAAACCTTGTTATTTCAATGCAACAAAATAAAACCACATTTAATTTCCTAACTCATTTTGTCTATTTACTTTTCTCACTATTAAATTAATCTGTGTTTAATTTCCAACCAAAACAACAGATATTGCTATTACCACTTTATACTATAAGCCTTATAGACCCCAGAAGGGGTCCTTATTGCTTAGAATAATGCCCACCGCCAAATTATGACCATAGGTGAATTATTATTCATCTCTCAAATGGGAATATGCAGCTGACATTGTTTTACTTTTAAAAGTCAGTGTTTGTACATTTCTATTATAATAGTGTGGCTACATGATTTCAATACATACAATAACAACATTAAACATATATACGTATCATCAGTGTCACAGATCATGAGAGGAGGCCACCAGAGGGCACAGCCAAAATGGAAGCCTGAATGCTGTGTTCCTTCCCCTGCCCTGGTGTCTAGTGGAGTTGTAGCACGGAGCCCAGGACCCATGCCAACGGGGTCACAGAGCTCTGGAAAAAGAGGGGCATCACCTGTGCTAGTGAAAGGCGCCAGCACCCCAGGGAAGACCGGGAACGAAGCGGCAGAGAAGCGCACCACGCTTCAAGTGTCAACGGTGGTGGCGGGAAGAATCAACGGCCGCCGCAGCGATATCCACTGGAAGAGCACTGGGCTGCTGGTGGTACCTCCCGCATCCATGGTGTGCTGAGCCCGAGCTGGGGAGGTGAGGAGGAGGTAACTCTGTGTGGTCAGACTCGAGGACCGCCAGAGTTAGCATCAGCTGCCTGCCTGTGGGAGGAGGAGCCGGCCGTGGACAGCAACCCCTGCAGACAAAGTGCACAGAGCCTGGACAGGCTGAGGCGGCAAGGAGGAGGCAGTGATCCGGCATTGTTGGAGCCGATGGCTGCATGAATAAATGGCCCCGTGATACCCTATCAAGAGGGAGCAGATTGATGACAGGGTCACCCTGCAGGCACTGGAAGCAGAGCTGGTGTGCACTACAAAGATGAGGAGGGGAGGGGGATCCAGGTGAGTGGGGGACCCTCAGGCAATTCCCCAGCAGCAATAAACACAGTGAGGGTTGCAGAGAAGCAGGCTTCTGAAGAGCACCCCCTCTTGCACAAGGTGTCCACGCCAGTGTGAGCTGTGCAGAGGAGCTGGCTCAGCGCTGAAAGGCCCAGCTTTTAAACCATACCCCCAAAGGAGACCGGGTGTGGCGGAGGAGTGAAGATTGTCCTGGAGAGGGTGAGCGCTCACTCTAAGACCCACCAGAGGGGTGAGGTGACCCCACATATAGGAGCTCATGGAAGACTGAGCTCCATCAGGACTCTCCTAAGGAGACACAGCAAGGCCACAACCAATCCCCTGTCAAACACCTGAGACATGGTTGCCCTGCTTAGAAGTCCAAGCAAGCCACTTAACATAGCACCTGCGCATGTTAGAGTAAAGTTTGAGTCATCTCTCTGCCTGCTAAACAACATACTGAGGTAGCTGAAATGGGTGACTGCGAGCTTCAAGTTTTAAGCCGCACCTCCACTGAAACTTACATGTTTGCCTCACATAAGCCTTAGCAGGTTATTGTAATGTCTGATTTTCCACATCAACCCTTTCCCTCATTGCTAACTCACAGATGCATGCTATGTTCCTCAATGGGTTAAATTTATCCATTTGAAACAGAGACAGCTGAGACAAAGAAAGAGAGAGAGCCTGTTGTGGCCTCCACAGAAGGCCAAAACAGGCATAGCCATTAGTACATCAAAACGATCTAAACCACGGCAAAACTCTCCAATTTCACCCTGTCGCACAATTCCATATGAGAGGCTAACCAGACCCCAAATGCTGTAATCAATCAAATCTTGGACTGTTTCCTAGGGATAGCATACTCCCAAGTTTCTTCTGCCAAGCCTGTTGAAAGCAGAATGGCACTCAGAAGCTGGCTACTTCAGACCTGCACCCATCAACACCAAAGGTTTCGCCTCTGCCTTTCAAACTGTCCCACTAATGAACTCTATCCCTTTTACTTTAACAAAGACAAGTGCAGCGATGCCATCAGCAGTGGCAGGCACGCACTATACAGGACCACTTGCATTGCATTACATTAATGTCTAGTACACGGAATGTCATTTTAAACATGATGCAAGAACATAAAGAACACGATTTATTGAGACTCTAGCACCCAACTGCCAGAGAAAGGATGTTCTTCTCTGTGTCACACAAATGTGCTTTTCGGGATAATCCACATCCTGTTGTCAAGTAGCTTTTGGATTGGTTGGGGTTATGACCACCTTATTGAAGTCACACAAAGCCAGGGAGCTGGCTGCCCTAATCGTTTCATTTTTTAATTCCAGCAACATTCGAACTGAAGATCAGTAATGCGTCTATTATATGATAGATACCCTGGTGCAGTAATGCATCCATTATACGACAGATACCCTGGTGCAGTAATGCATCCATTATATGATAGATATCCTGGTGCAGTAATGCATCCATTATATGATAGATACCCTGGTGCAGTAATGCGTCCATTATACGACAGATACCCTGGTGCAGTAATGCATCCATTATATGATAGATACCCTGGTGCAGTAATGCATCCATTATACGACAGATACCCTGGTGCAGTAATGCATCCATTATATGATAGATAACCTGGTGCAGTAATGCGTCCATTATATGATAGATAGCCTGGTGTTCTTCTGCAGTGGGATAGGATATATCTGTCAATTTGATGGGTTAAGACCCGCAAAATTGACCATTGATTTGTTGGGAATGCATCAAGGATGTAGTGCCCCCCAATTATTTTGGAGCCTCGTTAACGGACAGATGTTCGAGCCTTGCAATGAGTAACACTAGGCTACCCAGTTCCTTGCAAGTTAAGTGTAGTGCTTAGTCCCATTGACAGATAGAATATAATATAGGTATATAGGTAAAAGCGGAGCCCAGTGGACCATACCTTCATGCAGCCAACTTCTCTCCTAACGGATAAACATAGAGCAACCACTCAATCCTTCTCATCAGCACTCTGTGCTCACCCATTCATACAACAGCACAAAAATGCCATACTGCAGCTTTCATGCAGATGCTGGCAGGTAAGATTGCTCAGTGGATTGAGCGCTCGCTGCTGTGATCTGAGCGTGATCTGCAGGTCACAGGTTTGAATCCCGGCAAGGCCAACTCAGCCTTTCATCCTTCTGAGGTCGATAAATGAGTAACAATTTTGGTTGGGTGATATTGAACGTTTATATGTGCTCTGTAAAGCGCTTTGGATTAAGGTGCTATATAAATAACACATCATTATCATTACATTACAGCACTTCTCTCTGTGCACAAATACAAAATACATTGTGACAGTACAGGAACCAAGTGGAAGAAGACATGCACGAGAGATAAATAAGCTGCCCTCAAACTAACACCACCAAGCCAAAACCTATGCAACAACGCTGCAAGAGCCTACTAGTAGCAGACCATATCTGTGCAACACACCTGCTGCCTTCCAGTATAAAAACACACATATGCAAAACCTTGTGAAGATGAAAGTGTGAATCTCCAGTTAGTTGGAATGTAGGTATATTTTTGAATCCGAGTTCCAGTTACACATAAGATATAAGATCGATGTAACAGACACTTAGTGGACAATCATTTAATTGACAATCTTTTGTATAACAAACATTGAGCCCTCATTAGACTCAGCGTGAACGAGCAAGCAAATCAGCTCCCTCCAACTGCAGGAGTAGATGGGCAGGGGAAACCTGCGTTCATAGGGAGCTGCTAGCTACCCTCCGCTATGGGCACAATCAGAGCTTAATTTGCAAATAAATAAGTGCCAGGACCCAAATATGTTCGAGCATGCCTGTTACACATCGGGGGGCCTCAGCTCCAAGCCCACTGTTGCCACCATCCATTGCCTGCTCCCCACAATCTCAGGATATTTCGGGTTACAGCTGTAACTCTCACTGGACCATCAAGGTTGATGGATACACTGCCCAGGCATATGTGCATTTTACAGATATCAATCAAACTAACACAAAATAACGCAACATGCAAGTTCTGTCTTAAAGTAAGCTAAATATTTAAGTGATTTTTAAAACACATCATTACATGTGGCTTGGATTCTATAAGTGGCAAGCGGAACATGTTGACCATCTATCCACAGAAAAAGAGCACATGTGCTTTCCTCCTATAGATAATTGATAAGCAAAGTCAGGAAAAATGCTAAATGAGCTAATGAACTTCCCTGAAACTAGATCCTTCTTAATAGGTTGGCACTCATGACTGGCACTGCTGTTGGGCATTGACCTTTCCCTGTCCTTTTCCCTGTATTGGTGCTGCTGGTATGGCCACTGTCCTGTCCACAAGCACAGAGGTTTGACTGCCACCTTCCGAATCATTGAATTCCCTGAAAAAAGATAACTAGCATTGTCATGCCCACGTGAATTAATCAGGTCCATGACTAACAATGAGCTGACCCAGGATGCAGACACCCTAGCCATTGGACACTGTAGTTGCTTGAAGTTTTACTATGACGACAGACAGATGAAACAACGTTGCCAAAACACCGCATTATAATCAAATGGAGTCTGAGACAATACTCTCCCGGGTTCAAGAACAAGTGCTTAGGCTGAACCCTGGCAAACAAACCCCCAGCCTCCCAAAATTAAGCACTGGGCACAATTATCCTACCTGTGCAAGGATCTAGATACCCATCACAAACCTTCCTCCCCCCAGCTGCCCCTGCCTCTATGCACCTTCTGAACCCACACACTTAGATTATACGCGATACACTGTGATCTTATTCATGACACTCATAGACAGAGACAAAGGACTCATTCTGAGCTCCTGCATGTCCACATTTACTGAATATGCTAGATTTCCCTGCAAAAACGATCAATTAACAATGTATTTGATGTGTTTCCCTTGCAGCAAGCAGCTTCATATGTGTTTACGTTTTAAACTTAATCAGTTGCATACAAGTGAAAGGACAAAAACTGGATGCATGTCCTCTCTGATGAGTCTCTACCATGATGTTGATTGTTCAGATCAACTGGAGGGACATAAACTTTGAGACATTGGGTTCTGGATTGGCAGTCCCTTGCCTCGATTCGATTGACTGTGTTTCTTAAAGAAATAGATAGTTTCAAGGTTGGCTATGAAAAGGAATTGCTCTGGTCAAGACTAATGTGGGTCGAAAATGTATCTTTGATCATCACCCTTGCAGACTTTTTAAAAGATGTTAAAGTTTTGTATCAGTGGATATGTGTTGCACATACTATTTATTGTTTTTATACAGTGTATTGTTACTTTTGTATGTTTTGTGTACGATTTCATGTAAACCCTGTCACAATAAATAAAACAAAATATAAATATATATATATATATATATATATATCTGGGCCAGCTGTTTTTGTTCACTGGTGTTCTGGTGTTATATATCTAGACGTTAAACTTGTATGCTCTTAAAGTACTGTCCTTACAGTTTCACTTCAGCTCATGGAGCACATACATGGGGCAATAATCAGGACCCAAACACACAATTCAGTTGTGTACATGATGATCAACTCTAATGTTATTATCATTTTCTGGTGATGTTTCTTTCCTCCTTACTGGAGTTTCCCTTTATGTGCCTCAGATTTGTATGCGTTGTGGCTCTGCATATGTATTGTTTGTACTAACACAAGTGTGTAGTACGTCTTGTATTGCTAGCTATTATTTCCAAGCTTAACATTAGTCAAGATTCTGATGGGTTTGCATTTATTATTTTACTGGCCAATTTTACTGGATTAAAAATACTGTACTTCTAAGATGCATGCTGCACCCATTGCCTATGTGTATGTATTATTTGGTTCCTGTATTAACAGCACTCCAATATAATGTTTTGTTTAGATGAGTACATTTTTTAATACATTAAGTAGTTCATGAGAGGTCTCCCGATCACCCCTGACATCTTGCTAGCAACATTGTAAACGCCACCACTTGTACAGACTTTTAATTAATTTCATATGTGATGTCATCAGTAATGTCATCACTGATATTTGTGATGTCAACGTTGATCTGCTGGGCATTAGCCTTAGTAGTGCACGACTGTGGCAGGAGTTATGGCTGCTTAGTTTACCATAACTGGCAAATTGCTGGGGTTTTCTATTAGACTTTTAACCATAACATCCCTTTACCAAAGTTTTTTCAATGTATTTAACAGGTTTTTACAAGACTCCCCTTAATTTGCTACACGTTCCTTATATCATACTCTTCCCCAATATAGCAGCTGTAGAGTCTCGTGACAGTATGAATGTCCACACACAGCAGATAGCATCAACAAAACCAAGAAGCAAAGGGCGCTCCAGAATATTTTGTAGCCGTCAAACAACAAAAATATACACATAAAACAACATTACTTATATTTACTACACCCACATATACCTTTGTGTACAATACAACATTTCAATATGTAAACATTATTTTTTCATTTACAACTCAATAATATGGGATGCACCAAGCACACACCATAACTGTACACCTCAAATTATCAGTTTAGTACAACTCTTTATACAGACCATGATGCAACAGGAGCTTATTGCAAAACAACCACTTTCCAAATAGTAAGTACACTGTATGTATTTCTCTAATACTAGCATTCATTATATAAACATTTCTCATAAGCAAATATTACAATCTTTTTATTTTGACAGAAATGATAAACAGACTTGAGTGACTAGAAGAAAACATACCTAGAGAAGAAATGAGTGATGACGAAATCGCTAATGGTATACAATACATTCTTTAATATAAACAAATAATCTGGTGTATACAGAGCTCATTGAAATAATAATGTCTTCTTTTCTTATAGTACATACTTTACATGAAGAAACTACACCATAAATTAATTATGTAGAATCCCAACAAACAGAAAGACAATCCTAATCCCCAACTCTATACAATGAAATCTGGATGTTGTCTTCTAAACTGAATAAACTTAGCAATGACTTTAAGGAACATCTAAATAATGTTAAAAATCATGTTATTAGAATTGTTGATTATCAATGTCCTCCTTGCTCCTGTCCCCCTTACCCCAGCAAACACCTCAATCAAATTCACAAAACATAAATCGAAGGTTTGATGAAACATCTCTCCCCCCTCCCTCGATGATGACTTTGCAGAAATCCCAAGTGCGCCCATTTATGTTTCCCATTCATAAATAAATATATTTCATATACTATTAATATCTTGTATATTATTCTGTGATAAATTCCTTCCTATAAAAAAAACGATTAATAGTTTGCGGTCTATATGACTTTTCGGGGGGTATGTTTATGAAATGGAGAGTCTGTGGACTTTGTGCTCTGTCCGGGCATGTCCGGCCTCACATGACAGACTTTTAATTGGTCTGTGGAAAGTGCACCTGACTGCAGACATCATGCGCCTGGCCTCTCATGATCACACGTCGGCGTCGTGGACACCCCCGGATGTCATCATGTGACCGTGCCAATGCAGCGTAATGGCGTGTCTGTGGGTGGTGTCCGTGCACCACAAATAGTTTGAAACTGCATTTTTAGCCAATCTAGGATGTTTCAATTTGAAAGATTACCTACTCTAGGATTGTTTAGTGTGTTTTGGGAGCACAGAGCGCAGCACCACTGCACAGGATCAATGTATAGCATGTTGTTTGAAGTGCAGCGCCACTGCATGGGTTTGATGCATTGATATAATGTGGTACAGCAAGACGTGTTATTGAGCATTTTTTTTTATGCATCGCCACTGCATGGGTTTAATGCAATTGCTTCAAGCTATGTGTTGCCAGTGCAACATATGGAGATGTAAATGAAGACAGGCTACACAGGTTAAAAACAAACCATTTAAACCATTTAAAAGCGCACTTTATTTTTCATATTCAAAATGCACACACATTTTTTTCTTTTTACCTGAAATTCCTCTGTTGCAGGAGACACATTTGAGGATTAATGAACTAACCTCATTAACAAAAAACTAACACGCTAACTCATTAATATTATAATGTGTTCTACACTGCAAAATGAGGCAGGCTGAAACTCATTTCAGACTACATTCAGATTTTTTTTTCATTGCTTCTATCTGCGCTCTGTCCACAGTATTTGCAGGAAGCAAAGACTCGAATAAGCATGAAATCAGTTTGCTTACAGTTGCAACTGTATAAGCCAAGCCATTGTGTGCAGAGGGTGGATAGGGCATGATAGAATTGTATTGGTTAGGATCCTTTGGTAGGAGGTAACCAGAGTTTTCTTGTATAACCTCGAGGAAGAAGCTGGGGAGAGACATCTTGACACAGCTCGGAGAAGGACTGGGTTGATAGCTGAGGATGCCTGATTCCTAAAGCAGATTCAACTTTGTTGCAGAGACTGGGATTTCCAGTCAACAAGTCCCAGTTTGAGTGACAGCAAATGCTTGTCCTTGCTGGGTGAACCCCTCCAGAAGGCAACCAGCCAAAGAATTTACATGCTGAACAAGCCTGGTAATTATCTCGCTGAAGTGTGGAGGCTGAGTGTGTGTGTGAAAATATTCAGTCAGTGTAGGAAAGGAGATTCCTGTGCTTTACCCACGTGTTTAATGTTGCAAACTTAATTCTTGTTCCCCGCCACTCTCTTCTCAGTGTATCACAAATAATGCTGGTACTGTGCTATTTCATTTATTTCTGTAAAAAGAGTGAGATCGTGTTTAAATGCAACTTTTATAATACACAAAAATATCTGAAAGCAGACGGGCGGTGTGTTTTATTTTCTCTTTCCTTTGTGCATTTACCAATACAGTGCTGATGATGTGGGGAGATGTTTAGACAGTGCAATTGTCATTTTTAAGGTAGCTAAAAATAAGATTTGGCTGCAGCTGTGTGCACAATGTCATTCAGTATGAGCAATTATAACTAACTGTGTGTGTTATAGTCTGCCGGAGGTCTATGAGTCGGCAGAAAGAGAGGCCCTGGACATAGCTCACCAAACGTAAATAAGTTGGTGATAGATACCGCATGATAGCTCGCTGCCGTAGATAAGACAGCGAGAAATTGCCCATGGTGGCACACTAAAAATGAAAATGTGGTTTTCCTGAAATGCAAGCCTAAGGTCTCTCTAGTGATTACACGAAAAATCTAAACAAAAATAAGGGGTTCTGGATATTGGGGCCACAAATAAAACAAAGGAATTATGCTCACCAAAAATACCACCAACCATGCATAACAACCACGCATACCAACCACGAATGTCTGTGTACTGAAATAATGCATATCCACTGTATTATTATTATACATAACCCAATCTGAATACAAGGTGTGATTGTTGGTAAATTATTTTTCGGCGGTCAGAAAATACCGCTAGGCCCCAAATCTGCACAAAATACTCAACATATTTATGGTGCGTTACAGGCCGGGAAAGTGATCACAGAGCACCTACTGGGTGTGGCAAGTGTGTCTCACACTGCCATCTGTACATTAAAGGGAACCCATTTCATAATAGCAGTGTGTTACTAAAAACGAATTTCAGAATGTCACAAAGGGAAACCACATTCTCAGACCTAGTGCAATATTTAGAGGCAAAGTTGTTTGCACATGGGACGTGGTCGTCGAGCAGTACCTTAGAATGGCATGACCGCATTCAGGGTGAGGTGCAGAAAGAGAAACTAGACAATATTTTTGCAGAAGGCAGCATATTTCAGGTCTGCCTTACAAGACTATTGAATGCAGCCGATAAAAATGCAGAGAAAGACTGTTTAATACGGCTATGCGCCAAAATATGGTTTATTTTGAATAGGTCCCTGCGAATGCAGGAAAATGATACCCAGCTAATTAACAGGTCAAAGACTGAATTAGATGGGGCAAGTAAAAATCAGGAAATGTTAAGAGCAGAATTGGATGTATGCCAAAAAGACATGCAATTAAAATGCAGAGATTTTGATGCTCAGTTGTCCAAAAGCAAGAAACAATTTGAGGATAGTGAGCAAGAATTGGTACACTTAAAAGCCTTAGTGGACCACATTAGACAGGATAAGGATGAGATTGTTTCAGAAATCCAGATTTTACAAAAAGAACATTTTTAAAAAGAAAGTGATCTCCAAGGTGCAGAGCAAGAAATGGTTAAAATGATTCAAGAAAAAGGCAAGAGAAACAAAGAATTCAATGAATGCCAAATGCAAATGTGCGACATGCAGGAGGTAATAAATAAAATGAGTGATGAAAACAACTATCTGCAAAATGAAGCAGGCAGACTCCTTAAAAAGTGCAAAGACTTAGAACACCAAATGTGCATTCCCAGGTCCCAGGAGAGGCGGCAGGGTACTACATTCAATGGAGTGGAAGTGAATTCTAGTTCTGCCCAAAGAGCTAGTACTCCAGTGACTGGGCCGGTGACTGAACTTGGTTGCAGCACCCTTGGGGGATTTGATACTCCCATTGGGGGCAGCCACCAATCCCATACACCTGAAACCAGGATTGAATCACAAAGTAGTGCAATTCCATGCATTGCAACAAGTAGCCCCATAAAAATAATGAAATCCATTAAAGCCCTGATCAAACCATTTAAAAAGGGAGGTGAATGCTGCATTGAGGATCACTTAGAAGTGGTTCATGACATTTTTAAAGCACTCCAGATACCTAAGGAACAGTACAGACAATATTTTCATTTAACTTCAGATGCCCCGACGGCCAGCATCATAAGGGGATTAAATGAACAGCAGAATATGACATGGGTGGAGTTTGAAAAAGAAATTAGGTGTCCTTTTTCTCCTTTTCAGTCATTGCAGGAGGCAAAGAAAGTCGCTTACACAATCACTGCTGGGCCTAATACATCCCCTCGCCAATTTTTACAAGACTTAAAAAGAGCATTTTCTCGCTTTGATGTATCTTTTGACCCAAATTGCAATGAGTTTAGAACTGCATACTTCTATGGGCTACAGAAAGACATCATATCCCAATTGGTCCGTGAATTTGACCGTGACAAGTCCCTTGAATGGATTGTACATCAAAGCACAAAACTATATGAGGTACTCTATTGTCAGGGTAGAGAAAGTGATAAAATGAAAGATACTACACCTAAATCTAAAGAACCCTCAGCAACAGTGATGGAAATCAGGTCAGCCAAGATGTCCCTTGAGTCTGCCCAATGTCCAGGTAAAAATAATTTGGCACCTGAACGAAGGGTGAATCAACAAAGGTCACCACACCCTGCACCAATGTTTCAATCACATGATCCTTGTAATAGGGAGAGTTACATTAGCCCTAGGTACTATTGAGACAGACCCTGTGCAGGATATTGGCCTGATATGTCATGTATGAATAATAATCAGAGACAAAGCCAGGATCAAAGAAATGATGGTCCCTACCAGACATTGGGGACACAGAGCAGATTTGACCCCAATACCATGATATATGGTAATCAGGATAGATCCCGATATGTGGATCGATTTGCTGATAATGGGAATCAACATAGGGGCCAGTACCCACAACCTGAGAGACAGGACATGAGGCAGAATATGAACTACACTCCACGTCAGTACACTGATTCCCCACCAGGGGACTATAATCAAAGGATGGGCGCACCCGCTCCTCTCCATAAATGAATCAAGAGTTCAGGAACCATCCCAATAGAAATCACTCACCTGAGAGGTATCAGAATAGGTCCAATCAGGGGGAAAGCAATCAATATCGATCTAGGCCACACAGAGAGGATTCTAGAGAAATGGAAAGATTCCAGTGCCTTGAGGCCCAAGTGAAATTGTTAGCTGAGCAAATAGGAAAGATCTGTACAGTGCAAAAACAGCCATCCAAGGAGGGGGCTAATGGCCATAGCAATGACCGGGGGGCGTCTGAAAAGTGACTAAGTACTCATGATACCTGCGGTGCCAAAAAGACAGATTGCCCTGATGTAAGTTCGCATAATGACTCTGAGATGTCTAATGATTTAAAAGTGGAAACGCCAGTAAATGAGCATGTAACAGAAAGTGCAAACACTTCTAAAAAAGAGGTACGGTTTAACCTAGAGCTAAATCAAACATTGAAGGTTTGTGCAAATGAAAAAGAAACACCTGAAATTCCAAAAGAACAAAGGGACAGATTTAAGAAAAATAACTCATGCCTGGGGAATACCAGTGAACAGGGAGTAAGTGGGGATGCTATAGCTCCTTCCCTGGACAGTCAAAATGATGAACAAACACAGACAGAAAAGGGAATACTCAAAAGGAGGGTACAAATCAATCACCTGAAGAATTCTTTGAGCCAAGTATTTTTGAAGAGGCTGAAAGGGCTGGTACCACACTAAATGATCACAAATGCACAGAATTAAATAATGACAAATTACTAAATGATGTTGTTACACATGTTCAGTTGGGAGGTTGTAATGTGGTCCCTGATGATACCCAGATGGATGGGCGAACAGTGGCCACACTCCAAAAAACCTCTGATCATGGAGAAATGAATAAAGTCTCTCGCGCAGAAATGGGTAAAAAGGAGGGAAAATGTCTTTCTATTTACCAATGTGCTTAGCCAAAAGTGAAAAAGGCCTGAGAAAGGTTAGCCCTGAAATCAGTAAGAATTCACACTTCATATGTGTATTAGAGGAAGTTGAGGACAGATATTATGCACCCATCACTGTAGAAGATAAATGCCAAACATTTGCTATGATTGACACTGGCGCACAGGCCACAATTATGTCCAAGGAGCTGGTAAAGAGTATCAATGAAGGGAGACCCCCACATAATCAGATCACAGTGAAGGAAAATCAAGGTCCAGTGCATAACCTTTATGGGGAGGAGGTGCCCATCATAGGTGTAACTGAGGTTGACATAAAAATAGGAAAGCACAGAATGAAACAAGAGGTACTGATCACATCTATTTCTGAAATTCCATTTGCCTGAAAAGATTGTCTCCTCTCATAGATGGGGTGAATGAAGTGCTGTGGTCCTTAACCAAAAAACCATTGAGACCTAAGAAACTAAAATCACAAAACAGCAACATAAATGAATGTCACACCGTTGCCAAAACGAATGATGCTGTGGAGGTATATCTCCAGAATAGTTGCATACCTAGTGTCACTGTTATGTTAATGTGTCAAGACAAAATGCAGAGCGACAATGAAAGACTACCTGTACAAATATACTTGGACCCAAGGAAAAATTGGCAGACTGCCATAGATGAGCACACATTACGTTTTTATTTAAAAGAGAAAACAATCAAACAGAATATTGCTCCTAAAACAGATTCAGAAAAACACATTACCACTCTTGCTGAAATACACATGGAAGATGAGCAACCATGGGTTCATGTTGGTATAAATCACTGTTTTAAAACAATAAAAGCCACTTTAGCGCTTGAACAGGAGAGCAGCTTCATTAATGAGAAATTGTTGCGAAAAATAATAAAGAGGGAGGAAATCCCGAAATTTAGGATTAAAAACCAAAATGTTTCTGGGTTGGACAGTCCAGACTTTGAAAACCGAATTGCAGGCAGATGCATGCTTAAAATAAGCATTGGGCAGAAAACAATTTACCATAATGTATGGATAGTGAGTGGAGCACAAAATGACTTTTACATGGGCAATGACATCATGCACAGAATGTGTATGGTGTTAGATTTCCTTAATCAAAAAATATTGTCATGCCTAGGTGGGCCGGCACCTGAATTTGAAGACAAAAGAAGGGCTTATCATTGTGCACAACTGGTTCCTTATGCAATTGAAGTACAAATGAGGAAAGATACTATTATTCCTGCATTTACAAAACAGTTTGCAATAACACTGAAATGCAAAAATGGACAGCAGATGAAAGACTCTGATGCATTTGCATGCCTGAATGAATCCATAAAACAGCAAGGCCTGGATTATGAATACATTCCATTGGTAGATATTGGTGAAGGATCTGTAAAAAATATGGTAAATAATAAAGGTTGTCAGGATATTAATTTAGAGGAAAACTCCCCATTAGGAATGGCCATACAAAAATCACATTATACGGCACATTTAAATAACATGGTGATTGGAAATATCTCTGAGAAGTGTGTAGATGCCAAGGGTGAGTTGCCAGAACACCTGGACTCTCAGCCCAAAGGAATATTTAAAATTCATTCTGTGTATCCTTATGGTTCAAATGAGACAGTGTGCTGCCATCAAAGGATTGCATAACATTTAATTTAAATGAAAATGAAACAGAAAATCAGCCCATTGAAGTGGAAGCTGATATGGCAAAATATTTAAAAGTGGCAGCTTGACAAAAAGACACAGCCACACAGTTAGAGGAAAGCGCCGAGATTCCCTTACCAGAAGATTTGCCAGAATTTTCCAAAATGGTAGAAAAGCATATCTCCTTAGCGGCTGCATGTGACAGCGATGAGGACAGAAACAATCTGAGGGAGATATTTATGGAGTTTAAGGATGTATTTGCAAAAGATGCTTATGATTGCGGTTTAACTGATTTACATGTGGCCACACTACCAGAAGGGTGTAGCAGAAGTCCAGTATTTGTACGCCAGTATAGGCTACCGCTGGCATGTTTAGAATCATTAGCAGAGATTATAAAGAATTTGGAAGCTCGGGGAATCATCAGGCCCATTCATAGCACATCCAATACACCTATTTTAGGTCTGTTAAAGCCAAATGGTCAATGGCGGCTATGTGCAGACTTGAGGGAGTTAAATAAAAGAGTGCCAGTATCCAGATGGCCACTGCCATTCATTGATCAGGGCCTAGCTCAGGTACATGGTTCAAAAGTGTTTACCACATTAGATCTCACCTCTGGATATTGGTGCGTGCCATTGGCAGAGGAGAACAGAATTTATTTTCCTTTACATTTGACAGGACTCAATACGCCTGGCTTAGAGCTCCATTCGGGTACATCAATAGTGGGAGTGAATTTGGCATATTTTTGAGAAAGGCCATGCCAGATGCAGCGGAAAGAGGAACCATAATTTATGTGGCTGATGTCCTGATAAAAAATGAAAGCCTGAAAAGCCATTTTGTTGAAATAAGACATGTGCTTGGCCAATTGCAGAAAGCAGGCGCCAAAGTGTCCTTACAAAAAGCACAATGGTGCAAGAAAAAAGTGAACTTTCTAGGCCATGAAGTGACTGAACATGGGCTAAATCCACAAAAGAAGAAAATAGAGGCCATACAAAAACTAAAGGACCCTAAAAATGTGGCAGAGGTAAAAAGTTTATTAGGGATGACAGGCTATAACAGAAAGTTCATTGAAAATTATGCCGAAATCACTCAACCATTGACTAAACTGCTTAAACTGAATAAACCCTGGATATGGGAAAAAGAGCAGTCTGAGGCAGTAGCTAAATTGAAGGAATGTCTTGTAAAGGCACCATGTTTAGCATATCCCATGAAGGGTAGGGATTTCTTTGTAGAAATGGGGTTCTCTGAACATTGTATGTCAGCAGTGTTATCACAAAAACATGATGTGAATCACAAAACTATTGCATATGCAAGTAAAGCATTTTCCCAAGTCGAAATGAAATTCAATGAATGTGAAAAGGCCCTATTAACCACTGTGTGGGCGCTACAACATTTCCGCCCTATTGTTCAGGGAGAAAAGGTGATTATTGAAACAAATCATCAACCTTTGCAGTTTTTAGAGAGTAAAAGAATTAGGTCAGGTAATCTAGCGCAGTCCAGAATCACTTCATGGACGCTGGCATTACAAGGTTTTCCTGTAGAAGTGAGATATGGACAAAATAAAAAGAGCCTAATTGCTCAAGGGTTAGCTGACTTACATGACTGTGCAGCTGAACAAGTATTAACCGAAATGGAAGTGGAACCTAGTTTGCAGGAATTTGAACAATCACCACACAAAGCTTTTGATGAAAAAACATGCAAGGATCTGCCAACTGTATATGTGGATGGTTGTGCTTTTCACATTGAAAATGACAGTAATAAACAATTAGTGTCAGGAATAGGGAATATCTGGTTGAAATGTGAAAGTGTAGGGATGAGGATTGGAGCTAGAAGCAGTCAAGTGGCGGAATTGGTGGCCATTTATAAAGCAATTGCTACTGCAGTTGATAATAAATTCAGTGAAATTGTCCTGGTGACTGATTCTGACTATGCACAAAATAGCTTTGTGGAGTATTTACCTGGCTGGAAAGCGAGAGGCATGGTTACATACAACAAAATGCCACTTAAACATGGAAAAATGATACAAGCCATAGACAAATTGGTGTCAGAAAAGGATTTGGCAATATACTGGAGAAAAATTTGTGGACATTTAAAAACACCCGGAGAGGATAAGGAGGGAAATGATAAGACAGATCACCTGGCTAAAATTGGGGCTGTGATGGGAGAATTGCTACCTATTGAAAATGTACTAGGTGAAATACAGATTGATGCAGTAACACGTTCTAAATCACCAAAGGAGACAGGGCAACCAGTGGTACAGTGGAGTTACAATAACCAAGACCAAGATTTGATTGAGGCACAAAAGAATGATCGAATTTTGGGAATCTATTATAACCATTTGATAGATCCTGAACAAAATCTTTAACAGAAAATGATTGTATTGGAAAAGAAGAGTTGAGGGTGCTATTAAAGAATAAAAAACGAGTTAGACTGCAGGATGGACTCATGATTAGAGAGTCCATAACAGGACAAATACAGTGGGTGGTACCCCTTTCATTCAGAGGGCTAATGCTACAACATGCACATGATGCAATAACTGCAGGCCACAGAGGTTCACGAAAAACATTGGAAATACTAAAAGATTATGCTTACTGGACACATATGTCCCAAGATGTGGAATTATATACTAGAGGATGTCTAGTGTGCGCCCAATTTAAACCTGCTTCACCAATGCATAGAGCCCCATTGATGAAAAGAGGCCTAACTCTTCCATGGTCAGATTTGCAAATAGACTATATAGGCCCTTTAAAAAGGTTGAGCAGAGGAAACCGTTACATTTTAAGTGTGATATGTTTGATGTCGAAGTGGATTGAATGTATTCCTGCACCAGATTGTAGTGCGCAAACAGCAGCCACATTGCTGGTGAACCATGTGTTCTCAAGGTTTGGGTTGCCACAAAGAATTAAGTCAGACAGAGGAAGTCTTTTCACAAGTACTCTAATGAGTAAGGTATGGCAAATACTGGGTGTGAAAAGGAAACAACATATCGCATATCGGGCAGCCTCTTCAGGTGGAGTTGAACGGAGCAATAGGTCTGTTGTGGGCATATTAAAGAAATTTGTGGCAGAAGCAGGTTCCAGCTGGGATTTACGTTTACCGTTGGTTTTGATGGCAATCAGATCAACTCCTGCCAAAGCAACAGGTATTAGTCCACACAAAGTCTTAACAGGTAGGAAAATGGTGTTACCACAACACCTACTATACAGAACACATGAGCAGACACTTGTGAGTGCATCCACAGTTCATGAGTACATTGATGAGTTGAGGAAGCATTTGCAACATGCATTTGCTTTTGTGCAGAGAAATCTAGAAAGAGCTGCTGACAGTGCAAAGTCATACTACAATAAAAGAACATCAGTGAGAGAATACAGTGTAGGGGGTCAGGTGTATAAGTTTCATTTTGAAAAAAGTAAACAGAAAAATTCTAAATTTCTAGCAGCCTGGCAGGGGCCATTTTGAATTATAGATAAGGTTTCTCCTGTAGTTTATAAAATTTTAAAGACTGAAGGTGAAACAACAATAGAGCAATTTGTGCACGTAAATCAGATTAAGCCATGCCATCCCAGACACAAGATCAGGCAGTTTGAGCATGTAGAAACAGATAAAGTCCCTTGAACGTAAAAAGGTGGAGTGACTATGTCTAGTCAGGAGGCAGTGACAGAGAAGTAAAAAAAAAAAGATGGTTGAAATGGTATATAAACACTGTAGTATATGTATATATATATAATATTAAAAAAAATAGAAGCGGAAGTTGCAGAATGAAAATGCATTAAATATTGAATGTTGTTTTATGTATGCTTGTTCTCTATAACCTGTGTTAAATTTCAGAAGGCGAAGTAAAAAAGGCGAAGTATTTTAGAAGGCGTGTTTTATTTTGGCAAAAGGGTGAAATTAGTATTGTGCTATATACTTAATCTGTTTCTTTTCTATTTGATTTAGAATATTAACATATTTGTACCGGAGGTCACAGGAGACGATGGAGTCCTGGAGCCCACGTGGACGGATTCCGGAAAAGCCCCGAAGGGGGGTGAAGACCAAGGCTGCAAAGCGATCAGCATTGAAGATGATACCGATGATATGGTTAATGATGATGATATTTGGAGGGATCTTCAAGAATTCAGAAGCACAGGTTGTCATTGAACCTGGACCGGCATCTGGTATCGTGGTAGAAGAAGCACCAGGATTCATCATGAGTGATAGAAGGATGATTTTCCAAAATATCTACATACCATTGAATCCTGAGATTTTGATTGAAAAACATTTGAACAATACCGGAATTAAGATTGAACAGACTAAAGAGTGGCTAGAAATAAGAAAAGAGGACTCTAAGCAGTCAATAAGAGATATATTAATGCAATTGGAGAAAATATTGGTGAACCCAGCAGACATTAAGAAGAGGAGAGGAAAGAGAGGAGCCGTGATGCTGGCGATCTCATTGGTAATGTCTATAATTGGAGCCATAATAGGTACCACGATATCAACAGCCAATGCCATTTCAGTAGGGACACTAAGCACTAAAGCACAACAACTGAGTGTTGACCTAGAAATAATACAAAAAACGTTAGATGGAATCAGAGGGGGATTGGATGAACAAGTAAGGTTCATAAATGTAACAGCGATCATATTAAATGAACAAGCGGATGTGATGCAACGAGCAACTAAGTTAATTATTAAGCATGACAAAACACTGAGTGAGATTTTGAACATAATGAGTCCTGTGGATAGACTATTGACAAATTATATGAGAGAAGTTCAAACGGCAATTTCACCATTGATTCAAGGACGTATACCATTGTATTTTGTTTCACAGGATATTATTCATCAAATGATAGAAAGGTTGACCAGGAGGGAGATTGATGTGATACAAGTAAATATTGTATTTGAAATGGGTAATGCAATGCCATTATAATTGGACTTGGAGAGGTTGGAGATGGGGTTTTTACTATGCATCCATTTGTGGCTCCTGAACTTATTTATCAGACCAAGTGGGTACACAATGTGGGATTTTGGCACGAGGACAAATTTATTAAGATTAAGACTCCAGAAGTAGTGGCATATCAGTCGTGGGAACCTGAAGTTTACTTGATACCAAACTTGGAAACGTTTGTCAAATTTAAAGAACAAAACTATATGTGCCCGGGTAAACCATTTGTTCCTGATGCCACAGATGCTATTTGTGGTTTGAGATCTGACCCAAGTTTATCAGAAGGATGTGAAGTGATCATTAGCAATATGGGGAGTGAAGAATTGGCACAGGCTAAGATGGTCAGAGGTAAATGGTAAGTCAGCACCCATTTAAAGAACATGACAATAGTACATTTGAATCATGGAACATATATGGTTAAACAGGTGAAATATAATGTTTTTTACTTGCAGGTTCCGAAGGATACAATTGTGTCAATTGGAGGGTTAACATAGTTTCATGTAACAAACGATATTTGGGAAAGCCAAGTAGAGAATATCGATTTTTTTCAAAGGGACACATTTCCAATAGACCCGGATGTGGAGTTTTTATTGAATCACAAAGAAAAACATGTAATAAGAATGAATCTAAAAACAAAACACTATTACAGTTAGTAACCTGGGTATAATAGAAGTGGAAAGATTTAATTGGGGGACCAGGGGAGAACGCTCTATAGTGGGTTTGGCTGTCCTGGTGCTAATCATGGGTGGATGGCTGATTGTACTATCAGTAAAAATTAAAATGTTGATAATTTTAGTAGCTACGTCAGGAAGAGAAAGATACCCCAATACACACACATTTTGAAAAGAAGAAAAGAAGCAGGTTTTTTTTTTGGGAATTGGCTTGGATCGGAGCCAAGTTCTAAAAAAAAGGAGGGTATATGTAGGATTGTTTAGCGTGTTTTGGGAGCACAGAGCGCAGCACCACTGCACAGGATCAATGTATAGCAAGTTTTTTGAAGTGCAGCGCCACTGCATGGGTTTGATGCATTGATATAATGTGGTACAGCAAGACATGTGTTATTGAGCATTTTTTTTATGCAGAGCCACTGCATGGGTTTAATTCAATTGCTTCAAGCTATGTGTTGCCAGTGCAACATATGGAGATGTAAATGAAGACAGGCTACACAGGTTAAAAACAAACCATTTTCTCATTTAAAAGCGCATTTTATTTTTCATATTGAAAATGCACACACATTTTTTTCTTTTTACCTGAAATTCCTCTGTTGCAGGAGACACATTTGAGGATTAATGAACTAACCTCATTAACAAAAAACTAACACGCTAACTCATTAATAATATAATGTGGTCTACACTGCAAAATGAGACAGGCTGAAACTCATTTCAGACTACATTCAGATTTTTTTTCTTTGCTTCTACATGCGCTCCGTTCACAGTATTTGCAGGAAGCAAAGACTCGAATAAGCAGGAAATCAGTTTGGTTACAGTTGCAACTGTATAAGCCAAGCCATTGTGTGCAGAGGGTGGATAGGGCATGATAGAATTTTATTGGTTAGGATCCTTTGGTAGGAGGTAACCAGAGTTTTCTTTTATAATCTCGAGGAAGAAGCTGGGGAGAGACTTCTTGACACAGCTCGGAGAAGGACTGGGTTGATAGCTGGGGTTGCCTGATTCCTAAAGCAGATTCAACTTGGTTGCAGAGACTGGGATTTCCAGTCAACAAGTCCCAGTTTGAGGGACAGCAAATGCTTGTCCTTGTTGGGTGAACCCCTCCAGAAGGCGACCAGCCAAAGAAGTTACATGCTGAACAAGCCTGGTAATTATCTCGCTGAAGTGTGGGGGCTGAGTGTGTGTGCGAAAATATTCAGTCAGTGTAGGAAAGGAGATTGCTGTGCTTTACCCACGTGTTTAACGTTGCAAATTGAATTCTTGTTCCCTGCCACTCTCTTCTCTGTGTATCACAAATAATGCTGTTACTGTGCTATTTCATTTATTACTGTAAAAAGAGTGAGATCGTGTTTAAATGCAACTTTTATAATACACAAAAATATCTGAAAGCAGACGGGTGGTGTGTTTTATTTTCTCTTTCCTTTGTGCATTTACCAATACAGTGCTGATGATGTGGGGAGATGTTTAGGCAGTGCAATTGACATTTTTTAGGTAGCTAAAAATAAGATTTGGCTGCAGCTGTGTGCACAATGTCATTCAGAATGAGCAATTATAACTAACTGTGTGTGTTATAGTCTGCCGGAGGTATATGAGTCAGCAGAAAGAGAGGCCCTGGACATAGATCACCAAACGTAAATAAGTTGGTGATAGATACCGCATGATAGCTCGCTGCCGTAGATAAGACAGCGAGAAATTGCCCATGGTGGCACACTAAAAATGAAAATGTGGTGTTCCTGAAATGCAAGCCTGAGGTCTCTCTTGTGATTACACGAAAAATCTAAACAAAAATAAGGGGTTCTGGATATTGGGGCCACAAATAAAACAAAGGAATTATGCTCACCAAAAATACCACCAACCACGCATACTAACCACGCATACCAACCACGCATGTCTGTGTACTGAAATAATCCATATCCACTGTATTATTATTATACATAACCCAATCTGAATACAAGGAATGATTGTTGCTAAATTATTTTTCGGCGGTAAGAAAATACCGCCAGGCCCCAAATCTACACAAAATACCCAACACTACCCTTCCAGAGCTCCAAGACAAATTCCTAGTTGATCTGTCTACATTTTATAACTTTCCAAGGCCTATTTTCGAGTCGATACTCCTCAGACTGTCCCGCGTTCCACAGACGGTTCCACTGAAGGGACCCACCCCCTACTTTTAGCAATTCTCAATCTGGCTACACAGGAGAGAGCAACAGGAGAGACACTTGCTTTGGAGATCACCTTTACCTGCATCACTTGCATATGTAATGGCCCTCCCTCCTTCCCATAGGCCAGCACCACCAGCTGGAGGGCTTGGGCAGGGGAAAAGGCGTGAGGATGCAGAGGAGGATCAAGAAGACAAGGAAGATGAGATAGAGGAAGTTCCTACCTCCAGCATCCAGAGAGAGTCATGGGTGTGGCGGTTATTTAAGACCATGGGGGTGTCCCAAAGGCTCTGGCTGCGCATGTTGAATGCATTGAATATGGGGCCATACTCAGTCATGGACAACACAGACAGTACTCCTTCATGACCACCTCCATGCTCCGACAAACACGATGGAACCACCCGGGTGCTCTGAGAAACGCTGTTCCTTTCTCAGGGAGGAGTATGCTATCTTCCTCTACCCCATCTTCCTCAACTGCTCCTACCACCACACAGGCTGCTCTGTTGGGGCGTAGGATGCCACTGGCTGCCTCACAGGCCATACAGGAGGCTGTTGATCCTTACCTTTCAATGGTAACAGTCATCTGTATGTACTGCGACTGACAGCTCTGCCGGGGAGAGCAGTTTTGGAGTGCTTTTTAGACTTCAGTCAATTAGCACGAGAAACACTGCCCATACCTTAGATTTAATGCATGTCAACATCTTCCCCTGTCCACATGCCCCTCCGTATCTGTGGTTGGTGCTCTCCCTTCTCTGCCCCATTTTACCTCCTTACCTCTCCTGAAAAGAAATATAAAAGCCAGAATTACCCCATAAAAAGGTTCCTTTTGGAGCCCCGTTCCACAGTTAAAAAATATAACTAAAGAAATACAGAACTAACAAATGTTCTACTGAACTTAATTATTTTTTAGCTTTTTATTTACTACATCTACAAAAAATACTTCACTACATATTTCATGTGTTCATAATAACTGTTTCAATGAATTTTGGATATTCAAAATAAAAGTCTGATTTCCAACATCAGTCAAATGCATTCCATGTCTTCGAAATATATTCATAATATCAAACTTGATATTTTCATTATGAAAAGATGTCATTCCAACATCCTGCAAAAAAGCACATCCAGCCTTGTTTATATTGCACCTTGCTTTCTTGGTTTGTGGACAAAATAAATTGGAACATTTTCTCATTTGTCGTTGAGCTGTCTGAAAAAAAAACAATCTTTGAACGTGGAAACAGTTTCATTAACTTTACCAATGTAACCTTCATGGCAAACTAAGGAAATTCCAGTGACATATCCCAAACTGTTGCCTCCACATTGAACTACAATGATGCATGGATGCTTCAAATTAACCATACTCTCGTTGCAAAATGGGAGCAATTTCACCCTCTTCATTCCTCGAACTCCATACCAGGAAACTTAAAATTCTTCAAATCCAAGAATCACAAGTTATCCACACTGCTCCAGTACACCTTTAACCAATGGATCCAAGAATCAACCACCATCCAGATACACTACTTCCACAAAGCCATTGCCATCTTCACTGAACACAACAAAGATAACTTTTGCTACTGTGTCTTCCTGCACAACACACCCAGGATACTGGATTGTCTAATACACCTATGGCCATGGAACTCACGACTGTCTGCAGTCCCTGCAGTCCCCTTTCCATGCATGGCATCCTTCGAAGACAAGGATGGCACATTTGGGTCCAAAGACACCGTAGCACAAGGCAGCTTTTCATCCCTTTTTACTTTTATGTTTGTAGTACTCCGTTATTGGCTGCTTTCAACCAGTCACACATCCTCCACCAATCACATGCAGAAATGCTACATATAACCCTGTTATCTCAGTTCAATACTTCAGATGTACTCTTGAACTCTCATATACATATCCCCTGTTACTCAGAGCCGCCTGCATCAAAAACGACTGTGAAAGATTTCTATTTGCAGATACAACAACATCTGCATCTAACAAGACATATTAAAGGAATGCTTATATTGTTTTAAGTATTTTATCAACACTTTTACAATTATATATGTACAGGGTTGCTGCCACTTACCCTATAATGAACTTGTCAATAAGCATATTCTCTTTTTGAACCACTATATGAAATGCCATCTATTGCAGCATTCTGCACCTGGTCACATCAAGTGGCAATTACTTACATGTACTGCCAACATATTAAACTTCCACACACCAAGACCCACTTAAAAATGTTCTGCAAATCTTTTGCATCTGCTTTTGCTTTCCTTTATAAAAAAAGGTGCACACAGTGCTGATCTAAATGCACATATGCATTTTTTTACTTTCATCAAAATGCTACTTAAAAGAAACATGTTTAAACGCACAGCATTTTCCCTTTTTTATTCCATATAATTTCATACTTTCCACCCTTTCTCATTAGATCCCTTATAGTGCCACCATGCTCCACCTGCTCACACGCATGTGTATTCTGCCAACATTTCTATATACAACACTACAACGTACATATACATTGCTCTTCTTTTCCAACCACTACTATAAGACACCAAACACTGCTCCAACTACAATCTGCCATTGCAAAACCACTAGGCCACATTACAAATACATTGCAACACAAAAACAGCACTTCTCCTATTAACATCAGCAGCACAAAAATGACCTAGATATGCATCATTTTTACAGACCCATTTTTGCCCTGTTCCTTATAATGTCCGAAACAGCACTAGTCATAGTCCAATTGTTCTAACAACATAGTTAACATACTTTACTACACCCGTTACAATTCTTTATTAACTCTTTTCCCCCAAACAACTCCTCCTACCTTAATAAATAACATCCTCTCTTACTGAAAGTACTTCACCATTACCACATACACCCACTAACTGTCTTTTACAATTACAGGAAAAGAGAAGATAGACGAAGACAGCCAAAGAAATAACACTCGTCACATCCTACAAATTAAGTACAAAAGAAGTACATCTCTCTAATTGTAACAATGTACTTTCACTATAGTTTAGCCTAGAGTATTTGTTCCTACTCAACTACATTGTATTTCACTCTTACTCATTATATTGCAGCATTCACACTCTTTCTATTCCCATCTAAACATTGCTTTTTATTCAATATTCCATCCCATTCCTAACTGCCTAACACATCCATCTTTCATCAACGTCTAAACCACAATTTCACTTCCTTGCTATTCCATACTCCTATGCACACAAGGTCCTAATTCCAACCCAACAACGTTCAAACTCATTGCATTCCAAATCACTCTTACACATTAGCACACATACACACACTTTTAGACCCCTTTTCCAAAACACCCACACAACCCTCATACCGATGCAATTAATCACACCATTATATGAACGTCTGTTTTCCTCAAAACATCAGAATGTTCCTACTCATTCAATCACACCACCACTCCCTTACTCACTAACCCATGCCCATAACACAAATATACAACTTCTTACACTTAAAACCATCCCAATCACACATATTATCCCACTGTACACAGTCCCTCCAATCTGGCAGGATGGTCAACGCTGTAGCAGCGAACAACTGTGTATCCTACTTCAAATCTCTTTATGCCAACCCTGTGCTGTCCTCTACCACAGAGTTTGCTTCTCCTTCACCATGTAATAAGATGTATAACATCAAGGTTAGTCTGGAGGCTGTCCTGGATGTAAAAAATGTCATTCCTGCTTCCCGGACTCCAGGTCCAAACAGGCTGTCGAATTATCTATTCAAGCACGATCCAACGACTTGGGCGGGTATTTTGTTGACTTTGCACAGCACTTCCCCCTACTTGGTCACAGGCCCATGTAATCCCTATTTACAAGAAAGATGTAAGATTGAGCCCATGCAATTACAGTCCAATTGCGATTGCTCGTAGAGTCCTGGGCCAGGGAAGCTGGGAGAATTTTGAAGTGGCAAATAGGTTTTAGGAAGAACATAGGGACATTGCTCAATGGCCTAATGATCAAATGTATTCAACATCTAGCTTGGGTAAAGGGAAGCGACCCCATTTATTTCTCTTATGTGGATCTCACAGCAGCTTTTGATGCAGTCAATCAAGACCTTTTGTGTCATAAATTAAATGGATGTTCTATTCCATCCTGTTTGCTGAGGTTGATAGTTGGTATAAATAAGCACTCTACTATACTGCTGTCCCACCCAATTTCTTCCTCTAGGGGGATTAGACAGGGGTGTGTCTTTGCCCCCTGCCTATTTACCTTGTACATGGCAGATACAAGAGAATACTTACAAACAAATGCCCTGTTAACCCGAAAACTCCATAATTTAAGACCCTTAGTGCTAGGTTATGCAGACAACATCTTTGTGGAGGCTAAGTCTTTATCCATAAATCCCACCAGGACCAAAGTAATGCATTTATCTTGGTCCAAAAGTAAGTGTTCTTTGGGTGTTGGATCCAGCCTGAGCGAGTGGAGACTATTGATTCCCTCCTTTATATGGGCTTCTTGATTACCTCAAAAAACAATTTAAAATAAACTACAGTCCTGGCTTTTTGCACTTGTAATTAAACCATTGAATCAGTTGTGCAGAGTTTATTCTAGATATGGTAAATTTTGTGTCGTTTGGTTGAAAGTGGAGCACCCATAGTTTTTTGTCTAGTATGTGAATTTGATGTCCTGGATGTACTACAAATGGAAAAACGTACCTGAAATGTAGGGCTATGAAGATAAATTGCTTTGCTGGACTTGCTTCATACATTGAGTGCTGTCCCGCTTTTTGACTGGCCTTTTCTCGGACCCGCCAGAAGGGTTTTTTGAAGGAATGATAAGTCCTATTGAAAAGGACCCCTGAATATGTGCTGTTCATTAACTGGAATTCTACGATACTAAAATAGCAGTTTTCAAAAGTGGCCTTATACCAGGATATATGCATTCGGACATCGATTAAGAGCTGGAACAGGATACTTCCTGATAAATGTCTGACGAAATTGGTCTTGATGACAGAAACATGTTGGGTCTTTTTTTGTAAACACAACAATTAGATCATTCTTTGTATGTAATGTGCTGTGTTTTGCATGTGAATTGTATAGTGATTTTGAAAAATCTTCATTGTTGTATGTGATGCGTTCGGATTATATGAATTACTAGGATTTTGGGTATTTACAAGGTATTTAGAATTGTATTAACTAATTGTTCTATGGTATAAAATGAAATACAATGGAGTTTTACTATAATCTTTTTTGTACATATTGTTGTTTTTTATGTATATGATTTTTGAAGAAACAGTGGGTCACCATTGAAAAAGTTATTGATTGTATTCTACCTCCTTTTTTGGAATTGACAAAATGTCCCCTTGCACCAGCTATTCCTTTTCAGAAAGGGAAAATTGTCCAAAAGATCCCATATTGGATTGAAGTTTATAATCTCTCAACAGTCGACTATTTACCATTTTTAGAGGCCCTGATTTGGAGAAAAGTGATACTTCTGCCTTGCTCAGTTTCTCATTTTGTAATACGATATGAATTGGGCTTAATTTCTCTGAAAGCTTTCCCTCACTGGAGATACCTCTCCCTATATAGGGAAATCCTTGCTCCCAGTGAAATATCACTGTTTGAGGACTTCAGAGTAATTTGTCGGGAAAAGTACTCAGGCATTCTGAAAGAACTGCGAGGTTATGTTGTGCTTTAACGACTGAATGTGGCTTTGAGTCTGCAGAATTGATTGGGAATCCATGCAAGGTATAATGAGCATTTTATAACCTATACTGGATTCACACAGTGGACGAATTCCATCAGTATGCCTTGATGGGTCACCTGAGGAATCATAAAAAGCGAGGTACATTGGTACCTTTATTGTCAATATATCCTGACAAAGAGCACCCGTCATCTCCTTTTAAGGTTTTAAGGTTTTCATGGGAACCACACAAACGAGATTTTAGTTTGATAAGGCCAGGTTAATGGGCAGTTTTTCTGTTGGTTTAGTCTAGTCTAGACAGCGTACAGCGTGAAACAATAAAACACAATTGCTACTCCACTGTAGTGATGTCCAAGGTCTCAGAGGGAATTCTTTTAGAAAGTATGTTCACATGCTTAATAGCAGAGGCACTGAGTCTATGTGGAACTATTTTTTGTCTGGATCTAGTACCTCTGTATTTGTGGTTGAAACTTTCTTTAGAGCTTTGAATATGGACAGTGATTCTGATGTTTTTTTTCTTTCTTTTTACCCTAAATTGTAGTACTTTAATATTATGTTGTGAATGTGTTTGAGGAGTATATTTATTTCTCTTTTTCTTTTATTCTCTTTTTTTAAATTTATGATAGTTTTTCTTGTTTAACGTGTTATTTATTCATGATGTTAAAGGTTAAATTTGTGTTTTAATCAATAAAATAAATACATACATAAATAAATACTACCTACTATGAACTAACTCTGTAGAGCAGATAAAATATAACCAAGCCATATAGTCATCCACCCCAAAACAATGTATAAAAAATGATAAAACAATACAGCTAGTAACCTTACTCAACAAAACTAAACCAGCCACCACAAAAAAATGCAAGGCCCCTCTTGCAAAAACTAAAAGTAAAAAAAGATGTTCAAACAAAAGCAGACCTGCTAATGAACCTAACACTTTATTTACCAATGATACAGTTGTCACTGTAAAGCAATCCAACAAAATAATTTTACAAAAAATGTTCCAATGCATTGTGTCTTAACAACATTAAAAAAACAGCTTCAACGTCACGATTTATCTTTAAAAACTACAGCAGAAAAGGAATCATTGAAGCTCTAATTGACAGCACATATCTGCTATTGAGAAAGCTGTTTATATTAATTTTAAACATAATGAAACCACTAACTATATCAATGGATACATTGCAAAGAAACTTCTAAAGATGCACAATGTCAATATAGATACCGTTTCAAACTTCTGTGAAGGTGAATGGATTCACACAAGCAGCAAAGAACCATATTTCAATTAAGACGCTTATGATCAAGATAAAAAAAACAATTACAATAGACAGTAATAGTGGAGGGTATGAACTGGTAGGAGACGCTGTTATGGCAAATGAAACCCTTAAAGAAAAAACATCCCCTACAAACTTTCAACCAAATGTTACTTTTGCCCAAACAAACCGTCCAGTGTACACATGGACGTGCAGCTCACTTTGTAATATATGCCAACAATGCCAACAATCCTTCAAATCTTTATGACAATTGCTCAATCACTATTGGAAACTAAAAGACAAAAGTAGAATACAAACTTTACAAACCATGGACTCCTGCCAACTGCGCAGCCACACTTAACTGCAGGGACATTCATTAGCCTGCACTTCAGGAACTGTTTGCAAAAGCACCTTGCACCACATCAAAATGTTAGCAACAGAGCATTCCACTATAGTAAATCTTGTGCATACACTGTACTATACAAAACCCCTGCTCAAGAAATGCAAAATCTAAAAAACATTTTCCTACATGGAACAGCCAAAGAACTGCATACAGAAATAGAGCACATCCAAAGTAAATATTTTGGAAGTGAAGTTGACTTAGAAAACTCAGTAACTTAAGAAAACATTAACTAACACCAACCTCCCTACAAACACATACAAAAAAGAAATAGCTAAGTTTCAAAACACATCTCCTGAAATATCAGACAAAGTATGTATCTGTTGTTGCAGAACTTTTCATAAAAAGAGCACAAAAATAGTAGATACGCCGACAAAATAGAGGACAATGAGGAAGCCCAATGGTTCCAATTAGCTTTATATTTAACAACAGAAAATAAATACTAAACAACTGATTCCTCAATAATTGGTCATACTGCAATACAAAGCTTAACAAAAACCAAATGCCATCACATGCTATGACTAATAACTTAGAAATAATTCCTCTTCCAATAGCTCTCCAACAACTTAACATTATAATCCAAACAGTATACCCATTTCAAGCTATAACACACCTTCAACCGAAAACAGCCACATTTCCTCCATCTGAGTTACTAAAGTGCATTTGTGGCAAAGTAGTATTTTTGCCATTAGATCTTAAAGAAAATGTAGAATCTCTGGGAGTAGAACGGCCAATGGATCAATCTAATGGTGTACCAACAACAGACAAAAGAAAACGGCAGCAACTAGTCGACTTAAACAAAGTTAGACAAGCCCTACAATATCTCAAATAAATCAATGAATACGACAAAGATATGAACAGGAAAGCTTAAGAGAAACCACCCAAATAATTCAAGATTCACTACAAACTGTCTAATTTGACCATGTAGATCCTGTTACTGCTTCAATTAAACACGTGACTACACTTTGCTAACTTAGTCACAATAAGAGTGTCAAAAAGCTGGGATTAATCCCCAGTTTTCACCTTGTGTCTCCCTCTAGGGGATGGAGGTAACCGTTTGATGTGCAAATGCAGATAATTGATGGAGCTACACCCATGACAGATGTTAAAATGTCCTGAAGAAGATAACCCCACTTCCATTGGTCATCGAAAATGGTCGACCCCATGAACATGAAACCTATCCTGATTAAGATGATGTTCATTTAAGACAGACTGGACATGGCATTCAACAACCTTCCCTAGAAGGATTTTGGCTTCTAGGTTTGTTTGTTTGTTTGGTTTGTTTTATTACTTGTATTGCATGCCAGACCCAAGGGTATCAGGGCGTGTTCCATACGACAATTTACAGCTAGGTGATGCCATACTCCTGGGATTTTCATTATCCTGGAACAAGACCTGATGTTCTTGAAGCTATCCACGCAGATGGTGAATAAAGATTTAGGGAAATCATGGGGGAGTAGCCTTCCACTGAATACAGGTGAGATAAGATCTTATGTGAACTATCTCAACCTACGCTTGCTCTGGTTGGAGTTGTAATCTAGTGTGACACATTAAGTGAATAATTGTTGATAAGGGACAGTTTCTCCCGCTATCCCTATTAGATATGCGGTGCACCACCGGCCACCTAGAGAGAGCTTGCCCTGACAGGGGTAGGGTGTGCTTCTCATGAGGGACAGTCCATGTGTTTTATGATACCAGTATGAATGTGAAAACTGTTATGTATGTAACATAACTACTCCTGTACTTGTTCTGATCGTTTTAACAGTAGGAATTCAATTGAACTAAGTATAGCTTGCAGCATTTCTCTTGGTGTTGTTGGACCAAACATAGTACATTGAATATACTATTTATGAGGGTCCAAGAAGTAAAGATATATGTAGAATTGTATGAAATTAAATGTTTTAAACTATCTTGTTTAACCAAGTATACCGTTTATTTCACAGACAAAGAACCGCAGATACCAGCTTTATTACCATAAACAACTAAGTAACATAGCAAGTATTATCCTAATTTTAGCTAAAAAAGAAACAAATACAGATTCCATAAGCACTATCCTCAATTCTGCTATTATCATAAATACCATATACACTTCAATTATATAATTCCACTGTATAATTAAATACTGTATACTATCCCTACAGTACCTATAATTACTATACACATATTACGATAGTGTGTGTGGCCAGTGGCCAGATTCTTGGAGACATGGCCTATGTGGACATGTCCCAAGAATCTAGCCTCTGGCTACAACCACCACAATAGAATTAAACCATATAACAAGTACGTACATTACACCTTGAAATAACAAGACTCACCCTGAACCTCCCCACTTCCAATGATGTCCACGGACAGTAAAGTTGGAAGCGGACTTGGCGGTACTTAGACTTCTTTTTTCACCTATGAAAACAGCTCCCTAACAACTTTTTTCCACTCCTCTACCCCTTCCAAGCCCTTGTTCGGCCACAAAATAACCTCAAATATAATTTCCAGACTTTTTTCTCACTGCGGCAGTGGTCTGTGGATCCAATATGGCGACCATTTAAAAAATGATGATGCATCTCATGTTTTTTGAACATCCAATCAGCGTGTGTCTTTGACGTCTGTGGACAGCAAGCCACTATCTGATTGGTCCAGAGCTGTCCGTAGACTCTGAATCAGGAAATGAGTCTGCGGACCAGACCCAATATCAAGAAATTCTTTTTACCTACTTTTTGGCACTTTTTTTAAAACTACTGAACATATTTACAACAAATTTGCAAAAGTATGTTTTCAGGACCAAGCCACTGCTCCTTGTGCAAGTTTGGTGAAAATCCGTACAGCGATTTGGGCTGTAGGCGTGAACACATTTCTTTCCCATTGTGTCTATGAGGATTTCAAAAAAGTTGGGACACCCCTATAACTTTGCTCCCCCTGGACGAAAGCACACCAAACTTTGCAAACCCTACTGAGGTGGCCATATTCTTTTTTTGCAAAGTCTGGTGAGGATTGGTCAAATTGTGCCAAAGTTATAAGTTGCCCAAAAAGTGCTCTTTCTATGATTTGAGCAACGTAACCAAAACTTAACCTCAGGCCATGTAATATATATGGATATAAATATATATTTTAGAATATTTATTCGGTGAAAAAACCTTAGTTTAAGTGATGTTAAAATGAGATTCTTCCTTGCTTTCACCATCTGCCACTGCAGAAAGTCTCCTCCATTGCTACCTCTTCTTGTACCCATACCTCCTCCTGCTCCTCCCCCCTGGATGGGCCAATGTTTACTTCCTGTTATGGGACATCCACAGTCTGGTTCTCCCTATGTTGACCCTCCTGTCAGTCTTCCCCTTCTCCTGAGCAGCACCTTTCTCTTCTATGCCACCCAGGCAGTCAGGCCCAAATCAAACACCTTAACCAGTGTGCTTGCCTAAGCCACTAACTTCCCCACAAGATATACATGGCTGCCTGTTCCCCCAATTCCTCAGTGGAGGCATTCACATGAAACCCTCCCTCCCTGCATGTGCTTGCTGAGACCTCCTCTGATGGCCCTTTGTCCTCTTCTAATCATGAGACCTCCCGTATGCTGCAGCCTTGCCTGCATACTCAGATGATTGGCAGCACTCTGTGGCCTAGTTCTGTGAACCAGTGCCCACAAAGAGCATGCAGATCCCCCTCCACATCAACAATAGCGGAATCCTTCTCCTGCAAAGAGAAAGGCAGCTCCTTCTCCTCCTCTGCCCCAGCCTTCTTCCCCTTCACTCCCGTCATGACAGCTGTGCCGTACTGCCAAAAAATGCGGAGAAATGGTAATGTGTGTGAACACAAGAATGTAAAAGTGTATGAATCAGCACAACAGTAAGTGGGAAAATAATTGGATAAAAAAGGGAACAGACAAAATAAGCCCACTCCTAAAAACTACAACTGTAGCCTACAGTTCCAACCGACAACTACAACTACTATCTATAAATACAACTACTACAATACTCTGCAATAAAATATAATACAATGCAATCTAATAAAACTGTGCTAGACAAGCAGACAAAAGGGAAAAGTGTAGTTGTGTTGCATTTTTGTGTTTTGGGGGAATCAAATAGGTGTGTGAAAACCTTTTAGGCATTTTAACTTTTATAAAGGGGCTCAAAGGGGAAAGGTAAAATAGGAAAAGGTATACATTTGTTTTCTTTTTATAAAAGGGGAAACAAAAGACACTAACAAACACTGAACAAAGTAGTATAGAAAACTGACTTCAGAAATACAATAAGAACAAGGAACTACACAAAGGAGAAACAACATACAGAAAACCCTCATCCAGACTCTATAAAGTCTCCTCAAAACTCTAAAAAAAACACTAACCACCATCTCACTGTGAGTCTTCTCTGTGTGACACCTTCTGTCATAGCTCAGCAGAACCCGCAAAGGATTACGGAGTGAGATAGTCCTGATCGAGAGGGAAGAACTTCCTTTTGGCAATTTTGTGGTCTCTGAGTAGTGGCACAAACTTTACGCAGATGATGAATCACCCCATAGGTTACTCCCAAAAACCTATCCTGTTCTTGCATCAGGGAAGACTCTTCTCGACAAGATTCATCCTATTTCACTGGTACTTTTTGAAGGAGCTCATCCAGGCCTGGTAATAATCACTTAGCAAAGAACCCATGTTAACAGCTGAATGTACAGAATTGAAAAGATAGGGAGTCCATGGGGGTGGTCATTTGCTTCTACTGGTGAAAGAGACTACCCTGTGCAAACCTTTTAAAATACCAAACTGAAACCTTGAGCCTTAAATCCAGTGGGGTATTCTGGATGGTTTTGGTGATGGATTGGTCCTAGCAGATTTAGTCCAGTCGATCCCACTTTTGATACACATTGTCAAATGTTCAGGGGGGATCCACACCCATGCAGACTTCATTGTAGTTGGAATATATGTATTGAAGGGAGTTACAATGCTGGCAAAATTAAATAAAATGTCCCACAACCTTTTCACACATGCCATGATATTATTTTTATACATCAAAAACTGGGATTCCACAGGGTTGTTTCTCTTGGGCATAAATAATGTAGCAAATACTGGTAAGGGTTGTCAGTAAACAACCGTTCATAGGATTCTAACACTCCTTTCCCACAAATTGGTCTGTGGCAACCAAGGACACAAACTCAATTATGGGCTTTTTGTGCCAAGGGTTCAAACAACATCTCTGGATTTCATTATTTCTCTGGGTTTATCAAAGTCTCTGAGTTTTAGAATGTATCAGTGTCTTACCCAGCATATCCACACTTCTGAGTCACTCACTGTCGTGTGGGTTGAGTGTCCACAATCTTCTATCTCGGCACATACTTCTTTAGTTTTAATTCCTCTGGTTCTCATCCTTGACTCTTGGGGATAATTCTTAGTTAGCTAGCAGTGCCCCATGCACTTGCATGCTTGCAAGGATAGCACCATGCTTTAGGTTTGGGTAGTACTATTGTAAATATCCACCAAGAGGCTGTATACCTGAGCTTTTCAGTGGTTCGGTCCACGTTCATTTTCTTTATCTGTATCTTAATATCCTGGTTCTAGTCCCAAACAATTTTCCTCATCTACCTCCTCGATGAAACACAATGGTTTCATGCTTAAGGGGACATTTCCTTCACCCCCTGCCCCTCCTGTTCAATTTCTCTCCTTTCAGGCTTGCACATGTCTGTTCCTTCTCCTAATGTCCTCTAATTGCCTCTATCCTATCTCTCTGCTCCATTCTCTTTCCGGTTTCTCCATTTCTCTCTTCCTTAACCTCCTCCAAATGGTCTCTCTAACCACCTTCTAATGACACCCCATTTCATGTTTCCTGATATATTTTTCAACCATAATATTTGCCACCTTTTTCCTACTGATTCCTTCTCCAACCACCTCCTCATTACTCTCCAACCAATTTGTACTGATGCCTCCTCTAACCACATTCTTGCTGTTCTCAGCTCACCCCTCTTTCTCCTTTTTACTCCATCCCTCCTCCTGATGTTCCTCCTCACCACTTCGTCACTGTTTACCGCCCTCTCATGCTCTCCATTCTACTCACCACTTTCTTCCTTATCACCACCTCCCTCCTCTTGATGTTCCTCTGCACCATGTTATCTCTGTTCTCCAATTCACTTGTTCTCTGCCAGATTTGACCACCTCTCTCAAGCATTCTTCCACCTGATCCACAGCCATCTCCCTCTCTTCTCACCACCCAATCTCTCCAACGCTCGTATGCTGCCTCAAAACACTCACACTGTTTCTACAAAATCTGTGGTTTATATAGCAGGATGGCCACACCCACATTGACCACCCTCACTTATCTGCACTCGGTGTTGACCTTTATTAAAATTTTAATAACACTGGTTTATTGGTGTGTGTTTGTGGTTCTCATGCCACTTCCAGGGCTCTACCCTTCACTTTGTGGTTCCATGGCTTGAGACTTGTCCAAGGCCGCCAGCCATTATGGTATGCCATTGAGGGCAGAAGTCATGTTTGAGCTCAACAACCCATGCTCCCTGATGGAATTGCTCTGTTGTAGAGGTGAGTCAGTTGGATAGAGTTTCTTGCTGCACAGTTGTCTAGGCTCACTCTGCTGTGTGGATTTGGATAACAATATGAAGAAGTCCATGAGTTTCATAGGTTGAGCATAAAGCACAACGCTAAAACTGAAATGGGCGGCATATCTGGGAGTAGATTTAACAGAGAAGGAGTGGGAGAGGATACTTGCATATCCCTGCGAGGGATCTTGAAATGCCCAAATCCGGCTGATCCAGCTAAATGTCTTATACCGTACCTACATGACGCCTCACAGAGCAGCCACATTTAGCAGTACTATACAACCACTGTGACCCTGGCGTAGCATGGAGGAGGCAGGGCTAATACACATGTTTTGGGGTTGTGCAAGTGTGCAAAAGTTCTGGGCGCAAATAGAAAAGGCCTGCATAAAAGCTGGGATAGTACGGTATAAGTGGACCTCGAACGAGTGCTTAATGGGCGCATACCCCAGACTGAGCAAATTTAAAAATGTGATAAAATGTATGGATATGGTGTGCCTAGTAGCCAAGGTCTATCGCAATGATTTGGACATCAGCAGGGGGGTGCAGTATGCAAGATGGCACAAAGATTTTGAACACTGGGCAGAAGCTGAGACCAGGGTGTGGGATCTAGGGGTATCCAGGTACGAAGACGATATGAGCACTGCATATGAATCCTGGAAATTGTTGGTTTAGGACATGTATCATCCATCAGGTGATAACCCCCTTGAACATACGCACGACCCACAAGCGACACTCACCATAATGCTATCAAAAAGATGTAAGGATAGTGCCCACCTGAATAATCATACCCATACCAGAGGCACCGCTTACCACATATTGTAACCACGAGCAACCAAAACTGTAAGAAGCATCGGAAACAAACTACAGATTAGCAATGTGAAGAAAGTTCACTGTTTGTTAATGTTTTATTTTGTTGTTGGATGAAAATGGCAAATGTGCGATAACATGGATATATGCAACCATTTGACAAATGCCAATAAAAAAGTTTTAATTACAAATTCATAGGTTGAGCATTTCTTGGCCCATTTTCGCTTGGGATTCCTGCATAAGACTTATCCAACTATTCTTTTCTCGTGGGCCTCATTACAAGTCTGGTAAAACCAGCAGGTTGCCGCCGGACTTGTACATTTTACTGGCACCTGGCTTGCTGGAAACACCGGGGCATTACAACCCCGGTGGTCCGGGAAGTCAGGCGCCGGTAAAATGTTGTTCCCCATTCCAAAACAGTCACATAGGACTCTATAGGAGTGGGCAACACAGAAGCACTGGCACCGTTAATAACGGTTCTGGTTCTTCCATGAAAGTCTGCCTACTGTGGGCGCTGTGCCAGGCAGGGTAAGACCTTAATTTAAGGTTGCCAATGTAAAATTAGTAGCTGATTTACCTACTTGTCAAATTGTTTCCTGGAATACGTGAGGACATTACCATCCAGCTATTATAACCTTGTTCCCAAGGAAATTTGAGTTTCTTATATTGCAGGAGACTTGGTTACAAGTGAAACCCTTGTTGGAGGATTATATTTTGTTTCACATGCCAGCTGATTGGGAAATGTGGGACACCCGTATGAGGGCTTACTGACTGCCATTGATATGTATGTTAATTGTAAATGTGTGAAGTGAGAAAGTAATTATCAGTTTGTATAGGCTGCGAAGCCTTTTAACCTTTGTCCAGCAAAGGATTTATAGGATGAATATCTTATCCTAAACATCTATTGGAATCCTTGGAGGTCACACATTTTTACCAGGTGATGTCTGATGTTCTGGACACATGGTATGGGGAATCCACATGCAATTTTGATTACAATTCTGATTGCATTTTAATACCCTTGGTGCAGGATGGCTTCCATTCAACAGAGTCTAAAAAAGGAGAACAGCTATCCCTGAGTTATTTAAGGTTTGTTGCCTCTAAATAGTTAATGGTCAAGTGCGTGAGGGTATGCCGATCCATCCTACATGGAAGAGAGGAACTAGTAGCTTGGTTATAGATAACTATTTCCTAACAATACAGCTGTATGAGAAAGGTGAAATGTTTAAGGGATAACCCTCGTCCTTTAGTGATCATATCTGTGAATAGGGATGAGCTTGGGGGGCAAGACTAACTCATAGATGCTTAGCGATTGGAGGGTAAATGATGAAATGTCTACTGGTCGCAGAGCTTGATCGAAAGGTTCAACTCGGAATTCACATGGATTCTGTAGAATGACCCCTGAGCCAAGAGTATTGGCCCCGGCTCAATATGTGAAAACCTAGTCGCTTATATGAACTCCTTTATGAAGTACAATCTCAAGAATTTCACAATCCTCATTATTTTGATGAGGCAGTGGCTATGAAAAAAGAACTTAAAGGTAATTTACGTGAACTAATACACGATAATACTAAGGAAGTCATAAAAGAACAAAAAACATTCAAACACACCTACAATAGTTGGGTAAAGTCACATAAATCGATTATGCGATACAGAGATGCAGAAACATCTTTGAGAATGTTGACTCTGGGCAGACCCAAAATGTCTAGGTTGTAATGAATAGGGTAGTTGCTCCACAATCCCCCCTAATCAGTCCCATAGGGGGCAACATTTGAAAATCCGATCTCTCTGATATGTGCACTGGCCAAATCTATAGATGATGTTTGGGGAAGGTCTGGGAGGATCCACTGTGGGGCCTAGAAATTGATAAAGAAGATATTTTTCATACCATACAGAATGTTAATTCCCCAAGATCAGCTGAGCCGGATGGAATTCCAATGGTGATATTCCAAGGAAATCTCTTCATATGGTTATGTTATGTTATGTTATGTTACTTGGCATTTATATAGCGCCTTATGTATAATTGGTATGATCTCAAAGCACTGGTAGGTTGAACGCCCTCGGGAACCGTAGTTCAAGTCAGTAGAGAGAGAGAGTCATAAGGTGCATGGGTGCACCGGATATGTGTGCAGCCGGTGTGGCAGTTGCTTGATAGCTGCTTCTTAGCGGTAGGTGTGGTGGTGGGGAGGTCAGTTGTATGTGTTCATTCTGGAGGGTGGACACCCACACTTATTTCTGGCTGCATTAGGCCTGAGGAGACGCTTAAGCTAGTGGTGGGTGTTCGGCTAGCTGTGTTTAATTAGGATGATGAGGAGTATGTGACGAGTGTTAGTATGAGAACAGCTATACCGAATGTGTCATAGTATCACTGTGTTCTAGTTGAGTGGTGGTGTATAGGAGAGAGTAAGCGTGGTAGTGTAAGATGGTGGTTATCAGTAAAGCACTTGAGATCGAGCACTCCATCTGTACCATCTATTCTATCCATTTTATTTACTCTGTCCATTCATTCCACTTCGTCTGCTCATCCATTTTGTCTGTTACATCCGTTTAATCTACTAGTCCTTCTATCCATTCCATCCACTCGACCCTTCATCCACATGATCTACTCCATCCATTCTGTAGAACCATTTCATACTTCCCATCTGTTTAATGGGTTCTATCTGTTCCATCCTCCCTATTCATTCGATCCGCTCTGTGTGTTCCACCCACTCCATTTGTTCCATCCACTTAGTCCATTCCATCCGTTCTATCCTTCCATCCACTCCATCTGTTCCACCCACTCCATCTGTTCCATCCACTCCATATGTTCTATTTGCTCTATTCGTTCCATCCACTCCATCTGTTCCATCCATTCCATCTGTTCCATCCACTCCACCTGTTCCATCCACTCTATCTGTTCCATCCGCTCCATCTGTTCCATACACTCAATCTGTTCCAACCATTCCATTTGTTCCATCCACTCCACCTGTTCCATTCACTCTATCTGTTCCATCCACTCCATCTGTTCCATCCATTCCATCTGTTCCTTCCACTCCACCTCTTCCATCCACTCCATTTGTTTCATCAACTCTATCTGTTCCGTCTACTGTATCCGTTTCATCCACTGCATCCGTTCCATCCACTTGATTCGTTCCATTTAATCCATCCTTTTCATCTGTTCGATTCGTTAAATCTACTCATGAATTCTATCTGTTCCATCCATACCGTCTACTCCATCCGTTCCATCCACTGCGTCTGCTCCATCCACTCTGTCCGTTCGATCCCCTCTGTCCACTCCATCCACTCCGTCCGTTTCATCTACTCCATCCATTCCATCCACTCCGTCCGTTCCATCCACTCTGTCCATTTTGTCCACTCCATCCGTTCCATCAACTCCATCCGTTCCATCCATTCCATCCGTTTTATCTATTGCATCCGTTCCATCCACTACATCCATTTCATCCATTCCATCCACTTAATCCGTTCCATCCACTTCATCCCTTCTATCCACTTCATCCATTCTATCCACTTCATCCATTTCTTCCATTCCCATCTGCTCCATCTGTTCCAACTTTCATTCGTTCCATCTATTCCTTTTGTTCCATCTATACCATCTGTTCCATTCATTCCAACCAGTACGTCCACTCTGTTCCATCTGTTTAGTCTGCTCCATTCACTCCGTCGGTTCCAACTATTCTGGCCAGTGCATCCACTCATGCTAGCACTCCGTTCCATCCACTCTAGCCAGTACGTCCACTCTGTTCCATCTGTTTCATCTGCTCCATCCGCTACTTATGTTCCATCCACTCCATCCGTTCGTTCTGTAGTAATATATAGCACCTTGGAGTGTGTAGCACCTCACTGAATGTGATGGCTTTTTATTGCCAACAATAATGTGGCATACACCTATAGCCGGTCTATGTTGCCAGCATAACTTGTGAGTAAGTGGCTGGAGACATGCAAGGTACAGGATTTATAATACAGCAAAAGGCAATGTGAAGCTGCAAGTTTAAAAGTGCACCAGAATTTTTTTTCTCTTCTTTGGAATACCTCATGCGTAGGAGACTACATTATTCATAAAACTAACGGACTTAATTAACAATTACTAATTACTAAAGCTAACTCATTAACACTATAATGTAATCTCTGTTTGAAAAAATGAGGTGAAAATGCATATTATGAAATTTGTTTTTCAAACGTGCACCAGAGTTATTTTTTTCTTCATTCTATTCCTATGTTTGCAGCAAGCACAGAGCCTGCATACTAGGAATGAGATTAGATACAGTTGCTCACTGTGTAACTGGCCTATTGTACCGAAGGAAGGGTGATGCTGCATTTCAACTTGATTGGTCCTGTTGGGTATTTTTGTGGAGATTTGGGGCCTTACAGTATTTTCTTACTGCCAAAATAATCATTCAGATTGGGCTTTGTATAACAATAACACAGTGCATATGCATTATTTCAGCACACAGACCTATTTAGATGGCATGCACGGTTGGTATGTATGTATAGTGGTGAGCATAATTCCTTTGGCTTATTTGTGACCCCAATATCCAGAACCCCTTGTTTTGTTTAGATTTATCATGTGATCACTAGAGAGACCTCAGGCCTACATTTCAGAAATACCACATCTTCAGTTTTAGTGTGCCACCATGGGCGATTCCCACTGAATTATTTACAACAGTGAGCTATATGTGGTAATTTTCACTACCTCATATACGGTAGTGAACTATGTCCCGGGTCTCTAATTTTTGCTGACTCATGTACCTTCAGCAAAAGGCTATTTTACACCCAGTCACTTATTATGTTCTGTCCAGAAAACACCCACTTATATACTGAATGGAATCATGCACACAACTACCTTAAAAATGACAATTGCACTGTTTAAACATTTCCCCACGTTTAAACATTTCCCCACCACAAAGGAAAGAGAAAAATAAAACACACTATCCGTCTGCTTTCAGATATTTTTTTGTATTATAAAAATTGATGTTGTCAGTAACAAAATGAGAATAGAACGACAAGAGCAGTCTAATTCGCAACTTTAAACATGTTGATAAAACACTGGAATTCCCTCTCCTACACTGACTGAAGAGCGTCGCACACATACACTGCCCCCTCACGCTGCAGAGTAATTACCTTATCTATTCCGCATGTATTTTTCTCCGGCTGTTCATTTTCTGAATGTGGCAATTCCCTTGAAGAGCACCCCCAGCGAAAACAGGCATCTGTTCTTAAACCGGGGTTATTGCCTGGAACTCCCAGCTTCTGCAATGTAGCTGGGATCTGCTTCTCCCTCAATTATGAACTGCCCACCCAGCCAAAAAGGTCATTCTCCCAGCTCTCCCAAAATCGTCTCCCCTCTCCCGCTTTTCAAGATTCTACAGGAAAACTTGGTTACCGAATGCTTGTCCAATAAGATTCTATCATGTCATCTCCTCCCTCACTACACAATGGCTTATTTTTTTTACAGTTGCAACTGTAACAAACTGATTTCCTGCTTATTCGAAGTCTTTGCTTCCTGCAGTTACTGTGGACAGAGCACAGAAAGGCAAAAGAAAAAAAAAACTTGAATGTGTGTTTAAAACTGATTTTCAGAGTAGGCCTCATTTTGCAGTGAAGAAACATTCTTTTATTAATGAGTTATAATTATTAGTCTTGTTAGTGAGATTAGTTTGTTAATTACCAAATGTGTCTCTTGCAACATAGGCATTTCAGGTGAGAAATGGTGTGCATTTTGAAGGTACAGATGTGTGCTTTTAACTGTGAAAAAGGTATTTGCATTTTATATGTAAAAATCGTTTTTGACTGAATAACCTGCCCTTACTTATATGTCCATGTTACACTGGCAACACATAGCTTGAAACAACTGCATCATAGCAATGCACCATACCCATGCAGTGGTGCTGCATAAAAAAAAAACATGCTACACATTTATCCTGTGCAGTAGTGCTGTACTCTGTGCTGTACTCTGTGCTGTAACATGCTAAATAACCTTACATATATCCTCCTTTTTTTTAGAACTTGGCTACGATCGAAGCCAATTTCTAAAAACAAGTTTGCCCCCCATCCTTCTTTTAAAATGCATGTTTATTGGGATATCTTTCTCTTCCTGACGTGGCTACCAGAATCAGCAACATTTTTATTTTTACTGATAGCACAATCAACCATCCACCCATGATTAGCACCAGGACAGCCAAACCCACTATTGTGCGTTCCCCCAGGTTCCCCAATTAAATCTTTCCACTTCTATTATCCCGAGATTACTAACTGTAATATTGTTTTTTCTCAAATTCATTTTTATAACGTCTTTCTTTGTGATTCAATAAATATTCTTAATCCAGATCTATTGGAAAAGTGTCCCTTTGAAAATAATCAATATTTTCCACTTGGCTTTCCCAAATATCATTTGTTACATGAAACAATGTTAACCCTCCAATTGACACAATTGTATCCTTTGGAACCTGTAAATAAAAAACATTATATTTCACCTGTTTAACCACGTATGTTCCATGGTTCAAATGTACTACTGTCATGTTCTTTAAGCAGGTGCTGACCAACCATTTACCTCTGACCATCTTAGCCTGTGCCAGTTCTTCACTCCCCATATTGCTAATAATCACTTCACATCCTTCTGATATACTTGGGTCAGATTTCAAACCACAAATAGCATTGTAGGGTATTTTGTGGAGATTTGGGGCCTGACGGTATTTTATTACCGCCGAAAAATAACTTAGCAATAATCACTCTTTGTATTCAGATTTGGCCATGTGCAACAATAATACAATGGACATGCATTATTTCAGCACCCAGATCTGCATATTTGGTATACGTGGTTGGTGGTATTTTGGTGAGCATAATTCCCTTGTTTTATTTGTGGCCCCAATGTCCAGAATCCCTTATCTTTGCTTAGATTTTTCGTGTGATCACTAGAGAGACCTCAGACCTGCATTCTAGGAATACCACATTTTCCAGTGATAGTGTTGGTGTGCCACCATGGGCGAACTCACTGACTTATTTACGACAGAGAGCTATATGTGGTAGTCTTGTGGTAATTTCCACTACCTTATATACGGTAGGGAGCTATGTTCAGAGAGTCTCTCTTTCCGTTGGCTCATGTACCTCCAACAAGCTATGCTACAGTCACTCACAATTATTCATACTGATTTTGACATGCACACATCTGTCTTAAAATGACCATTGCACTGTTTAAAATCTCCCCACATCATCAGCATTGTAATGGTAAACAATAAACATCACCCGTCTGTTTTCAAATATTTTTCTGTATTATAAAAGTTGTATTTAAACCCGATCTCATTCTTTACAGAAATAAAATGGTACAGTCAAAGCATTGTCTGTGACACACTGCAAAGATAGTGGCGGAGAACATCACTCAAATTGCAACATTAGCACTTGATTAAGACACGCACAGGAATCCTACACTGACTGCATATTACCGTACACACTCAGCTCCCACACTTCTCATTACCTTATCTTTTTAGTTGTTCTCTTTGTGAATGTGGCTCTCTTGGATTAACTCCAGCAAAAAGGAACGCTTGCCTTCTCAAACCGGGGTCATTTCCTGGAATTCTCAGCTTTTGCAGATAGGAATGCCTCAGCCAGTGGAAAGGTCCTTCTTTCAGCTCTCCCCAATCTCGACTGCAGCAGGACACAGGAATCTGCATTCAGTCAGGAGCCCCACAGCCAGGTCTTCTCCCCAATAGTGCAGAAAGATGTCTGGCTGTCTTTTTCCCTGATACTACCCACTAAAACTTTCCTCTCAGCCCTCTGTATGACGTGTCCCAATGAAATCCATCATCTCTCATCCTCCTACTCTTCAACAATAGCTTCGCTTATACATTTGCAATTGTTGCAAATCTGACTTCCTTCTTCCTGCAGTTACTGTGCACAAAAACACGGAGAATCAGGCAGAGAAGAGAAGAAAAAAATCTGCACACGCATTTAAATGGTTTTCAGAGTATGCCTAATTCTGCAGTGGAGAACACATTTTATTAGTGGGTTATGTTAAATAAGGTTTTATTAGTCAGGTTAATTGTTAATAGGTTAGCTGTTAATTTTCAAATGTGTCTCTAGCAATATAGGCATTTCAGGTGAAAAATAGTGTGCATTTTTAAATGAGCACGTGTGCTTTTAACTGTAAAATAGATTTGCATCTTATATGTTAAAATCGTTTTTGACTGAATAGCCTGTCTTTCCTTGTTAATCTGGCAACCCATATAGCAATGCACCGCACCCTTGTGGTGGTGCTGCAAAAAAAAATGTGCTACTTGTGCAGTATTGCTGTACTCTGTACTGTAACACGCCAAATATCCTTACATATACCCTCCTTTTGTTTTTAGAACTTGGCTATAATCCAAGCCAATTCCTAAAAACAACTTGTTCTATTTTTTATACAATATAGCAATCCAACAAATGAATATTCATGTGCATCAATGAAAATTTGCAATCAACATTTCATCTGGGTCCATCAGTTCATAAAATGTTCCACATTTGCCTTCTCAGTGGAATTGGCATTACTTTAAGTTTAAATTTTCCAAGTCAATTAAAAACAATGAAATAAAACAACTAACTAAAACAAATAAGTAATATAACAAATTAAAATAAATAATTAAAATAATAAATACGTGGAACTTCATATGCCGGAACTTTTGTTTTGTCTCTTTTGGTATGTCCCGACCAGCGATGTTATTCGGTTCATTCGAGTACTCTTTCATCTTGGCAATCTTGAATCCACAGTAGTCATCTCTTTTGGCATTCCGGTTATTTTGTCTTCACCTCCACCTGGAGGCAGGCATCTTTTGGTCTTCATCCAGGGGACTCCAGGACTCCATCGTCTCCCGTGGCCTCTGATCCCGGAACCTCCGACCAAATAATGTTAATTGTCTAAATCAAAATAGAAAATAAATAGATTAAGTACATAGCACAATACTAACTTCATCCTTTTGCCAAAAATAAAACATGCTTGGTAAAAATATTTCGTTTTTTTTTTTCTTTCTGAAATTAAACACAAGTTAAAAGAAAACAAACACATATAAAACAGCATTCAATATTTAATACACTTTCTCTCTGCACACCAACCACGAGCTTCCGTTATATGTGCATTTATTTATTTATTTATTTATTTATTTATTTATTTATTTATTTATTTATTTATTTATATTATATATTTTTACATATATTACAGTGTTTATGTGCCATCATAACAATCAACTTTTTTTTTAACTTCTTTGTCACTGCCTCCTGATTACACCCATTTATTTTCTCCTTTTTTGTTCAAGGGACTTTACCTGTCTCTACATGCTCAAGCTGCCTGATCTCATGTCTGGGATGGCATGGTTTGATTTGATTTACATGGACAAACTGCTCTATTGCTGTTTCACCTTCATTTTTCAAAATTTTATACACTACAGGAGAGACCTTATCTATAATCCGAAATGGCCCCTGCCAGGCCGCTAGAAATTTAGAATTTTTCTGTTTACTTTTTCCAAAATGAAACTTGTACACCTGATCCCCTACATTGTATTCCTTTACTGATGTCTTTTTGTCATAATATGACTTAGCACTGTCAGCAGCCCTTTCCAAATTTCTCTGCACAAAAGCAAATGCATGTTGCAAATGCCTCCTCAGTTCATCAATATATTCATGAACCGTGGATGCACTCACTAGAGTTTGCTCATGTGTTCTGTATAGTAGGTGTTGTGGTAACACCATTTTCCTACCTGTCAAGACCTCATGGGGGCTAACACCTGTTGCTTTGGCAGGAGTCGACCTGATTGCCATCAGAACCAACGGTAAACGTAAATCCCAGCTGGAACCTGCTTCTGCCACAAATTTCTTTAAAATATCCACAACAGACCTATTGCTTCTTTCAACTGTACCTGAAGACGCCGCCCGATATGCGATATGTAGTTTCCTTTTCACACCTAGTATTTGCCATACCTTACTCATTAGAGTACTTGTGAAATGACTTCCTCTGTCTGACTCAATTCTTTGTGGCAACCCAAACCTTGAGAACACATGGTTCACCAGTAATGTGGCTGCTGTTTGCGCACTACAATCTGGTGCAGGAATGCACTCAATCCACTTCGACATCAAACATACCACACTCAAAATATAACGGTGTCCCCTGCTCGACCTTTTTAAAGGACCTACATAGTCTATTTGCAAATCTGACCATGGGAGAGTTAGGCCTCTTTTCATCAATGGTGCTCTATGCATTGGTGAAGCAGGTTTAAATTGGGCGCATACTAGACATCCTCTAGTATATAATTCCACATCTTGGGACATATGTGGCCAGTAAGCATAATCTTTTAGTATTTCTAATGTTTTTTGTGAACCTCTATGGCCTGCAGTTATGGCATCATGTGCATGGTGTAGCATTAGTCCTCTGAATGAAAGGGGTACTACCCACTGTATTTGCCCTGTTATGGACTCTCTAATCATGAGTCCATCCTGTAATCTAATTCGTGTTTTGTTCTTTAATAACACCCTCAACTCTTCTTTTCCCATACAATCATTTTCTGTTAAAGGATTTTGTTCAGGATCTATCAAATGATTATAATAGATTCCCAAAATTTGATCATTCTTTTGTGCCTCAATCAAATCTTGGTCTGGCGTGTCATGACTCCACTGCACCACCGGTTGATCTATCTCCTTTGGTGCTTTAGAACGTGTCACTGCATCAATTTGTATTTCACCCATTAAATAATCAATATGTAGCAATAGTCCCATCACAGCCCCAATCTTAGCCAGATGGTCTGCCTTATCATTTCCCTCCTTATCCTCTCCTGGTGTTTTTAAATGCCCACGAATTTTTCTCCAGTATATTGTTAAATTATTTTCTGACACCAATTTGTCTATGGCTTGTATCATTTTTCCATGTTTAAGTGGCTTTTTGTTGTATGTAACCATGCCTCTTGCTTTCCAACCAGGCAAATACTCCACAAAGCTATTCCGTGCATAGTCAGAATCAGTCACCAGGACAATTTCACTGAATTTTTTATCAACTGCAGTAGCAATTGCTTTATAGATGGCTGCCAATTCCGCCACCTGACTGCTCCTATCTCCAATCCTCATCCCTATACTAGGAACGCCTTCACATTTCAACCAGACATTTCCTATTCCTGCCACTAATTGTTTATTACTGTCATTTTCAATGTGAAAAGCACAACCATCCACATATACAGTTGGCAAATCCTTGCATGTTTTTTCATCAAAAGCTTTGTGTGGTGATTGTTCAAATTCCTGTAAACTAGCTTCCACTTCCATTTCATTTGGTATTTGTTCAGCTGCACAGTCATGTAAATCAGCTAACCCTTGAGCAATTGGGCTCTTTTTATTTTGTCCATATCTTACTTCTACGGGAAAACCTTGTAATGCCAGCGTCCATGAAGTGATTCTGGATTGCGCTAGATTGCCTGATCTAATTCTTTTACTCTCTAAAAATTGCAAAGGTTGATGATTTGTTTCAATAATCACCTTTTCTCCCTGAACAATGGGACGGAAATGTTGTAGCGCCCACACAGTGGTTAATAGGGCCTTTTCACATTCATTAAATTTCATTTCAACTTGGGAAAATGCCTTACTTGCATAGGCAATGGTTTTGTGATTCAAATCGTGTTTTTGTGATAACACTGCTGACATACAATGTTCAGAAAAGCCTATTTCTATAAAGAAATCCCTGTCCTTTATGGGGTATGCTAAACATGGTGCCTTTACAAGACATTCCTTCAATCTAGCCACTGCATCAGACTGCTCTCTTTCCCATCTCCAGGGAGTATTTAGTTTAAGCAGTTTAGTCAATGGTTGAGTGATTTCTGCATAATTCTATATGAACTTTCTGTTATAGCCTGTCATCCCTAATAAACTTTTTACTCCTTTCACATTTTTAGGATCTTTTAATCTTTGTATGGCCTCTATTTTCTTCCTTTGTGGATTTAGCCCATGTTCAGTCACTTCATGCCCTAGAAAGTTCACTTTTTTCTTGCACCATTGTGCTTTTTGCAAAGATACTTTGGCGCCTGCTTTCTGCAATTGGCCAAGCACATGTCTTATTTCATCAAAATGGCTTTTAAGGTTTTCATTTTTTATCAGGACATCATCCACATAAACTATTGTTCCTCTTTCCGCTGCATCCGGCATGGCCTTTCTCAAAAATATGCCAAATTCACTCCCACTATTGATGTATCCGAACGGAGCTCTAAGCCAGGCATATTGAGTCCTGTCAAATGTAAAGGAAAATAAGTGTTGTATCTCCTCTGCCAATGGCACACACCAATATCCAGATGTGAGATCTAACGTGGTAAATACATTTGAACCATGTATCTGAGCTAGGCCCTGATCAATGAATGGTAGTGGCCATCTAGATACTGGTACTCTTTTATTTAACTCTCTTAAGTCTGCACACAGCCGCCATTGACCATTTGGCTTTAACACACCTAAAATAGGCGTATTGGATGTGCTATGAATGGGCCTGATTATTCCCCGTGATTCCAAATTTTTAATAATCTCTGCCAATGATTCTAAACATGCCAGCGGTAGTCTATACTGGCGTACAAACACTGGATTTCTGCTACAACCTTCTGGTAGTGTGGCCACATGTAAATCAGTTAAACCACAATCATAAGCATCTTTTGCAAATACATCCTTAAACTCCATAAATATTTCCCTCAGGTCGTCTCTATCCTTATCGCTGTCACATGCATCAGCTAAGGAGATCTGCTCTTCTACCATTCTGGAAAATTCTGGAAACTCTTCTGGTAAAGGAATCTCAGCGCTTTCCTCTAACTGTGTGGCTGTGTCTTTTTGTAGAGCTGCCACTTTTAAATATTTTGGCATATCAGCTTCCACTTCAATGGGCTGATTTCCTGTTTCATTTTCATTTAAATTAAATATTATGCAATCCTCTTGATGGCAACACACTGTCTCATTTGAATCATAAGGATACACAGAATGAATTTTAAATATTCCTTTGGGCTGAGAGTCCAGGTGTTCTGGCAACACGCCCTTGGCATCTACATATTTTTCAGGAATATTCCCAATCACCATGTTATTTAAATCTGCCGTATAATGTGATTTTTGTATGGCCATTCCTAATGGGGAGTTTTCCTCTAAATGAATATCCTGACAACCTTTATTATTTACCATGATTCTTACAGATCCCTCACCAATGTCTACCAATGGAATGTATTCATAATCCAGGCCTTGCTGTTTTATGGATTCATTCAGGCATACAAATGCATCAGAGCCTTTCATCTGCTGCCCATTTTTGCATTTCAGTGTTATTGCAAACTGTTTTGTAAATGCAGGAATAATAGTATCTTTCCTTATTTGTAATTCGATGGCATAAGGAACCAGTTGTGCACAATGATAAGCCCTTCTTTTGTCTTCAAATTCAGGTGCCGGCCCACCTAGGCGTGACCATATTTTTTGATTAAGGAAATCTAACACCATACACATTCTGTGCATGATGTCATTGCCCATGTAAAATTCATTTTGTGCTCCATTCACTATCCATACATTATGGTAAATTGTTTTCTCCCCAATGCTAATTTTAAGCATGCATCTGCCTGCAATTCGGTTTTCAAAGTCTGGACTGTCCAACCCAGAAACATATTGGTTTTTAATCCTAAATTTCGGGATTTCTTCCCTCTCCATAATTTTTTGCAACAATTTCTCATTAATGAAACTCCTTTCATGTTCAAGCGCTAAAGTGGCTTTTATTGTTTTAAGATAATCATTTATACCAACGTGAACCCATGGTTGCTCATCTTCCATGTGTATTTCTGCCAGAGTGGTAATGTGTTTTTCTGAATCTGTTTTAGGAACAATATTCTGTTTGCACGTTTTCTCTTTTAGATAAAAACATAATGTGTGCTCATCTATGGCAGTCTGCCAATCTTTCCTTGGGTCCAAGTATATTTGTACAGGTAGTTTTTCATTGTCGCTCTGATCTTTGTCTTGACACATTAATATAACAGTGACACTAGGTATGCAGCTATTCTGGAGATATACCTCCACAGCATCATTTGTTTTGGCAACGGTGTGACATTCTTTTATATTGCTGTTTTGTGATTTTAGTTTCTTAGGCCTCAATGGTTTTTTGGTTAAGGACCACAGCACTCCATTCACCCCATCTATGAGAGGAGACAATCTTTTCAGGCAATCTGTCCCCATCAGAAATGGAATTTCACAAATAGATGTGATCAATACCTCTTGTTTCATTCTGTGCTTTCCTATTTTTATATCAACCTCAGTTACACCTATGATGGGCACCTCCTCCCCATTAAAGTTATGCACTGGGCCTTGATTTGCCTTCACTGTGATCTGACTCTGTGGAGGCCTCCCTTCATTGATACTCTTTACCAGCTCCTTGGACATAATTGTGGCCTGTGCGCCAGTGTCAATCATAGCAAAGGTGTGGCACTTTTCTTCTACAGTGATGGGTGCATAATATCTGTCCTCAACTTCCTCTAATACACATAAGAAATGTGAATTCTTACTGATTTCAGGGCTCACCTTTCTCAGGTCTTTTTCACTTTTGGCTAAGCACATTGGTAAATGAAAAGACATTTTTCCCTCCTTTTTACCCATTTCTGTGCGAGATATTTTATTCATTTCTCCATGTTCAGAGGTTTTTTGGAGTGTGGCCACTGTTCGCCCATCCATCTGGGTAACATCAGAGACCACATTACAACCTTCCAACTGAACATGTGTAACAACATCATTCAGCAATTTGTCATTTTTTAATTCTGTGCATTTGTGATCATTTAGTGTAATACCAGCCCTTTCAGCCTCTTCAAAAATATGTGGCTCAAAGAATTTTTCAGGTGATTGACTTGTACCCTCCTTGTGAGTATTTCCTTTTTCTGTCCGTGTTTGGTCATTGTTTTGCTTGCCCAGGGAAGGAGCTATGGCATCCCCACTTACTCCCTGTTCACTGGTATTCCCCATGCATGAGTCATTTTTCTTACATCTGTTCCTTTGTTCTTTTGGAATTCCTAATGTTTCTTTTTCATTTGTGCAAATCTTTACTGTTTTATTTAGCTCTAAGCTAAACCGTACCTCTTTTTTAGAAATATTTGCACTTTCTGTCACAATTTCATTTACTGGTACTTTCATTTTTAATCCATTAGGCATCTCAGAGTCGTTATGCAAAATTATATCAGAGCAATCTGTCATTTTGGCACTCCAGTTATCATGAGTACTTAGTCACTTTTCGGAAGCCCCCCGGTCATTGCTATGGCCATCAGCCCCCTCTTTGGAAGGTTGTTTTTGCGCTGTATAGAGCTTTCCTATTTGCTCAGCTAACATTTTCACTTGGGCCTCAAGGCACTGGAATCTTTCCATCTCTCTAGGATCCTCTTTCTGTGGCCTAGGTCGATATTGGTTGTTTTCCCCCTGATTGGATCTATTCTGATACCTCTCAGGTGATTGATACCGGTTGGGATGGTTTCTGAACTCTTGATTCATTTGTGGAGGGGAGCGGGTTGCACCCATCCTTTGATTATAGTCCCCTGGTGGGGAATCATTGTACTGGCGTGGACTGTAGTTCACGTTTTGCCTCATGTCCTGTCTCTCAGATTGTGGGTACTGGCCCCTATGTTGATTTCCATTATCAGTAAATCGATCCACATATCGGGGCCTATCCTGATTACCATATATCATGGTGTTGGGATCAAATCTGCTCTGTGTCCCCAATGACTGGTAGGGACCATCATTTCTTTGATCTTGATTTTGTCTCTGGTTATTGTTCATACCTGCCATATCAGACCGGTATCTTACCCGGGGTCTATCCCCTAAATATCTAGGGCTGATGTAGCTCTCTCTATTACTAGGATCATGTGATTGGAACATTGGTACAGGAAATGGCGATCTTTGTTGATTACCCCTTTGTTCAGGTGTCACATTATTTTTACCTTGACTTTGAGCAGACTCAAGGGACATTTTGGCTGACCTGATTTCCATTACTGTGGCTGAGGGTTCTTTAGATTTAGGCCTAGTATCTTTCATTTTATCACTTTCTCTACCCTGACAATAGAGTACCTCATATAGCTTTGTGCTTTGATGTACAATCCATTCAAGGGACTTGTCACGGTCAAATTCACGGACCAATTGGGATATGATGTCTTTCTGTAGCCCATAGAAGTATGCAGTTTTAAACTCATTGGAATTTGAGTCAAAAGATACATCAAAGCGAGAGAATGCTCTTTTTAAGTCTTGTAAAAATTGGCGAGGGGATGTATTAGGTCCAGCAGTAATTGTGTACGCGACTTTCTTTGCCTCCTGCAATGACTGAAAAGGAGAAAAATGACGCCTAATTTCTTTTTCAAACTCCAGCCATGTCATATTCTGCTGTTCATTTAATCCCCTTATGATGCTGGCCGTCGGGGCATCTAAAGTTAAATGAAAATATTGTCTGTACTGTTCCTTAGGTATCTGGAGTGCTTTAAAAATGTCATGTACCGCTTCTAAGTGATCCTCAATGCAGCATTCACCTCCCTTTTTAAATGGTTTGATCAGGGCTTTAATGGATTTCATTATTTTTATGGGGCTACTTGTTGCAATGCATGGAATTGCACTATTTTGTGATTCAATCCTGTTTTCAGGTGTATGAGGTTGGTGGCTGCCCCCAATGGGAGTATCAAATCCCCCAAGGGCGCTGCAACCAAGTTCAGTCACCGGCCCAGTCTCTGGGGCACTAGCTCTTTGGGCAGAGCTAGAATTCACCTCCACTCCATTGAAGGTGGTACCCTGCCGCCTCTCCTGGGACCTGGGAATGCACATTTGCTGTTCTAAGTCCTTACACTTTTTAAGGAGTCTGTTGGCTTCATCATGCAAATAATTATTTTCATCACGCATTTTATTAATCGCCTCCTGCATATCGCACATTTGCATTTGGCATTCATTGAACTCTTTATTTCTCTTGTCTCTTTCTTGGATCATTTTAATCATTTCTTGTTCTGCACTCTGGAGATCACCTTCTTTTTCACAATGTTCTTTTTGTAAAATCTGCATTTCTGAAACAACCTCATCTTTATCCTGCCTAATGTGATCCACTAAGGCTTTTAAGTGTGCCAATTCTTGCTCACTATCTTCAAATTGTTTCTTGCTTTTAGATAACTGAGTATCAAAGTCTCTGCATTTTAATTGCATGTCTTTTTGGCATACATCCAATTCTGCTCTCAACATTTCCTGATTTTTACTTGCCCCCTCTAATTCAGTCTTTAACCTGTTAATTAGCTGAGTATCATTCTCTTGCATTCGCAGGGACTTGTTTAAAATAAACCATATTTTGCCGCATAGCCGTATTAAACAGTCTTTCTCTGCACTTTTATCGGCTGCATTCAATAATCTTGTAAGGCAGACCTGAATTATGCTGCCTTCTGCAAAAATATTGTCTAGTTTTTCTTTCTGCACCTCACCCTGAATGCGGTTACTCCATTCTAACGTGCTCTTCGAAGACCAATTCCCATGTGCAAATAACTTTGCCTCTAAATATTGCACTAGATCTGAGAATGTAGTTTCCCTTTGTGACATTCTGAAATTCGTTTTTAGTGGCACACTGCTATTATAAAATGGGTTCCCTTTAATGTGCAAATGGCAGTGTGAGACACGCTTGCCACGCCCAGTAGGTACTCTATGATCACTTTCCCGGCCTGCAACGCACCATAAATATGTAGGGTATTTTGTGGAGATTTGGGGCCTGACGGTATTTTATTACCGCCGAAAAATAACTTAGCAATAATCACTCTTTGTATTCAGATTTGGCCATGTGCAACAATAATACAATGGACATGCATTATTTCAGCACCCAGATCTGCATATTTGGTATACGTGGTTGGTGGTATTTTGGTGAGCATAATTCCCTTGTTTTATTTGTGGCCCCAATGTCCAGAATCCCTTATCTTTGCTTAGATTTTTCGTGTGATCACTAGAGAGACCTCAGACCTGCATTCTAGGAATACCACATTTTCCAGTGATAGTGTTGGTGTGCCACCATGGGCGAACTCACTGACTTATTTACGACAGAGAGCTATATGTGGTAGTCTTGTGGTAATTTCCACTACCTTATATACGGTAGGGAGCTATGTTCAGAGAGTCTCTCTTCCCGTTGGCTCATGTACCTCCAACAAGCTATGCTACAGTCACTCACAATTATTCATACTGATTTTGACATGCACACATCTGTCTTAAAATGACCATTGCACTGTTTAAAATCTCCCCACATCATCAGCATTGTAATGGTAAACAATAAACATCACCCGTCTGTTTTCAAATATTTTTCTGTATTATAAAAGTTGTATTTAAACCCGATCTCATTCTTTACAGAAATAAAATGGTACAGTCAAAGCATTGTCTGTGACACACTGCAAAGATAGTGGCGGAGAACATCACTCAAATTGCAACATTAGCACTTGATTAAGACACGCACAGGAATCCTACACTGACTGCATATTACCGTACACACTCAGCTCCCACACTTCTCATTACCTTATCTTTTTAGTTGTTCTCTTTGTGAATGTGGCTCTCTTGGATTAACTCCAGCAAAAAGGAACGCTTGCCTTCTCAAACCGGGGTCATTTCCTGGAATTCTCAGCTTTTGCAGATAGGAATGCCTCAGCCAGTGGAAAGGTCCTTCTTTCAGCTCTCCCCAATCTCGACTGCAGCAGGACACAGGAATCTGCATTCAGTCAGGAGCCCCACAGCCAGGTCTTCTCCCCAATAGTGCAGAAAGATGTCTGGCTGTCTTTTTCCCTGATACTGCCCACTAAAACTTTCCTCTCAGCCCTCTGTATGACGTGTCCCAATGAAATCCATCATCTCTCATCCTCCTACTCTTCAACAATAGCTTCGCTTATACATTTGCAATTGTTGCAAATCTGACTTCCTTCTTCCTGCAGTTACTGTGCACAAAAACACGGAGAATCAGGCAGAGAAGAGAAGAAAAAAATCTGCACACGCATTTAAATGGTTTTCAGAGTATGCCTAATTCTGCAGTGGAGAACACATTTTATTAGTGGGTTATGTTAAATAAGGTTTTATTAGTCAGGTTAATTGTTAATAGGTTAGCTGTTAATTTTCAAATGTGTCTCTAGCAATATAGGCATTTCAGGTGAAAAATAGTGTGCATTTTTAAATGAGCACGTGTGCTTTTAACTGTAAAATAGATTTGCATCTTATATGTTAAAATCGTTTTTGACTGAATAGCCTGTCTTTCCTTGTTAATCTGGCAACCCATATAGCAATGCACCGCACCCTTGTGGTGGTGCTGCAAAAAAAAATGTGCTACTTGTGCAGTATTGCTGACTCTGTACTGTAACACGCCAAATATCCTTACAGCATCCGTGGCATCAGGAACAAACGGTTTACCTGGACACATATAATTTTGTTCTTTAAATTTGACACATGTTTCCAGGTTTGGTATTAAGTAAACTTCAGGTTCCTATGACTGAAATGCCACCACTTCTGGAGTCTTAATCTTAATCAATTTTTCCTCTTGCCAAAATCCCACGTTGTGTACCCACTTCGTTTGATAAATAAGTTCGGGAGCTACATATGGGATGCATAGCAAAAATCCAATTTCTAGCCTTTCCAAGTCCACATATAATGGCATTGCATTACCCATTTCAAATGCAATTTTTACCTGTACCACATCAATTTCCCTCCTGGTCAATCTTTCTATCATTTGACGAATAATATCCTGCAAAACAAAATACAAGGGGATATGTCCTTGAATCAATTGTGAAACTGCAGTTTCAACTTCTCTCATATAATTCGTTAATAGTCTATCAACAGGACTCATTATGTTCAATATTTCATTTAAAGTTCTGTCATGCTTAATAATTAGCTTTGTTGCCCGTTGCATCACATCCGCTTGTTCATTTAGAATTATTGCAGTTTCATTTATGAATCTTACTTGTTTATCCAGTCCCCCTCTAATCCCATCTAATGTTTTTTGCATTATTTCTAGGTCAATACTCAGTTGTTGCGCTTTAGTACTCAGTGTTCCTACCGAAATAGCATTGGCTGTTGATATTGTGGTACCTATTATGGCTCCAACTATAGACTTTACCATGATATTGCGAGCATCACCGCACCTCTCTTTCCTCTCCTCTTCTTAATGTCTGCTGAATTCACAAATGTTTTCTCCAATTGCATCAATATATCTCTTATCGACTGCTTAGCGTCCTCTTTTCTTATTTCCAGCCACTCTTTAGTCTGTTCAATTTTAATTCCGGTATTGTTCAAATGTTTTTCAATCAAAATCTCAGGATTCAATGGTATGTAGATATTTTGGAAAATCATCCTTCTATCACTCATGATGAATCCTGGTGCCTCTTCCACCGCAATACCAGATGCTGGTCCAGGTTCAATGACCACCTGTGGTTCTGAATTTTTTAAGATCCCTCTGAATATCATCACCATTAAACATATTGTTGGTGTCATCTTTAATGCTGATCGCTTTGCAGCCTTGGTCTTCACCCCCCTTCGGGGCTTTCCCGGAATCCGTCCACATGGGCACCAGGACTCCATCGTCTGCCGTGGCCTCTGATCCCGGAACCTCCGATCGAATAATGCTAATTTTCTAAATGAAATAGAAAAGAAACAAATTAAATACATAGCACAATACCAACGTCACCCTTTTGCCAAAAATAAAACATGCTTGGTAAAAACATTTTGCTTTTTTTTTTTTCCTTCTGAAATTAAACACAAGTTAAAAAAAACAAGCATACATAAAACAACATTTAACATTGAATCCATTTTCATTCTGCATACTAATCCCATAAACTCTTTTTTAATTTATTTATTTATTTTTTAATATAATGTGTTTTCATTATCTATATTTTATATATATATATATATACATGTATTACAGTGTTTATGTGCCATTATAACAATCAACTTTTTAACTTCTCTGTCACTGCCTCCTGACTGTACCCGTTTATTTTATCTTTTTGTGTTTAAGGGACTTTATCTGTTTCTCCATGCTCAAGCTGCCTGATCTCATGTCTGGGATGGCATGGCTTGATCTGATTTACGTGGACAAACTGCTCTATCGCCGTTTCACCATCATTTTTCAAAATGTTATAAACCACAGGAGAGACCTTATCTATAATTCGAAATGGCCCCTGCCAGGCTGCTAGAAATTTAGAATTTTTCTGTTTACTTTTTCCAAATTAAACTTGTACACCTGATCCCCAACACTGTATTCTCTCACTGATGTTCTTTTATCATAGTATGTCTTAGCACTGTCAGCAGCCCTTTCCAGATTTCTCTGCACAAAAGCAAATGCATGTTGCAAATGCTTCCTCAGTTCATCAATGTACTCATGAACTGTGGATGCACTCACAAGTGTCTGCTCATGTGTTCTGTATAGCAGGTGTTGTGGTAACACCATTTTCCTACCTGTCAAGACCTCATGGGGGCTAACACCTGTTGCTTTGGCAGGAGTTGATCTGATTGCCATTAAAACTAAAGGTAGACGTAAATCCCAGCTGGAACCTGCTTCTGCCACGAATTTCTTTAAAATATCCACAACAGACCTATTGCTCCTTTCAACTGTACCTGAAGACGCTGCCCGATATGCGATATGTAGTTTCCTTTTCACACCTAGTATTTGCCATACCTTACTCATTAGAGTACTTGTGAAATGACTTCCTCTGTCTGACTCAATTCTTTGTGGCAACCCACACCTTGAGAACACATGGTTCACCAGCAACGTGGCTGCTGTTTGCGCACTACAATCTGGTGCAGGAATGCATTAAATCCACTTCCACATCAAACATACCACGCTTAAAATATAACGGTTTCCCCTGTTCGACCTTTTTAAAGGGGCTACATAGTCTATTTGCAAATCTGACCATGGGAGAGTTAGACCTCTTTTCATCAATGGTGCTCTATGCATTGGTGAAGCAGGTTTAAATTGGGCGCATACTAGACATCCTCCAGTATATAATTCCACATCTTGGGACATATGTGTCCAGTAAGCATAATCTTTTAGTATCTCCAATGTTTTTTGTGAACCTCTGTGGCCTGCAGTTATGGCATCATGTGCATGGTGTAGCATCAGCCCTCTGAATGAAAGGGGTACCACCCACTGTATTTGTCCTGTTATGGACTCTCTAATCAGGAGTCCATCCTGTAATCTAATTCATTTTTTATTCTTTACTAGCACCCTCAACTCTTCTTTTCCCATGCAATCATTTTCTGTTAAAGGGTTTTGTTCAGGATCTATCAAATGATTGTAATAGATTCCCAAAATTCGATCATTCTTTTATGCCTCAATCAAATCTTGGTCTGGCGTGTCATGACTCCATTGTACCGCTGGTTGATCTACCTCCTTTGGAGCTTTAGAACGTGTTACTGCATCAATCTGTATTTCACCCAGTAAATCATCAATAGGTAGCAATTCTCCCATAACAGCCCCAATTTTAGCCAGGTGGTCTGCCTTATCATTTCCCTCCTTATCCTCTCCTGGTGTTTTTAAATGCCCACAAATTTTTCTCCAGTATATTGTTAGATCATTCTCTGACACCAATTTGTCTATGGCTTGTATCATTTTTCCATGTTTAAGTGGCTTTTTGTTGTATGTAATCATTCCTCTTGCTTTCCAGCCAGGTAAATACTCCACAAAACTATTCCGTGCATAGTCAGAATCAGTCACCAGGACAATTTCACTGAACTTTCTATCAACTGCAGTAGTAATTGCTTTATAAATGGCTGCAAATTGCGCCACTTGACTGCTCCTAGCTCCAATCCTCATCCCTATACTGGGGACTCCTTCACATTTCAACCCGACATTTCCTATTCTCTACACTAATTGTTTATTACTGTCATTTTTAATGTGAAAAGCACAACCATCCACATATACAGTTGGCAAATCCTTGCATGTTTTTTCATCAAAAGCTTTGTGTGGTGATTGTTCAAATTCCTGCCAATTAGGTTTCACTTCCATTTCATTTGATATTTGTTCAGCTGTGCAGTCATGTAAGTCAGCTAACCCTTGAGCAATTGGGCTCTTTTTATTTTGTCCATATCTCACTTCGATAGGAAAACCTTGTAATGCCGGCGTCCATGAAGTGATTCTGGACTGTGCTAGATACCTGACCTAATTCTTTCACTCTCTAAAAACTGCAAAGGTTGATGATTTGTTTCAATAATCACCTTTTCTCCCTGAACAATGGGGCGGAAATGTTGTAGCACCCACACAGTGGTTAATAGCGCCTTTTCACATTCATTAAATTTCATTTCAACTTGGGAAAATGCCTTACTTGCATAGGCAATTGTTTTGTGATTCAAATCATGTTTTTGTGATAACACTGCTGACATACAATGTTCAGAAAAACCTATTTCTATAAAGAAATCCCAACCTTTTATGGGATATGCTAAACATGGTGCCTTTACCAGACATTCCTTCAGTTTAGCCACTGCCTCAGACTGCTCTTTTTCCCATTTCCAGGGAGTATTCAGTTTAAGCAGTTTAGTCAATGGCTGAGTGATTTCAGCATAATTTTCAATGAATTTTCTGTTATACCCTGTCATTCCTAACAAACTTTTTACTCCTTTCACATTCTTAGGATCTTTTAATCTTTGCATGGCCTCTATCTTCTTCTTTTGTGGATTTAGCCCATGTTCAGTCACTTCATGGCCTAGAAAGTTCACTTTTTTCTTGCACCATTGTGCTTTTTGCAAAGATACTTTGGCGCCTGCTTTCTGCAATTGGCCAAGCACATGTCTTATTTCATCAAAATGGCTTTTCAGGCCTTCATTTTTTATCAAGACATCATCCACGTAAACTATGGTTCCTCTTTCTGCTGCATCAGGCATGGCCTTTCTCAAAAATATGCCAAATTCACTCCCACTTTTGATGTACTCGAACGGCGTTCTAAGCCAAGCGTATTGAGTCCTGTCAAATGTAAAGGAAAATAAATTTTGTATCTCCTCTGCCAATGGCACGCACCAATATCCAGATGTGAGATCTAATGTGGTGAACACTTTTGAACCATGTACCTGAGCTAGGCCCTGATCAATGAATGGCAGTGGCCATCTGGAAACTGGTACTCTTTTATTTAACTCCCTCAAGTCTGCACATAGCCACCATTGACCATTTGGCTTTAACACACCTAAAATAGGTGTATTGGATGTGCTATGAATGGGGGTGATGATTCCCCGCGATTCCAAATTTTTAATAATCTCTGCCAATGATTCTAAACATGCCAGCGGTAGTCTATACTGGCGTACAAACACTGGACTTCTGCTACACCCTTCTGGTAGTGTGGCCACATGTAAATCAGTTAAACCACAATTATAAGCATCTTTTACAAATACATCCTTAAATTCAATATGCATGATGTCGTTGCCCATGTAAAAGTCATTTTGTGCTCCACTCACTATCCACACATTATGGTGAATTGTTTTTTGTCCAATGTTAATTTTCAGCATGCATCTGCCTGCAATTCGTTTTTCAAAGTCTGGACTGTCCAAACCAGAGACATATTGGTACTTAATTATAAATTTCGGGATCTCCTCCCTCTCCATCATTTTTTGCAATAATTTCTCATTAATGAAACTCCTTTCCTGTTCAAGCGCTAAAGTGGCTTTTATTGTTTTCAAACAGTCATTTGTACCAATATGAACCCATGGTTGCTCATGCTCCATGTGTATTTCAGCAAGAGTGGTAATGTGTTTTTCTGAATCTGTTTTAGGAGCAATATTCTGTTTGCATGTTTTCTCTTTTAAATAAAAACGTAATGTGTGCTCATCTATGGCAGTCTGCCAATTTTTCCTTGGGTCCAAGTATATTTGTACAGGTAGTTTTTCATTGTCGCTCTGCATTTTGTCTTGACACATCAATATAACAGTGACACTAGGTATGCAACTATTCTGGAGATATACCTCCACTGCATCATTTGTTTTAGCAACGGTGTGACATTCATTTATGTTGCTGTTTTGTGATTTTAATTTCTTAGGCCTCAATGGTTTTTTTGTTAAAGGCCACAGTACTCCATTTACCCCATCTATGAGAGGAGGCAATCTTTTCAGGCAATCTGTCCCCATCAAAAATGGAATTTCACAAATAGATGTGATCAATAGCTCTTGCTTCATTCTGTGCTTTCCTATTTTTATGTCAACCTCAGTGACACCTACAATGGGCACCTCCTCCCCATTAAAGTTATGCACTGGACCTTGGTTTTCCCTCACTGTGACCTGATTATGTGGGGATCTCCCTTCATTGATACTCTTTACCAATTCTTTAGACATAATTGTGGCCTGTGTGCCAGTGTCAATCATGGCAAATGTTTGGCATTTTTCTTCTACAGTGATGGGAGCATAATACCTGTCCTCAACTTCCTCTAACACACATATGAAATGCGAATTATTACTTATTTCAGGGCTCACCATATGTAAGGTTATTTAGCGTGTTACAGCACAGAGTACAGCACAGAGTACAGCACTACTGCACAGGATAAATGTGTAGCATGTTTTTTTTATGCAGCACCACTGCATGGGTTTGGTGCATTGCTATGATGCAGTTGTTTCAAGCTATGTGTTGCCAGTGTAACATGGACATATAAGTAAGGGCAGGTTATTCAGTCAAAACGATTTTTACATATAAAATGCAAATATATTTTTCACAGTTAAAAGCACACATCTGTACCTTCAAAATGCACACCATTTCTCAGGACTTTTTCACTTTTGGCTAAGCTTATTGGTAAATGAAAAGACATTTTTTCCTCATTTTTGCCCATTTCTGCGTGAGATACTTTATCCATTTCTCCATTTTTAGAGGTTTTTTGGACTGTGGCCACTGTTCACCCATCCATCCGGGTATCATCAGAGACCACATTACAACCTTCCAACTGAACATGTGTAACAACATCATCCAGCAATTTGTCATTGTTTAATTCTGTGCATTTGTGATCATTTAGTGTGGAACCAGCCCTTTCAACCTCTTCAAAAATACCTGGCTCAAAGAATTCTTCAGGTGATTGACTTGTACCCTCCTTTTGAGTATTTCCTTTTTCTGCCTGTGTTTGGTCATTGTCTTGCTTGCCCAGGGAAGGACCTGTAGCATCCCCACTTACTCCCTGTTCACTGATATTCCCCATGCATGAGTCATTTTTCTTAAATCTGTCCCTTTGTTCTTTTGGAATTCCTGATGTTTCTTTTTCATTTGTACAAATCTTCACTGTTTGATTTAGCTCCAGGTTAAACCGTACCTCTTTTTTAGAAGCATTTGCATTTTCTGTTACATGTTCATTTATTGGTGCTTTCACTTTTAAATCATTAGGCATCTCAGAGTCATTATGTAAAATGACATCAGACCAATCTGTCTTTTTGGCACTGCACGTATCATAGGTACTTAGTCACTTCTCAGAAGCCCCCCGGTCATTGCTATGGCCATCAGCCCCCTCATTGGATGGTTGTTTTTGCGCTATATATAGCTTTCCTATTTGCTCAGCTAACATTTTCACTTGGGTCCCGAGGCACTGACACCTTTCCATCTCTCTAGAATCCTCTTTCTGTGGCCTAGGTCGATATTGATTGTTTTCCCCATGATTGGATCTATTCTGATACCTCTCAGGTGATAGATTTCTATTGGGATGGTTCCTGAACTCTTGATTCATTTGTGGAGGGGAGCAGGGCGCGCCCATCCTTTGGTTATAGTCCCCTGGTGGAGAATCATTGTACTGACGTGGATTGTAGTTCATGTTCTGCCTCATGTCCTGTCTCTAAGATTGTGAATACTGGCCCCTATGTTGATTCCCATTATCAGTAAACCGATCCACATATCGGGGTCTATCCTGATTACCATATATCACAGTGTTGGGATCAAATCTGCTCTGTGTCCCCAATGTCTGGTAGGGACCATCATTTCTTTGATCTTGGTTTTGTCTCTGGTTATTATTCATACCTGACATATCATGCCGATATCCTGCCCGGGGTCTATCCCCTAAATACCTAGGGCTGATGTAGCTCTCCCTATTGCTAGGATCATGTGATTGGAACATTGGTGCAGGAAAGGGCGATCTTTGTTGATTACTCCTTTGTTCAGATGTCACATTATTTTTGCCTGGACTTTGGGCAGACTCAAGGGACATTTTGGCTGACCTGATTTCCATCACTGTGGCTGAGGGTTCTTTAGATTTAGGTCTAGTATCTTTCATTTTATCACCTTCTCTACCCTGACAATAATGTACCTCATATAGTTTTGTGCTTTGTGTACAATCCATTCAAGGGACTTGTCACGGTCAAATTCACGGACCAATTGTGATATGATGTCTTTCTGTAGCCCATAGAAGTATGCAGTTTTAAACTCATTAGAATTGGGGTCAAAAGATACATAAAAGCGAGAAAATGCTCTTTTTAAGTCCTGTAAAAATTGGCGAGGGGATATATTTGGCCCAGCAGTGATTGTGTAAGCAACTTTCTTTGCCTCCTGCAATGACTGGAAAGGAGAAAAATGGCGCCTGATTTCTTTTTCAAACTCTGCCCATGTCATGCTCTGCTGTTCATTCAATCCTCTTATGATACTGGCCGTCGGGGCATCTAAAGTTAAATGAAAATACTGCCTGTATTGTTCCTTAGGTATCTGGAGAGCTTTAAAAATGTCATGCACCGCTTCTAAATGGTCCTCTATGCAGCATTCACCTCCCTTTTTAAATGGTTTGATCAGAGTTTTAATAGATCTCATTATCTTTATGGGGCTACTTATTGTAATGCATGGAATTGCACCACTTTGTGATTCAATCCTGGTTTCAGGTGTATGGGATTGGTGGCGGCCCCCACTGGGTGTATCAAATCCCCCAAGGGCGCTGCAGCCAAGCCCACTCACCGGCCCAGTCACTGGGGCACCAACTCTTTGGGTAGAAATAGAATTTACCTCAACTCCATTAAAGGTGGTGCCTTGCCACTTATCCTGGGACCTGGGAATGCACATTTGCTGTTCTAAGTCCTTACACTTTTTAAGGAGTCTGTTTGCTTCATTTTGCAAATAGTTGTTTTCATAACTCATCTTATTAATCACCTCCTGCATGTCGCACATTTGCATTTGGCATTCATTGAACTCTTTATTTCTCTTGTCTCTTTTTTGAGTCATTTTAATCATTTCTTGTTCTGCACTCTGGAGATCATATTCTTTTTCACAATGTTCTTTTTGTAAAAATCTGCATTTCTGAAACAACCACATCTTTATCTTGCCTAATGTGGTCCACTAAGGCTTTTAAATGTACCAATTCTTGCTCACTGTCTTCAAACTGTTTCTTGCTTTTGCACAATTGAGAATCAAAATCCCTGCATTTTAACTGCATGTCTTTTTGGCATACATCCAATTCTGCTCTTAACATTTCCTTTTTCTTATTTGCCCCATCTAGGTCTGTCTTAAATTTGTTAATTAGCTGGGTGTCATTTTCTTGCATTCGCAGGGACCTATTCAAAATAAACCAGATCTTGGCACAAAGTCTTACCAGACAATCTTTCTCTGCATGTTAGTCAGTTGCATTTAATAATCTCAAAAGGCAAATCTGAATTATGCTGCCTGCTGCAAAAATACTGTCTAGTTTTTCTTTCTGAACTTCACCATGAATGCGGTCGTGTCATTCTGTGGCATTGTTCAACGACAACGTCCCATGTGAAAATAACTTTGTCTCTAGATATTGCACTAGCTCTGGGAATGTGGCTTCCATTTGAGACATTCTGAAATTCGTTTTTAGTGGCACACTGCTATTAAAAAATGGGTTCCCTTTAATGTGCGAATGGCAGTGTGAGACACGCTTGCCACGCCCAGTAGGTACTCTATGATCACTTTCCTGGCCTGCAACGCACCATAAAAATGTTGGGTATTTTTGTGGAGATTTGGGGCCTGACGGTATTTTCTTACTGCCAAAATAATCATTCAGATTGGGCTATGTATAACAATAACACAGTGCATATGCATTATTTCAGCACACAGACCTATTTAGATGGCATGCGCGGTTGGTATGTATGTATAGTGGTGAGCATAATTCCTTTGGCTTATTTGTGACCCCAATATCCAGAACCCCTTGTTTTGTTTAGATTGTTCGTGTGATCACTAGAGAGACCTTAGGCCTACATTTCAGAAATACCACATCTTCAGTTTTAGTGTGCAACCATGGGCGATTCCCACTGAATTATTTACAACAGTGAGCTATATGTGGTCATTTTCACTACCTCATATACGGTAGTGAACTATGTCCCGGGTCTCTAATTTTTGCTGACTCATGTACCTTCAGCAAAAGGCTATTTTACACCCAGTCACTTATTATGTTCTGTCCAGAAAACACCCACTTATATACTGAATGGAATCATGCACACAACTACCGCCAAGCCTTATTTTTTAGTTACCTTAAAAATGACAATTGCACTGTTTAAACATTTCCCCACGTTTAAACATTTCCCCACCACAAAGGAAAGAGAAAAATAAAACACACTATGTGTCTGCTTTCAGATATTTTTTAAATGAAACGGCACACTCAATGTTGTCAGCAACAAAATGAGAATAGAACGACAAGAGCAGTCTAATTCGCAACTTTAAACATGTTGATAAAACACTGGAATTCCCTCTCCTACACTGACTGAAGAGCTTTTCACACATACACTGCCCCCACACGCTGCCGAGTAATTACCTTATCTATTCCGCATGTATTTTTCTCCAGCTGTTCATTTTCTGAATGTGGCAATTCCCTTGAAGAGCACCCCCAGCGAAAACAGGCATCTGTTCTTAAACCGGGGTTATTACCTGGAACTCCCAGCTTCGGCAATGTAGTTGGGATCTGCTTCTCCCTCAATTATAAATTGCCCAGCCAGCCATAAAGGTCCTTCTCCCAGCTCTGCCAAAATCGTCTCCCCCTTTTCAAGATTCTACAGGAAAACTTGGTTACCAAATGCTTGTCCAATAAGATTCTATCATGTCATCTCCTCCCTCACTACACAATGGCTTATTTTTTTTACAGATGCGAATGTAACAAACTGATTTCCTGCTTATTCGAAGTTTTTGCTTCCTGCAGTTACTGTGAACAGAGCACAGAAAGGCCAAAGAAAAAAAAACTTGAATGTGTGTTTAAAACTGATTTTCAGAGTTGGCCTCATTTTGCAGTGAAGACACATTCTTTTATTAATGAGTTATAATTATTAGTCTTGTTAGTGAGATTAGTTTGTTAATTACCAAATGTGTCTCTTGCAACATAGGCATTTCAGGTGAGAAATGGTGTGCATTTTGAAGGTACATATGTGTGCTTTTAACTGTGAAAAATGTATTTGCATTTTACATGTAAAAATCGTTTTTGACTGAATAACCTGCCCTTACTTATATGTCCATGTTACACTGGCAACATATAGCTTGAAACAACTGCATCATAGCAATGCACCAAACCCATGCAGTGGTGCTGCATAAAAAAAACATGCTAAACATTTAAGCTGTGCAGTAGTGCTGTACTCTGTGCTGTACTCTGTGCTGTAACACGCTAAATAACCTTACAGTGCAAAGTATCTACAGTTATATTACGTAGGCAAAATGGCAAGGTGCAGAGTTCTTCTGGGGGAAAACTGGCAGAGGGAGAATTAGTTCGGGTGGACTGAGCTCTGAGACAGACGTGCATGGTCTCACTCAGTGCTGGCTAAGAGAACCTTCTGTTCTCGCCGCGCACTTCAAACATCCAAGATTACAGAGGCAATCCATGCTGACTGGGCCTGCTTTTCTGAGGCGAGTGAAAGAAGGTTGTCTGGGGGAGAGAACTACAAATCTTTGGTAAGCATCCAAAGTTGTAGTGAGGTTATCGTGTTCTGTGGTTTGACGAGGACCTGTTCTAAAAATACCAGGCAGTCAGAGTAGCAAGGAAAAAGAAAATCCCCTGCATTTTCATTTGTCTTGTTGCCTATTTTAAAAAGAAGTTTATTTGCACCATATTTTTTTCTCTTTCTTTCTTCTTATTATATTACAGGTAATGCTGAAATGTACATGCTAAGAGTTGTATCATGATTTGTAATTGTCTGCAATATAACTAATTTATATTTAAAAAAAAGATGGTTCTGAGTTTTATTGTTGTGGGAATTGCATATGAGGAGTTGGGGAAGAATTGTGTTCTTTGGTAATACATTGCCAATTTGCTCATGCAGATAGAATAACAGACAGACTAAGCGGTGGTAAATAGGTGTATGCATGTGTGTCCCCTTGCATGTTGTTGGGGAATTCTAATATAACATATAGATTACTGGGGGTCTATGAACCAGTAATGATGCCTACGGGCGCATAGTTCACTGGTGTAAATAAATCATTGATGCCGGCCACAGTTTCTAGGTGGCACTCAATATAAAAGTGTTTGGTGTCCCTAAATGTAGGTCCAAGGCTCTCTATAGATCACTAAGAGTATTGTTAAAAGTATTACCATATAACATAAGGAAGGTTTTTTGTATGACGGGGGCTATAATGTAGGGAAAGAAAATTATGCTCACCACCAAGTAATTTACTATCACCAAATACCACCAACAATACATATTACTGGATTGGCCAATATAATATAACAAGGTATGGTCTCTAGGATGATGTGAGGCCAAACTCAATCTAAACACATGGATTAGTATTTCTAAATTTTGGCAGTAAGATAATACCACCGAACCCCATATTTATACAAAATATCCTACATATATGGTGTTCTGGCTGGGAAAGTGATTATAGAGCACCTCCTGGGCATGGCAAGTGTGTCTCACACTACCATACGTGCATTAGAGGGAAATGGAAGCCACAGTCTCAGAGCTTGTGCAATATCTGGAGGCAAAGTTATATGCACATGGGACATGGTCATCAAATAATGCCACAGAATGGCATGACCGCATTTATGGTGAAGTACAGAAAGAGCCATTAGACAGTATTTTGCAGAAGGCAGCATAATTCAGGTCTGCCTTTTGAGACTATTAAATGCAGCTGATAAACATGCAGAGAAAGATTGTCTGATACGGCTATGTGCCAAGAAATGGTTTATCCTAAATAGATCCCTGCGAATGCAAGAAAACGATACCAAGCTGATTAGCAGGTTAAAAGCTGATCTGGATGGGGCAAGTGAAAAAGAGGAAATATTAAGAGCAGAATAGGAGGTATGTCAAAAAGCCATTCAGTCAAAATATAAGGATCTTGATACTCAATTGTCTAAAAGTAAGAAACAGTTTGAGGATAGTGAACAGGAATTGGTACACTGGAAGGCGTTGGTAGACCATATGACAAAGATGAGGTTGTTTTGGAAATGCAGATTTCGCAAAAAGAACATTGTGAAAAAGAAAGTGATCTCCAAAATGCTGAACAGGAAATGGTTAAAATGTTTCAAGAAAGAGACAAGAGAAACAAAGAATTCAATGAATGCCAAATGCAAATGGGCGAAATGCAGGAGGTAATTAATAAATTGAGTGAGGAAAACAACTATTTGCAAAAGGATGCAGCTAGGCTCCTTAAGAAGTGCAAGGATTTGGAACAGCAAATGTGCATTTCCAGGTCCCAGGATAGACGGCAGGGCACCACATTCAATGGAGTTGAGCTGAATTCTGTTTCTACATAGAGAGCTAGTGCCCCAGTGACTGGGCCAGTGAATGAACGTGTTTGCAGTGCCCTTGGGGGATTTGACACACCTATTGGGGGCCGCCACCAATCCCATACACCTGAAACTAGGATTGAATCACAAAGTAGTGCAATTCCATGCATAGCAACGAGTAGCCCCATAAAGATAATGAAATCCATCAAAGCTCTGATCAAACCATTTAAAAAAGGAGGGGAGTGCTGCATAGAGGACAACTTAGAAGCAGTGCATGATATATTTAAAGCTCTCCAGATAAAGCAATACAGGCAATATCTTCATTTAACTCTAGATGCTCCCAAAGCCAGCATCATTAGGGGATTAAATGAACAGCAGAACATGACATGGGCAGAGTTTGAAAAAGAGATTAGACATCATGTTTCTCCTTTCCAATCATTGCAAGAGGCGAAAAAGGTTGCTTACACGATTACTGCTGGGCCTAATACATCACCTGGCCAATTTTTTTAAGACTTGAAAAGAGCTTTTCCTCATTTTGATGTATCTTTTGACCTCAATTCCAATGAGTTTAAAACTGCCTACTTCTATGGGCTACAGAAAGACATCATATCACAGTTGGTCCGTGAATTTGACCTTGACAAGTCCCTTGAATGGATTGTACACCAAAGCACAAAACTAGATGAGGTTCTCTATTGTCAGGGTAGAGAAAATGATAAAATGAAAGACACTAGACCAAAATCTAAAGAACCCTCAGCAAGAGTGATGGAGATCAGGTCAGCCAAAATGTCCCTTGAGTCTGCTCAAAGTCCAGGTGAAAATAATCTTTCCAGCTGAGGAGTAGGTGAGTGTGCCCCCATCCGCGACCCCATTGGTGTTTTTTGCTTGCTTGTGTGCCCCCCCCGGCCCAGCGTTGCCCCGTGCTTCCCTGCTTCCCCTTCCAGGTATCCCCGTTGCCCGCCCACCTCCCAGCCCGCCCCCACCCCTGATTGGCTGCTTGTGGTGCTCGCCTGGGTCTAGCGACCCGTTCAGCGCACCCACTCCTCTTTCCAGCTGAGGAGTAGGTGAGTGTGCCCCCTTCGCGACCCCATTGGCGTTTTTTGCTTGCTTGTGTGCCCCCCTGGCCCTGCGTTGCCCCGTGCTTCCCTGCCTCCCCTTCCAGGTATCCCCGTTGCCCACCCGCCTCCCAGCCCACCCCCCACCCCTGATTGGTTGCTTGTGGTGCTCGCCTGGGTCTAGCGACCCGTTTGGCGTACCCACTCCTCTTTCCAGCTGAGGAGTAGGTGAGTGTGCCCCCATCCGCAACCCCATTGGCGTTTTTTGCTTGCTTGTTTGCCCCCCCGTCCCCGCGTTGCCCCGTGCTTCCCTGCCTCCCCTTCCAGGTATCCCCATTGCCCGCCCGCCTCCCAGCCCGCCTCCCACCCCTGATTGGCTGCTTGTGGTGCTCGCCTGGGTCTAGCGACCCGTTCGGCGCACCCACTCCTCTTTCCAGCTAAGGAGTAGGTGAGTGTGCCCCCATCCGCGACCCCATTGGTGTTTTTTGCGTGCTTGTGTGCCCCCCTGGCCCCGCGTTGCCCCGTGCTTCCCTGCCTCCCCTTCCAGGTATCCCCGTTGCCCACCCGCCTCCCAGCCCACCCCCACCCCTGATTGGCTGCTTGTGGTGCTCGCCTGGGTCTAGTGACCTGTTCGGCGCACCCACTCCTCTTTCCAGCTGAGGAGTAGGTGAGTGTGCCCCCATCCGCGACCCCATTGGCGTTTTTTGCTTGCTTGTGTGCCCCCCCGGCCCCGCGTTGCCCCGTGCTTCCCTGCCTCCCCTTCCAGGTATCCCCGTTGCCCGCCCACCCCCCACCCCTGATTGGCTGCTTGTGGTGGTCGCCTTGGTCTAGCGACCCATTCGGAGCACCCACTCCTCTTTCCAGCTGAGGAGTAGGTGAGTGTGCCCCCATCCGTGACCCCATTGGTGTTTTTTGCTTGCTTGTGTGCCCCCCCCGCCCGCGTTGCCCCATGCTTCCCTGCCTCCTCTTCCAGGTATCCCCGTTTCCCGCCCGCCTCCCAGCCCGCCCCCACCCCTGATTGGCTGCTTGTGGTGCTCGCCTGGGTCTAGCGACCCGTTCGGCGCACCCACTCCTCTTTCCAGCTGAGAAGTAGTTGAGTGTGCCCCCATCCGCGACCCCATTGGCGTTTTTTGCTTGCTTGTGTGCTCCCCCCGGCCCTGCCTTGCCCCGTGCTTCCCTGCCTCCCCTTCCAGGTATCCCTGTTGCCCGCCCGCCTCCCAGTCCGCCCCACCACCCCACCCTAGTCCAACTCCCGCCTCCTGACCCGCCCATCCTGCCCTTCATCACTGATCCTCCCAGGGCAGCCCTCTGCATGGCAGCCCCCAGCGGCTAAGGGCCCCAAGGCCAAGGGCGGCTCCAACAGAGGCGGCTCCAGGAAGTGTCAACAGGTGTCCGCAGGGGAAGCCAAGGAAGCCACCAGACACCGACAAAACCGTAAGTGTTGGCTTGGGTGGGGGGTAGAGCAATTACTCTACTCCAGAAAGCTCCTGCCACTCTAACCTACCTTTCAATGGCCTGCAGTATAATGTCAACCAGTGATTGTTAGCATATGCCACACTTAGATGGAATCTCTAAAAACCTCTCTGTGAAAGTTGAATTTAGAAGTGTCCCCAACTGCATTTACAAGTGTACCCAATTGCATTTAGAAGCTGCGCCCAATAGCCTCTCTGTGAAAGCTGAATTGTTAGAATTGAATTGTTAGAACTGAAACTCTTAGAATTATTCCCACTTGCATTTGAAGTGTACCCAATGGCATTTAGAAGTGTACCCAATTGCATTTAGAAGCTGCGCCCAATAGCCTCTCTGTGAAAGTTGAATTTAGAATTGTTCCCACTTGCATTTAGAAGTGTACCCAATGGCATTTAGAAGTGAACCCAATTGCATTTAGAAGCTGCGCCCAATAGCCTCTCTGTGAAAGTTGAATATAGAAGTGTACCCACATAGAGTAGTATTGTCAAGCCGACGAATAGCATGTTGTGCCGATGAGTGGTTGGACCGGATGAGTGTTGTGGACTGAATGAGTGTCTAATCTGGACGAGTATATAGACGCGGAAGAATGTATGTGGTGCTGATGAGTCTGTGGAGCGGATGAGTGTACAGAACAGATGACTGTGTGGAGCGGACGAACGCATGGAGCAGATGGATTTGTAGAGCGGATGAGTATGCTGAACAGAGCAGTATGTGAATGGATGAGTACGTGGAGCTGAGGAATAGTATGTTGAGGGTATCAGTGGGTAGACCTGATGAGTGTGTAGATAAAATGAGCGTACTGAACAGAGGTGTATACAGAGCGGTTGACTATACAGAGCAGATGAATGCGTAGTCAGTCAAAAGTACAAGCGGGGTTAGACTGGAGTGCATGCGCAAGGACAGGAGTGCATACGTATGGAACACATGAGAGCATGCGTGAAGCTCACTGGAGAATGAAGGACAGACTTGAGCAAGCAAAGTGCACCAGAGTACATGAATATGTCGAGCAGACATGAATGTGTAGGACAATGCTGAACACCTGAAATGAACAAAAATGCATAGAACGGACCTGCCCGCACGGAACTGCGTGACAAACATAATATGCCATGGAATGCAGGGAACGTTTGAAAAAACATACATCATACCACACCCCATGCTTACTCTCTCCCTTACACCACCACTCAATTAGAACACAGAGATACTATGACACCATTCGGTATAACTGTTCTCATATCTACATCTCCCGCTCACTCCACATCACTCTAAGTAAACATTGCTGGTTTCACACCCCCAGCCAGGCGTTCTCCTCAGGCCTAACGCAACCACACTCCCTCTGGATAAAGCCGGCCAAAGCGAACACATACTCCTGATCTCTCAACCACCACACCTACCGCTAAGAAGCAGCTACCACTTGAATTCCGCACCAGCTGCACACATACCTGGTGCGCACACGCATTTTTTGGACTCTCTCTACTCTCTCTACTGACCCGAACTTCGGTTCCCAAGGGCGTTCAACCTATCAACGCCTTCAGACCATACCAATGATATATAAGGCGCTATATAAATGCAAAATAACATAACATAACATAACCTGAACAAAGGGGAAATCAACAGAGATCGTTACTCCCTACACCAATGTTTCAATCACATGACCCTAGTAATAGAGAGAAATACATTAGTCCTAGGTATTTAGGAGAAAGGCCCCGGGCAGGATATTGGCCTGATATGTCAGGTATGAATAATAATCTAGGACAAAGTCAGGATCAAAGAAATAATGGTCCCTACCAGAAATTGGGGACACAGAGTAGATTTGACCCTAACATCATTATATATGTAATCAGGATAGACCCCAATATGTGGATCGATTTACTGATAATGGGAATCAACACAGGGGTCAGTACCCACAAAATGAGAGACAGGACATGAGGCAGAATATGAATTATGCCCCACGCCAATACAATGAATCCCCACCACCAGGGGACTACAACCAACGGATGGGTGCATCTAGCTCCCCTCCACAGATGAATCAAGAGTTCAGGAACAATCCCAATAGAAATCATTTTCTTGAGAGGTATCAGAATAGATTCAGTCAGGGGGAAAACAACCAATATCGATCTGGGCCACAGAGAGATGATTCTAGAGAAATGGAAAGATTCCAGTGTCTCGAGTCCCAAGTGAAAATGTTGGCTGAGCAAATAGGAAAGCTCTGTACAGCACAAAAACAGTCATCAAAGGAGGGGGCAGAAGGTCATAGCACTGACCGGGCGGTTTCTGATAAGTGACTAAGTATTAATGATGCCTGCAATGCTAAGAAAACAGATTGCTCTGATGTGATTTTGCATAATGACTCTGACATGCCTAAAGATTTAAAAATGAAAGTACCAGCAAATGAACATGTAACAGAAAGTGCAAATACCTCTAAAAAAGAAGTTTGGTTTAACCTAGAGCTAAAGCAAACATTGGAGATTTGTACAACTGAAAAAGGAAAACCTGAAATTCCAAAAATCCAAAGAGAAAGATTTAAGAAAAATAACTCATGCATGGGGAATACCAGTGAACAGGGATTAAGTGGGTAATGATAGAACTCCTTCCCTGGGCAATCAAACACTAACCAAAGACAGGCAGAAAAAATAAATACTCAAAAGGAGGGTACAGGTCAATCATCCAAAGAATTCTTTGTGCCAAATATTTTTGAAGAAGTTAAAAGGACTGGTACCATACTAAATAACTACAAATGCACCGAGTTAGAAAATGACAAGTGATGTTTTTAGACATGTTCAGTTGGAGGAATGTAGTGTGAAATCTGATGATCCCCAGATGAAAGGGCAAACAGTGGCCGCACTCCAAAAGACATCTGAATGTGGGAAAATGAATAAAGCCTCTCACACAGAAATGGACAGAAAGGAGGGAAACATGTCTTTCCATTTACCAATGTGCTTAGCCAAAAGTGAAAAGGGCATGACAAAGGTGAGTCCTGAAATTAGTAAGAATTCACACTTTTTATGTGTATTAGGGGAAGTTGAAGACAGGTATTAGGCTCCCATCACTGTAGAAGAGAAATGCAATACATTTGCGATGATTGACACCGTTGCACAGGCCACAATAATGTCCAAAGAATAGGTAAAAAGTATCAATGAAGGGAGATCTCCACAGAATCAGATCTCAGTGAGGAAAATGAAGGTCCAATGTATAATTTTTATGGGGAAGAAGTGCCTATTATAGGTGTTACCGAAGTTGACATAAAGATAGGAAAACACAGAATGAAACAGGAGGTATTGATCAAATCTATTTGTGAAATTCCATTTCTGCTGGGGACAGATTGCCTGAAAAGATTGTCTCCTCTCATAGATGGGGTGAATGGAGTACTGTGGTCCTTAACCAAAAAAACACTAAGATCTAAGAAAATAAAATCACAAAACAGCAATATAAATGAATGCCACACCGTTGCCAAAATGAATGATGCAGTGGAGGTATACCTCCAGAATAGCTGTGTACCTAGCGTTACTGTTATCTTGATGTGTCAAGATAAAATGCAAAATGAAAATGAGAAACAATCTGTACAGGTTTATTTAGACCCTAGGAAAAAATGGCAAACTGAAATAGATGAGCACAAATTACGCTTCTATTTAAAAGAGAAGAAATGCAAACAGAATACTACTCCTAAAACAGACACAGAAAAACACATCACCACTCTTGCTGAAAATCATATGGAAGATGAGCAGCCATGGATTCATATTGAAATAAATGGCCATTCTAAAATGATAAAAGCCACTTTGGCGCTTGAACAGGAAAGGAGTTTTATTAATGAGAAACTACTGCAGAGAATAATGGATAGGGAGGAGATCCCGAAATTTAGAATTAAAAACCAATATGTCTCTGGTTTAGACAATCCAGATTTTGAAAATCGAATTGCAGGAAGGTGCATGCTAAAGATTAATGTTGGACAAAAAACCATCTACTACAATGTGCGGATAGTGAGTGGAACACAAAATTATTTTTATTTTTGCAATAATATCATGCACAGGAAGTGCATGTTGTTAGATTTCCTTAACCAAAAAATATGGTCCCGGGTAGGCGGGCCTGCGCCCGAATTTGAAGACAAAAGAAAGGCTTATCATTGTTCACAATTAGTGGCATATGCAATTGAACTACAGGTGAAGAAGGATATTGCTATCCCTGCATTCACCAAGCAGGTTGCTATAACATTAAAGTGCAACAATGGAAAGCAAATGAAGGATTCTGATGCATTTGTGTGTGAATGAGTCCATGAAACAGCAAGGCCTGGATTATGAACCATAATTTTGACGGACCCAAAATCTTCAATGGGTAGATTTTGGGTCCGTCAAAATGATGGTGGATCATAAAGGATGTCAAGAGATTCATTTAGAAGAGAATTCCTTACTAGGAATGGCCATACGAAAATCACATTATACTGCAGATTTCAATAACACGGGGATTGGAAATATCCCTGAGAGATATGTAGATGCACAGGGGAGTATTTCCAGACTACCTGTATTCTCAACCCAAAGGAATCTTCAAGATTCAATCTGTGTACCCGTGTGATTCCAATGAGACAGTGTGTTGTCAACAGGAGAATTGAATAGTGTTTGACTTAAATAAAAATTAAACAGGAAATCAGCACATTTCCATGAATTTTCAAAAATGGTAGAGGAGCAGATCCAGTTACCAGATGCCTGTGAGAGCGAAGATGAAAAGAACAAATTGAGAAATGTTTTAATGTAATTTAAGGAGGTTTTTGCCAAAGACGCATATGATTGTGGCCTAACTGATTTACATGTTGCCACATTACCAGATGGGTGTGGTAGAAATCCAGTATTTGTGCGCCAGTATCGATTGCCACTGGCATGTTTAGAGTCATTGGCAGAGATAATTAAAAACTTGGAGTGTAGAGGAATTATCAGACCCATTCATAGTATGTCCAACACTCCTATTAAAGGTTTATCAATGTTTTTTTACCACATTAGATCTCACATCCGGGTACTAGTGTGTGCCATTGGCAGAGGACATTCAGAATTTATTTGTATAATCATTTGATAAAACGCAATACGCTTGGTCTATAACACCATTTCGGTATGTCAATAGTGGGAGCAAATTTGGCATATTTTTAAGAAAAGCTATGCCAGATGCAGCGGAAAGAGGAACCATAGTTTATGTAGATGATGTCCTGATAAATAATGAAAACTTAAAAAGTTATTTTGATGAAATTAGACATGTACTTGATCAATTGCAAAAGGCGGTGCCAAAGTATCTTTACAGAAAGTCCAATGGTGCAAGAAAAAGGTGAATTTCCCAGGCCATGATGTAACTGAACATGGGTTAAGTCCACAAAAGAAAAAGTCGGAGGCCATACAAAAATTGAAAGATCCTAGCAACATGAAAGGTTTAAAAAGCTTATTAGGAATGACGGGATATAACAGGAAATGTATTGAAAATTATGCTGAAATCACTCAATGATTGACTAAACTATTGAAGATAAATACCCCTGGAAATGGGAAAAGGAGCAATCTGAGGTAGTTGATAAATTGAAAGAATGCCTCATAAAGGCAAAATGCTTGGCTTATCCCAAAAAGAGCAAAGATTTCTTTATAGAAATAGGATTCACTGAGCAGTGTATGTCGGCAGTGTTATCTCAAAAACATGATTTGAACCACAAAACTAGTGATTATGCGAGTAAAGCATTTTCTCAGGTTGAAATTAAATTCAGTGAATGTGAAAAGGCTCTTTTGACCACTGTGTGGGCATTACAACATTTTCGTCCCATTGCCCAAGGGGAAAGGGTAATCATTGAGACAAATCATCAACCATAGCAGTTTTTACAGAGTAAAAGGATTAGATCAGGCAATCTAGCTCAATCCAGAATTACTTCATGGACATTGGCATTGCAAGTCTTCCCTGTAGAAGTGAGATATGGCCAGAATAAAAAGAGCCCAATTGCTCAGGGGTTAGCTGATTTACATGACTGTGCAGTGTTCTGCTTGAGCTAAAACATGGCGCTGGTGCGCAGTGTATTCTGGGAGCACTCAGAGCCATAATGGATATTTACTTCATGCCACAGTGAAAAGCTGTACTCATTTTGATGAGAGCTAGATTTACTATGCTGAAGAAAACATGCTTTCCAAACCTGGTATGCATTCAAGGACATTCTGCTGGGAAAGCTAGCTTTGTTATGTCTTGTTATGAGTTATGGGACTGTTTTCCGTGGTGCTTGTTTTTAGAGGAGGGAAGCACTTTGCTCCTTGAGGTTACTGTCGGTTGACCCAGCTGGCAACCAACGGTTGCCTATCAATGCGCAAGTGCGTTGCCAGAAGGTTCGAGAAATGACCACCCCTTTTTGAGGAGTGCATATATGCGGAACCCCTTAACGGTCAGACGAGACCTCAGTCGGAGGGGGGACGCTTCCGTCCGGCATACCTGTGGGCTGTTGTGCTCTCGGCCTGGCTGTCATCGGGGTCTTCCAGCCGCTTCTGGCGAGATGAGAGATCCAGTTACGCCAACAGTAATGTATTTTCTTTTGAATTCTCTGTTTCTTCTGTGATTTATTACTGTGTTATCACTTGTTGCTTCCAAGCTTTGAATAAATAGCCATATAAGTGCTCATTATTTTCTAAGGGTGTGTGTGGTTGCAAGTCATTGCGTCTACCTGCGTTTAAAGTATTGGCTCCGTAATTGCACTGGTGATTAATGACTTTCCTTGCACTCTGAGCGAGCAATACATGCAGCTGAATGTGTATCAGATGAAGTAGAGGTGGAGTCAAGTTTGCAGGAGTTTGAACAGTCACCACACAAAGCATTTGATGAAGATACATGCAAGAATTTGCCAATTGTATATGTTGATGGATGTTCTTTTCACATTGAAAATGACAGCAATACACAGTTGGTGTCAGGGATAGGAAATGTCTGGTTGAGATGTGAGGATATTCCTAGTATAGGAATGAGAAGTGGGCCTAGAAGTAGCCAGGTAGCAGAGTTAACAGCCATTTATAAAGCAATCACTACTGCAGTTGAAAACAAATTCAGTGAAATTGTTCTAGTGACTGACTCTGATTATGCATGAAATAGCTTTGTACATATAACAAAAAGCCCCTCAAACATGGGAGAATGACACAAGCTATAGACACATTAGTGTCAGAGAATGATTTAACAGTATACTGGAGGAAAATGTGTGTACATTTGAAAACACCAGGAGAGGATAAGGAGGGAAATGATAAAGCAGATCAATTACCAAAGATTGGGGCTGTTGTGGGAGAGTTTTTGCCCATTGAACACTTAATTGGTGAAATACAAATAGATGCAGTTACACGCTCTAAAGCTCCAAAAGAAGTTGAACAACCATAGTGCAATGGAGTTGTGATACACCAGATCAAGATCTGATTAAGGCGCAAAAAGATGATCCAATATTGGGTATTTATTATAATTATTTGAAGGACCCCGAACAAAATCCTTTAACTGAAAATGATTTTACAGGAAAAGAAGAATTGAGAGTGTTATTAAAGAATAAAGAACGGATTAGACTACAGGATGGAATGATGATCAGGGAAATCATAACAGGACAGATACAGTGGGTGGTACCTCTTTCATTCAGGGGACTAATGTTAGGCCATGCACATGATGCAATAACTGCAGGACACAGAGGTTCATAAAAGACTTTATCAATACTGAACGATTATGCTTACTGGCCACACATGTCCCAAGATGTGGATTTATATATCAGGGGGTATCTAGTATGTGCTCAATTTAAACCTGCTTCACCAATGCATAGAGCTCCATTGATGAAAAAAGGTTTCACTCTTCCATTGTCAGATTTACAAATTGACTATGTAGTACCTGTAAAGAGATCAAGTAGGCAAAACCGTTATCTTTTGACAGTGGTTTGATGTCGAAATGGGTAGAATGTATTCCTGCACCAGATTGTAGTGCGCAAATAGCAGCTACATTTGCTAGTAAATCATACATTTTCAAGATCCACAAAGAATAGAGTCAGACAAAGGAAGTCATTTCACGAGCACCTTAATGAGCAAGGTGTGGCAGATATTGAGGGTAAAAAGGAAACTGCATATCGCATATCGGCCCGCCTCTTCTGGAAATGTTGAACGTCGCAGCAGATATGTTGTGGAGATACTAAAGAAATTTGTAGCGGAGGCATGTTCTAGTTGTGATTTACGATTACCTCTGGTATTGATGGCCATTAGATCGACTCCTGCTAAACGACAGGCATCGGTCCCCATGAGGTGTTAACAGGAAGGAAATTGGTACTGCCACATTTATTATACAAAACACATGAGCAGACACTTGTGAGTGCATCTACAGTTCACAAATATGTGTAAGAACTGAGTAAACATTTACTGGATGTACTCTCACTTTCTCTCTCTTAACACTGATAAAACCAAAGTCCTTTTCTTCCCCTCTAATTCTCTTCCCTCTCCCTCTCCTCCCCCTTTCAATCACTTTCCTCCCTCCAATCTCCCTATCTCTCCCCAAGCTAGTAATTTAGGCATTCTCTTTGACTCCTCTCTCACCTTCTCGCAACACATTTCACTCACCTCTCGCACCTGCTGATGCCACCTCTACAATATTCGCAAAATCCGTCCCTCCCTCACGTTCCACGCCACCAAACTCCTAATTTCCTCTCTCATCTTTTCCCGCCTCTTCTACTGCTCTTCTCTACTCTTTGGACTTCCCGTATCACAACTTGCCCCTCTTAAATTCATATACCACTCTGCTGTTCGCACCCTTTGTCTCCTTACCTCCCGTGACTCCATCTCTTCCTCGCTCTCTTACCTTGGATGGCTACCTTTACACTCACAGCTAACATTTTACTTTCTCTGCCTTGTTTTCAAATCACTCCATGGTCTTGCTCCTCCTTATCTCTCCCCGCTTCTCTCCTTCTACTCCCCCTCCTGTTCCCTTTGTTCCGCTGCCCATTTCCTTCTCACTGTACCTCCATCCCCCTGCGCTTCCTCCCGTTTCCGCTCCTTCTAACTCCTTGCACCTCTGCACTGGAACTCACTCCCTCTCACAATCCGTTCTACCATAACCTTCACCTCATTTTGCACTTCCCTTAAATCCCTCCTCCTCCATTCTCCTCCCTGAAAACTCCCCCTCAGCCCTCTCTACTTCCCCTCCCCCCTTCCTTTCATCTGATTCCTCTGTCCCCTCTCCTGCTCCTCTCTCTCACCCTTCCTATTTCCCTCGTCCAATCCATCTCCAACCCCCCACACCTAGTCCCACTCCCCTTTCCCCCCTTCAGTTAATTGCTCTTTGTACTGTTTTGTTGAATTATTCATGATGTAATTTTTCTCCCACTGTTATTTGATGTTGTTATCTTGAAATATGTTCCATTGTACAGCGCCTTGGTGTAAAGCGCTCTATAAATCAATCAATCAATCAATCAATCAATCAATCAATAAACATGCCTTTGCATTTGTGCAGCGATATTTGGAAAGAGCTGCTGATAGTGCAAAGTCATACTATGAAAACAGACTTCTGTGAAATAGTATAAAGTAGATGAACGGGTATATACGTTTCATTTTGAAAAAGGTAAACATAAAAACTCAAATTTTGAGATAGCGGATAAAGTGTCCCCGGTAGTCTATAACATATTAAAGGGTGCAATGGTGACAGAACAATTTGTTCATGTTAACCAAATTAAGCCCTGGCATCCTAAACACAAAGTCAGGAGATTGGATCAGGTAGAGACAGGTTAAATGTACTGATTACATGGAACAAAAGATGAAGTGACTATTTCATAATGTCTCACGCCATAAGAAAAAAAACTGGATACAATGTTTAGTGTGGAGATAAATGCAAAAGAAAGTACCACATTTGGGAAAAGTGTGTTAATATATATTGATAAAAGGTGCTGAATCAGGTTAACTTACTATGGTACAATGTGCTGAAATGTTCTGCATAAAAATTGTTTTGATGTATAATAATGCGAAATGTATATACTATTGTTTTCTCTCTAACATGTGCTAATTTGCAGATATTTGGAGGAGTAAATCATAATGTTTTGGACCACATTTTGTTTTTGGCAAAGTAGTAGAAGGGGTGAAATTGGTATTGTCCTATGTACTTAATCTGTTCCTTTTCTGTCTAATTTAGAAAAAAAATAACTAACATTGTTTGGGGTCAGAGGTCACCGGAGCAGAGGACGCAAGAGATGATGGAGTCCTGGAGTCCACGGGATGAAGCCCAAGTAAAGCCTCTGGACCAAAGTATGGAGATGAAGACAAAGAGACTGGGATGCCAAAAGAGATGATTTTTGTGGAAAAACACCCAAGAACGCCAGGATGAAAGAATTCCACCGAGCAAACGATATGATGGTGATCAGGACATCTCAGAGGTGCGGTCATGACGATGGTGAATGCCATTAGTGGAACAGTAGTGAGTTGAACTTAATTCTGCAGCATTCCTGATGAAGCATAGTATTATCCTATGTGACAGAAATTGGGAGTAATGGAGACTCACAAGTTTGTTATTTTATTTATTTGTTTTAGTTAATTATGTTGGTCATTTATTTTATCTATTTATTTTATTGTATTATTTTGTTGTCATATTTGAAATGTTGATTTCACACATATATAAAAACTATGATTGTAAAGACATTCAAACATATGTGGACACTTCAAGCGGAACATATCTGTACAGTATTCCATTATTCATGTACATGCACGTGTGTGAGGACTGATGGGCCTCATTTGGGATTTGATTTACTGTTGTTATGATTGAGCAATGGTTTGTTGTGAAATGTTTTAATGTTCATTTATTAAGATGCTATTATTTCAATTGGGATTCATATGATAGAACATGAGAGATGTACATTCTAAAAGGTTTCCTCCAATTATGGGTTTACTAGCCAAAATTGTCAGAAAAAGGAGGGAATATGTAAGGATATATATGGGGTTTTATTGCCATGCAACATGCAGCATAGAGGTGCAGCCACATGTAAGCATATGTGGGGTTTTATTGCCAACATGCAGCATGGAAAGGCAGCCAGGCCCAGTTTGAAACTGCAGGCATTATTTCAGTAACAGCCAGCAGGCAAAGTCTTCAGAACACATAAAAAACACAGTGTGCTGCCAGTTAAAATAAAGAGGTGCACAATTAATATTGGATGTTTCATGTATGGAAACTGCATTGCAATACATAACTAATTAACCTTGCACTAACATTACTAAAGTACTAATTTCAACGTCTGTGCACAATAAAATACAGTCCATGTTTTGGGTGCACTGTTTGAAATTCATTTTTCATGAGGAAATGCACACTAGCGTTTTCTTCATCTTGTGGAGAACAGAAATATGTAAAATGCAGGAAGGGAAATGAAATAGTTGCATTGAAAATGAAGTCTTCATTGTCTTGAAAAACGAAGACTGGCACAGGGCACAATCTTTTTAATCGGAATGGTAAGGATTGTAGGTGGATAAGCCACGTCAACAGGGGGCTAAATGAGAGGTTTTTCTTAAGGAATGAGGAGAAGGGAGTTGGCAGTTCGTGCTGGGACCAGGAGACGGACAGTGCCATATCTGTTGAACTCCAAGTGGGTTGAGCGCTGGCTATGAGCATTATCAGCTGGCATCTCCCCACACATACAAGGGGGTTTGGCACTGAGTCTGGTCTGCAAAGACAGCGAGGTTGTGCTGGGACTAAAAATTTCACTGGCCTTGGTAAGATTAGTGCCAAGTGAGGAAAAAATAGCATGATGTACGCGTGTTGCTAGAATTTATTGGCAGTGCAGGGAGATTAGAACAATTGTATGTTTATTTTTCTCTCTATGTTCAAAGTGTGAGAACATAAATTTGTGTTTGCAAAATATCTGCTTGTTTCTGTTGTTCGTTTATATCTTGTAGGTGATGCTGCAAATATCATGTAGTAAGATGTTTTGCAGTTTGTAACTGTCATGTAATACAAAGTACAGATTAAAAAAAACCTGAGACTTTGGTGTTATTCATGCATCTGTGAATCATTTATATATGTGAAGCACAGAGGTGATGTTTATATCAGCGCAGAAGCGCATTTATCAATTTACCACTGTAGTTAAAATAGCAAATAAGAGAAAGTCAGTAGTAAATATCTACAAGGTAGGAAGGTGTGGGTGTAAATGTGATGAGTGATTCCTTCCTTGCATGCTGAAGGGAAGGGGTGCCAGATTTGGCACATAGATTAATGGATGGACATAAACCATTAATACCAGCCATAAACTAGAGGTGGCGGTCTGAATAAACTCATTGGGTTCTCTGAAGTGTCATAAGTCTGGGAGTTCTCTACAGGCAACTAAAATACTTTCTAATAGAAAGGAAGGGTGTTTTATGATGGGGTTGTAGTATAAAAAACATGCTCACCATTATACCACAGGAATAAGATAATTTTTAAAATACCACAAAGTGAGATACCACTAAAATTACCACCCATACAATCTAACATTATATAATCACCAAAGTAGAGAAATACCAAACCCACTATAAATGTAAGGCCAGTTTACTGCCAGTTTACCACCAAATTTTTACAGTAAGAAAAATACTGCCAAATCCCGAATTTACCCGAATAAGACAAAATCTCTTACACAGACTAGGTTTTGGCCAACACAGACTATATGTTTCTGCTGAACTAGGGACCTATAGGACTTCAGCGAAATTTGAATACCATTGTGAAATATATGGGAGACCAAAATTCAAATTTCCAATCCCAAAAGTGTCAGAACAAGCTGTTTTTCCTGGTACTTGTATGAAATAAAGTTTGAACAGGTGCAAAGATGGAAATACCTGGGAAGCTATTTTGAACAACATATTTCATCTGTGACTGCCTATTGTGATGCATATATGAGAAGTCTCTGATCCTGAATAGTAAGGTGTTGACTGACTCACTCTAGACAAAATAACATGAGATCAAGGTCAAACAATAATGTCCATTTGTAAATAGGTGAGTTCAAGGGAGTCAGCATGTGAGGGATGAGGTTCTGACTAAAAGTCCTTTAGGTGTAAAAAAAAAGATGAAATAACTAGATTGGATTATAACTACAGAGTCAATTCGAAAATATAAACTGCTCTGTTTTTTTTTGCATCTAATTGAAAAATGCCTTGTCGTTATCCCCTTATATTTAATCACAGTTGGAGGGCTACATTTCTGAGGTGCAGGTGTAATCTTCTCCCATATGCGAGATTAGTAATAGCAGAGCCTTTGTGAAGGAGAAGGTGTGCACATGCAGATATTTGCCAAGAGGTGGCAACACACGAAACACTACAACATCTGATCTCTGTCTGCCCAAATCTACAACAGAAACAGGCGTTACACTTCGACAAATCTATAGACTCTCTTCAAAATAAGAGTGATGCAGAGATCTTGAGTAAGGATCATGAGTGGGAATCACATTTCTCTTTGTGTTGCTGTGATGAATTTCATCAATGATGTTTAAGGACTAGATTGGCATATTGATGCATATGGTCGGAAGCAGGACCATAACAAGGAGGCAATTGCATAGTGCAGAGGGTGTACGAATTGGAAGCAGGATTGCATAGTCACTTTTTGAATTCACGATTAAATGTCTAAGTCATGACTGGCTTTAGTAAGTTGTAAAATGCATTTTTCTGGGGAATTTTGATATTTTTATGGACACGTGTTAAATATTTTTATTGTATTGTATATGTGTAAAAGGTTTTGATAAACCAGTACACACAAAAAAGACAATAATGATGGGAAATGCAGGTCCATACATTTCATGTTGCAGAGATCAAGGGACCTGAACAATCATCTTCTGAGTGTAATGGGGCATGTTGTCAGAACCTTTGCCGTTCGCGAGGTTCTCGTCCAGTCCTGTTTGTTTATTTGAATTCTGGAACTTATAATTGTTCTTTATTTATTATAAATCCAGCATTGCAATGTGCAGGGTCCAGTTCTACAGACGGGCTGAGCATATCCTGAGTGATATGAGGAACATTGGCGTGTGTGGGCATTTGGATTATTGAAACGCACACATTCCAGAAACAATTCTTGCAGTAGTTTAGGAAAGTATATTTCGAGAAATGCAGCTTTTCAATGCATGATTCCATATTACATATTGCCAAGTGTCCGCATGGTGTGTCAGTCTCTTTCAGACAGTAATGGTTTTCTAGTCATTATGCATGATTGGAAAGTCAGCAAACAATGTTGGGCTGTCTGCATGTGGAGAACTGGCATTCCGGACACAGGGGTGATTGCATTTTCTATCTCTCTAGTAGCTGGCTAGTGGCTTCCATCTTGACATTTCTACCCTTGCCTATACTCAATATGTTGCCAAGGTACTGTCATCTAAAAAAAAGCCAGGCTGGCATGAATGTGAGCACCATCACAGTGGGCCAATTAACAGAATGCCCATTTTAGTGTAACACTATTAACCCCTGTGTTAATGCTAGTGTTAGGTAATTTGCCAACAGTAGGTTAAATATTGGGACTTATAGCCCCATACTTATAATGGGGAATAAATGGAGAGAGTAGTCCGACAATTCAAAATGATGTTAGGTGGCACGTGAGTGAAGGTTCCTGGTGCCACACCTAACATGGAACGACTTAGGAACTAAACATCTTGAAGTTTTGAAATGCGGATTTAGTTTCAGAGTCTTCTAGTGCTTTAGCACTGTGCGTTTCGAGAGATGCATGGTCTAGTTGGCTGGTGTCCAGGCAGCATTAGGAAGATTTACACATGAAGACTCCAGTTCCAGATCTTCCAATTGCTCCGCACATTTTATTTATGGGGAATGTAATTGCATGCTGCATGCTATCTTAAATCATTTGATGAACAATTTCGGAAATTGCATATTTCAGTTCCATGTTTTCCAGTAGCACAGTACAGTGTATCCTGTAAGATGTAATTTGTAGTTTAATGTTATCTGACAGACTAGGAGCAAGGAAAAGGTGCATTGCAGTTATAGATAGTCCAAAAAGTCAGACGATTACAGGATGGTAGCACACAAAGCCATTCACATTTTATTGCAAACCCCTTTGCACTATTTGGGAAGGTAAGAAAGTTTGAGCAGCATCTGATGTGGACACCTCTGTTTGCGGAGCTCTCCTTAGCCATCAAAACCTCAAAAAACAAAGTTTGAAACTTGCTAATATGCATACCCCCTTCATGAACCTTCCCTACCAAAAAATATCTCAGAACCAATTGTCAAATTCATGATGGAGCACAGTTATAACAGGGATTTCTAAATGTGGTTTGAAGAAGAAAATTAACTTCAACCAAAGTCTCTGAGCTCATATGTGACCAGCCTTCACTGTAAGCACATGGTTAAAGTGGTAAATCACTTTCTGTGGCCCTCTATTTGTGGTACTTTTCCTTTTAATACTCCCTTACACTTTTGTCCCCACATATCTGCACTTCACAGTCTATCTGCTTAACCTTTTCCAAATTATATTTACTTGTTTTTCCTCTCAGGCTTACCTTGCGAATGATACTCCCTCTGAGGCTCACTGTTCTTTTATCTTATTCCATTGTAAGCCATATCGCCTCTTTCTCGTTATATGTTTCAGGGTTTCACTTTCTCCAGGTGTCAACTTTGAATGTGTAGTGCTCTTTCCCGACCAGGTTATTTGTTATTTGCTCCCTGTTAACCCTTCATCGTTAGTACTGGGACAAGTTCCTTCACATAGATAATGATTCCCCGGAGGCCTCCCGCAGTCCACAATTCCCCCAGTACCTCTCCTTATGCAGAGAACGGTTGATGGGCTCAGCTCTTGATCGGCTACTGCTTCTTGCTTCGTTCACTGTTCTTCGGTTTCCCATTCTCAGTTGCTAATCGAACGTCTGCTGCCTGCAGACGCTGGTACTCCGAAGGCATTCCGACTTCCCTTTGTGGCAGTCTCTGGGCTGGCTTTGGGCATCGTGCCCATCACTACTGTGTGTGTATGGCCATGCCACTACCAGTTACCTCTTCTTTCTTCTCCTGATGGTACTGCTTCCTTTGTGGTCCTGCAGCCTGGCACTCTGTTGTCTCACACTCTGCTGTTTTGGTTCTTCGAAACTCACAGGCTCTGCCATCTGCTTGGGTTCTACCTCTGCAAGGCATGAGGAGGTCAGGAGGCTTCCCCTGTGCATAGCAATATCTTTCTCTCCAACTGCTCTGACTCATAGCAGTTCAATACACATCTCTGTTTAAAGACATATTTTCGTTATTTTCTCTATATGGATTTCTTGTTACATTACTTTGAGCCAAACATAAAGTAGGCATATTATTGTTCATAGGAGACAGTCCCAAATATGCAGGTATGATACCTGCCTTAGGGAGTTCCTCACAGGAATGGGATTCATTGTTCCCGAAAGGGGGAGTCCTTCCTGGTGCAGTCCCTCTTGCCTTGACTACTGGGGCAGGTCTTGTGGAGCGGGCTCACCTCTCTAGCCTCACAAGAGAAGGGACAAATACCTGTGATTCGTCACAGAACATATAATTAAAGGTGGACAAGAAGGAGAACATGGCCTCTAGAGCAGCATCACACCCCATGCTTCAATCATTTGAACTACAGATATGGATACCTGTGTGGCTACTTTCAAAGGGGTAAACAATCCAAGGGATATTAGTGAATGCAGTGTAAAGACATGTTTCTACCACCTATGTTCAATCATGTGGATAATAGCCTGGCATAGCTTGTCACAAGAACCCTCAACACCATATCCCAAGCTTTATCGGAAATTGATTATGCTAACATTATATTGCTCAGAATGTTGGATTCCAGGACTAAGAAATTTCAACTCATCCAGAATATGTTAGCAGGAGTATTACTCAGACTAACCCAGATAGAACACATTACACCAGTTCTTAGATCACTCCAATGCTTACCAGTCAATAGGGTAATACATTTCAAAGCCTTTATTTTACCCACAGTGCCTTTTAGCGCAGTCGAGCTGTATCCATTTTAGGAAAGATCAAGACATACCGAAGTAAAGGCTCGGATCCAGCAAGGATGTTCTCATTAAAGCCCTGCAATACATCAGAAAAATGCCTTTTCTAAAATCACAGTCCACCTCTCAACCTCTCTAATAAATGGAACTTGAATATTTCAGTATTACCTTAGATTGTGTAAAATGCTGAGGGCCCACTGGCACAGCGATGACCGCTTCAACCCCCCCCCTCTGTCAGTGGGTCTTCAGCATCACTAAAGTCAGGGTGAGGGCTGGTCAGGGTACGACTACAGCTGGCTGGTGGTGTTGGAATTTGGCACTCCATCTCTGGCTGCACTCCACATGTCAGACAGGAACCAGGAAGCTCTCCCTGCTTCCTGGTTACTGTCTGCATGGAGCACCGGAGCCGGAGACCTGGAGTGATGGAGCATCGAGTCCGGAGAATGAAGCTGCAATGAGAAATAGGTAAGAAAGCCTTTTTTGTATATGTAGTGAATGAGTGTATGTGTTTAGTATGTGTGTGTGTGTCAGATACATATGGATGTATATATGCGCACATGCATATGAATGATATGCATATATGGGTGCGCGTGTGCGGGTCATGTAAATGAGAATGCAGTGTATTGAATGTTCTGAGTGGGTTTGTGTGTGGAGTATGCAGTGTGAATGTTCTGGGCGTGCATGTGAATGAAAGTGAGAGAAGTTGTATGGGAAGTGGCTGGTGGGTGAATGGGTATGAATGAGATTGTGTGTGAATGCCCAGTGTGTCTACCCATGTGGGGAATCAATTGTGAGTGTTATGGGTGCAGGTCTGCATGAATGTGAGAAAAGTTGTATGGGTGAAAGGCTTGTGGGTTAATGTTTATGAATGTGATTGTATTTGAATGTTCTGGGTGGGTACACATGTGGAGAATGCAGAGTGAATGTTCTGGTTGCATGTGTTAGTGAATGTGAGAGGTCTATGGTGAGTGTACAGTCATAAATGTGATTGTTTATGAATGCCCTGGGTGCATGGCCACGTGGAGAATGCAGTGAATTTTCTGGTTGCATGTGTGAGTGAATGTGTGAGGTGAATAGTGGGTGTATAAGCGTAAATGTGATTGCATTGTATGTGAATGTTTTGGGTAGATTCACTTGTGGAGAATGCAGTGTGAATGTTCCTGTTGCATGTATGAGTGATGTGAGAGAATGTGTAAGAGTGGGTGACTGGTGGGTGAATGTTTATGAATGTGATTGTGATTGAATGTGGAAACCTTCTTTATTTTGACGGTTACAAATACAGATTGAAGATTATACAATGATTTTCCACAAATTATACAGTAATATCCAATAACAAAAATGGTATCAAAATAAAAATGGTTAATATAAAGTTAAAATTATAATTTCTTATAATGACACACTTCAGTCAAGGTTAGGTTTCCTTCTATAAACAGATGTTCGTTGGAGGTGGCACCTTTGTCTGGAACTGAGCATAGACAAGCAATGGCTTCGCTAATTGTTCTACAGTTTGCTCTTTTTAATAATGGAATAAGGAACTTGAGCCCAAGCTTCTGTGATAACTGTCAGAAATAAATAGTGTGTACCTTTCCCCAGGGAATTAGTGTCAGAGAGAGAGAGGGCACTCCCAATCTGCTCTTTCTTTTACATGCTGTAACACAGCACTGAATTGTTGATAGAGTGGTTTGAGATGTCCAAATCATGCAGAACAGCAATGCTGTCACATGGATCTTGGGAAGATATTGGCGATAGTGGCAGTATCCGTGGCCCAGTTCCTTCCCTGGAGACTATGGGTTCTATGAGTTCTGTGGCACCAGCCTCCAAACGGTCTGAGAATGTTTGAATGTTCTGGGTGGGCGCACATCTGGAGAATGCAGTATGAGTTTTGGTTGTGCATGTGAGTGAATCTGAGAGGCGTATGAGTGAGTGACTGGTCGGTGAATTAGTATGAGTATGATTTTTTTATATGAATGTGCTGGATGGATGCCCATGTGCAGAATGCAGTGTGAATGTTCTGATTGACCATATTAGCGATGTGAGAGAAGATATATGGATGAGTGAATGGTTGAATGGGTATTACTCTGATTTTGTGTAAATGTTTTGGGTACAGGGCCGTGTGAAGAATGCACTGTGACATTTCTGGATGTGCGTGTGAGTGAATGTGAGAGAAGGTTTATTGGTGGGTGACTGGTGGTGAATAGGTATGAATGTGATTTTGGATGAATGTTCTGGGTGAGTGCATGTGTAGATAATGCAGTGTGAATGTGCAGGGTGTGCATCTCAGTGAATGTGAGAGAAGGTTTATGGGCAAGTTACTGATGGGTGAATTGATGGGTTTGTGTGTGTGCATGTGTGCAAGATGCTGTAGGTTCCCAGGGACACTGGATCATTTTTGACATTTCCTTAAATTGACATGCCATGTTTTCTGTCATTTCTGGGTAAAGACAACTTGAAGAGTTTTATTGCATGACTAGACTGCTATTTTGGTGCAGCCAGTCTATCAATTTCTTACTGTGGCATGCTATTCTTCACTGACCACCTATGATAAATCAATCTTGATAATTGTTACTACATTGTTAGACTGGCATTTTGGGGCAACTACTCTGGCCTTTTCTTTCTGTGTCATGACATTTTTTACTAGTATCTATGATAAAGCAAGCATGATAAGTGTAATTAAGAGGCTAAACTGGCATTCTTGTGCAGCCAATCTAGCCAGTTCATACTATGGCATGACATTTTTGACTAAACATCTATGATAAATCAAGCATGATAAAAGTTATGTGTCTAGTCTGGCCTAGAATGGAGCCAGTTTGGGCATGGTTTTCTTTTGTAGCATTCATTTTTAATGGCACAACCAACTGGAGAATGCTCTTACTTGGGGGTACTGGCATATATTGGCTAGAGCTAGCTTGGACATGTTTTCTTATAGTATCATTACAGAAATTATGCTCAAAGCAAACATGAGTATTTTCTTATATGGAATTCCTAGCATATACTGGTGCAAACATCATAGAAATGTATGGGAAAAGCCAGCATGAATATGTCATTTATGCTAGCATATAAAAGGAATGAAAATGTGTTAGGAAATGTTCCTGTTTACTCTTGGTGAACTTGCATCCATTGGATTTGTTCATGAATTACCCTATAAAACCGATTGCAAACTATCTGGCTTCCTTCCCAATTTTCACAGAAAGTGTGTTGTATAATGCACCATTTTAACCCATTTTTCAAACAATATTATCAGGGGAGAAACCAATCAAATCCCTTTTGTTGGTTCAGAAACCCTTGCTAAGCTTGGTTGCTCTAGCATATTTGTCATAAATATTAATGCCCCCCTCTAATTAAAAAAAATCACCAATCACCACTGGTGGCTGGTACATTTGGATTACTATGCTAGGCGGAAGATTGTAACATAAGTGAAGGATGTAAGCTTTGATTAAAACATATACTTCCATCTTTCACCTAGTGCAATGTGCTTGACCTGGCAGCTGCATGATCATCATGGGCATCGTGCATGCGTAGTGGTCCAGGCTGGCCCAGAGTCTGTTGCCACCCTTGTTTTTTGGAGGAGCTTTGCAGGGGTTCCTCAGCGTGGTTTGCAGGGGACCCACATGTTATGTTCAACACACTTATGACATTCAAGGTACCCATCAATGCCAATTGGATTCCTCACTATTGCCCCAACAGCGATTCCCTCATAATTGCCCAATCCCATAAGGGGCCATTACATTTTACTTCCTGGTGCCTGATTTATTTATTTCAATACTTTCAGTTCGCTACCATGTACACTAAGTAATATTGATGTGGTATGGTTTACAACTGGCACCTAATGCAGTTAAAACCCTGCTTGTGGTCCAATATAAATTTTCGTGAATGCTTCCGAGATATCACACTTTGAACTCATAGCATGGTGATGTCCTAGAGAACCTTTCAAGACGCTGCTCTCTCCAGAATCCTCGCTCTATAATCTCATTGGGAATTGTTCTCAATACGTATCTTTACGGTACACACTGCAGCATCCTCCCTGTGTTTCCCTGGTTCCAGTCCCTCCATTCCCATTTCTCATCCAGAGCCAGTTACTGTACAGTATACACTGCCAGAGATAGCAGCCAACATTAGGATACCTTCGGATTTCTCCTCAGAAACACCTCACTCGATGAGCACCACCACTGATACGGCACCCGAGGGGTATACCAGCACTCTTGGCATAGATATATTGGACGGATTTTCTAAATTGCCTAGCTTGCTCTCCATTAACATTTCACACTTATATGTTCAAAGTCTATTCTTAAACATAATACGCAGACCATGTCAAGCAATTTGCAAATGCCAAACTAGTACATCTCCTAACATGCATCAAACCACAGAACTCTAAACCTCTACAGACAACTTGTATGCCATACCTAGGCTAATGCATCCTAGCCCAATGGGCACACAGGGCTTCCCTTCAGACACAAAAAAGTCAGTCATATTGACACAGAATCCCCAAGAATACACCAGTATTCAGAGCTCCGAGTACTTCAGGTCTGCACACAAAAACACACCAACTAAGTACATTATTATTATTATTATTATTATTATTATTATTATTATTATTATTATTATTATTATTGTATTGCTGTACTTTTTATTGTACTGGTAAAACATTAATGAAAATACATACAATACACACAATACTGAAATGTCTATTCATTCAATAGCAATAAATAAAGAATATAATTCAATCACAATTTTTAAAATCTATAGATTATTCATCCAGTTTTAAAAATGTTAACAATGATACCAACGCTATTATTACAGATATTGAGCGGCCGCCCACAATTCTTAACCAAGACGAAACATCATTTACAAATTTGGCAAAGAACTCTTCTCATTTTCCATGTAGAAAAATACAATTAATGAAACGTGCTTTAAGGACGCTATACAACTCCCACAAAATCTACACAATTTGTTCTGGCACATATTTCTAATAAGGATCTCCTGTATGTGAATGAGATTCAACCTCACACGTAGAAAGGTTCTCTTTACATAGCCAGAATCACATTGAGAAAAATAGAGTGGGCATTGTTCTCAAGACACAGATCGCCAAATATTTTGTAGGAACCTCTCCCAATCCGCATCAGGTAGGATTTGTCTTAAAGAGGACAATACTCACATTCCATTTGGCAAGTGCTTCAATACATTTACATTTAAAGTTGGTCAAGCAACCAACCTGAGAATATTCCAATTCCTTCTCTATTAAACGATGAAGCGAATTAGGTGACCCCATAATAATCTTCCTTAATATTAAAATGGCCTTCCACAACACAATACATTTCCCAGAAGACAATCCTAACTTGTATTTTAGGATAACCGCCAGAACATAATTTGACAGATTTAAAGCTTTGCGCCACATTCTTCCTTCCAATTTACAGAAGTAAAATTCTTCAGTGAAGGAGCTAATCTCAAAACCATAAAGTATATCAGGAAGGACTTTAAGGTTATGAAATGAAACTAAAAGGGATCACCATACATTTTCAAAATGTCCTTACAATGCCACGCATTTCGATTCCAGTTTGCGTTCCTCTTTCCATAATTCCATAAAGTTAGCTTTCATTATAGAACTGTGTGGCACCCTCACCAATGTAAGACCCAGGTACTTAATAGATTTTACAACAGATAATGTAACCCCTCCACCCAACGATGAAGAAAATCCGAGAGATCTTAGACTGACCCCTGTTAGGGAGAATTCTCTGTTTAGGCTGAATTTCCTAACCTAGTGAGTCCCCCAGCAGCTTTGCTGGATTTCGGGAGTTTGTTTTTTTCCATCCTGCCAAGAGTCGGACTCTTTTTCTCCCACTTTTGGACATGTATGTGTGTAATTCCTTTGAATGTCAATGTGTACTATGGGCTATGGGATCTTTTACTCCATAGGGTCTCATATGTTTTTCTATGTGTGCTACACCGCACCCTACGTGCCGTAGCACTGGGGCGTCCTAGCGGACCCCCACCATAGACTCCATACCCGGGGACTGACTACTGTCTCCCCGGGCATGTAAAGTCACCATTGGCTTTACTAGACCTAAATTTACTAACAGAACTAGTACAAAACATCGTATTGTGGACGTACTAGTAGGGGTAATTCGATTACTCCTGGATCTGTTATTCGAGGGGGCACTGTCCCGTCCCCCCTCGTCGAGTTTTGGCTGGTGGCAGTGGAAACTACTTGTTATGTTCGACCCCGAACATAACCCTATGGGATTCGTCCCATTGTTGGAGATTGATACTTTTTCTCGTTAATCTCTAACGTACCGCCGGTCTACTTATCTTAAATAAGTTTATCGGATGGTATTTTCTGCCAGAACTCGGTTTGTAAAATGGCGTCTGTGTTCGTCTCTGTGACTCCTAAACCAAAGGTTGAGCCCTTTGTTCCAGTTTTGGTGGGCTCTGTACAGAGACCCTACAAAGTGGTGCTATTCTGTCTGGGTTACCACAGGGGTGCGGGAGGGGGTTTAGGCACCCTGGACCAAGTTGCCTTGCCAACTCCGGTCGCACTCTGGAGTGATTGGCCCAAGTCGTGAGCCTCCCCGCTCACCACTTAGCATGTGTTGATTGACAGCTAGGCTGAATGAATGGGGGTTTTCTGCATAAAAGCAGGGCTTTTGGGACTGGATCTTCAGAAGTCGCCACAGGACCTAAGAATCCGAAGAGGGTAACGCTGAACCGACCTGCACAACGACACCTCCGGTGGAGCCCTGCGGAACCGACTCACCACTTCCCGACGACAGAGGAGATCTCCCTGCCGGAGAGTCTCTTCCCCTGACTGGTGGGAACAACCAGTCCCCTTTGCTTTTTATTCGCCTCAGGACGCAGTGGTCGAATTGCCCATGCAGAGCACCTCGGCAACCGGATAGCCACTACCCCTGTACCGTGACCAAAAGGTGGTGCCTTGTGACGGAGCACTCCTTGGCTGGTCTCTTCCCTGGTGGTGCACCGGACTTCACTTTTCTTCGACGACGAGGACATCTCTACTCTTGGCAAAGACCCGACGTGCATCCACCACCAGGAACAACTGCCCCCGCCAGAGCTGCCCTCCACAACAAGGTACCGTGTCCACCTGGCCTCCCTTTCGATCGGTTCGAGTGAGGTGTCTTAATCCTCTCCTTTCCGTTGGGTCGCCTCCAAGCTTTCTCACGTATTGTTCTGAACTCGAACGCACTTCCACTAGAGACTTTTGGGACATATCGCCTTGCCTCTCTCCGAGTGGGCCTGGCCTCTGAACTTTATAATCTATTGTGGTTCTTGTCTTCTTGCCTTGCATTTTACCCGTGAAGTATTGAACTGTGTTGATTTCGTAACCTGCCTATTTTTCTCCCCCGTCCTAACTAATATTAGAGTGCCATCTAGGTTGAGGCATACACCTCTGTCTGCAAATAAGTGGTGCTGGTATAACCTAGACTTGTCGAAATATTGTTAGGGGGATTGATCGTTTCTTCTTCGTAGAGTAATTGTGATTGATTTGTTTTCCGGGATAGTGCCATAGTGTTTTTGATAGATGTTTCGTTATAAATAAATACCTTAATATCTTTACACTGAGCCTCGTTGCGTGTTTGCTTGTCTTACTGTGAATAATTGCCCTATCTTGTATACTCCACATACTGCTTAACTCTTCTTGAGGGAAGTCTGACTGCTCAGCCACAGCTACCAAGTGAATCTGTGTGGTACAGACTGCTACCAAGTGGGTTTACTGCCAAACACCTGTAGTCCTAAATCTTTTGCAGTGGTCCCAGAGGGAACTGCACAGGTTTCTGCCTAACACTGGTGTACAGCGGTGGGATTTGTATCGAGTATACAGTTTAGAGTGCTTTTCGACACTTTAGGATAACTAACCACAAAACTTAGCACTAAAAAGCAACTTTCAAAAACATGTCTACGATGGAAACTTACAGTCAAGAGTCCTTGTTAGGTGGAAATACTGAGAGTTTGCGAGCTCTCTGTAGGCAAGAGAATCTTCCTGTAAGAGGCAAGAAGTTAGAACTAATAGAGAGATTGCTGGCAAACCAAAGTCAGGGTACTGGTTCAGAGGAACCAATTACTCCAGCAAATGTAGATAACAGTGATGGTGTTGATCTAAATCATAATTCTGATGATAGTGATGAAGAGGCTGAAGAGGAAGGAGAGGCTAACGAAACTGTCTCCCCTGCTCCTCTACCTGCCTTACCAGCTGTGCCTACGGGGCCATACCAGGTCCCACAAGTAACCCTGCTTATTTTGAACTTGAAAAAATGAAGCTCGAATTATAATACAAACGGTTCTTGGCTCAATCTGAACGAAACCAAGAGCTCGAGTTCAGACGGATCAATGCCCAGGCTGAGCAGAAGCAAGCTGAGTTAAGACTCAGGGAAATAGAACTTAATCATGAGTTAGAGATGAAAAAGTTGTCTATGGAAAATGCTTCTCTCTCCTCTGGTTCCTCTAAGAGCTCCAGTCCCAAAAGACCCCGGATGCCGAAGGAATTAGTGGATATGTATGAACCGAGATTGGATGTGTTGGATTGGTTGAAACTGTTTGAGTACAATCATGGGCTCCAGGACATCACCGGGAATGATTTACTTCCCTGGTTGTTCTCTAGGCTCCCTCCTGTTGCGACTGATGTGGTAATGGAGCTGGGGGAGGCGGATAAAACGGATTACGAAAGTGTGAATCTAGCTTTGATAGCTAGATTCGGGAAGACCCCTTCCCAGTATCTTAAGAGGTTTAGAATCCTCAAAAAGCATGATGGTACCCCTTGGGCTACCTGGGTGAGTGAAGGGTTGAAAAACTTAGAGGGATGGATTAAGGGTTACAAAGTGAACACTTATGAGGGTATGAGGAATCTTTTTATGTTGGAGTCTATTTATGATGCCTGTTCTCCTGAGCTCAGACAGCACTTGGCTGATTCGAAGGAATTGGATTCCCGGAAGCTGGCTAAGGCTGCTGATTTATGGGTTGCCAACAGGGCTACTCATAAGGATTCTGGGGCAACTCAGAAAAAGGATGAGGGAAAACAGCCTAAAAAAGACTCAAAAGAGAATTCTAATAACTCAAATTCCAAAGAGGGCCCCAAACAAAACCAGAAGGGTAAGCCACAAGGTAAACCACAGCAGAATAGTGTGTCTTCTGGTGCGAAACCGGAAGGAGGTCAGAACAAGCCACCATTCCAGAAAGCATTCGGTAAATGCTTTGTTTGTGGCTCGACTGACCACGTGAAAGGAGATCCCAGATGTAAGGGTACACCTTCAGGGGTCCAGCTTGTCTCCTTAGCCTTCGCTCCAGAGGAGGAAGTCCAAATGGCAAGTGGAAACTTTCTACTGCTAGCTGACGAACCCATTGGAGTCTCAGTCAGCGTTTCTTTAGTATCTCTGGGGTTGTGGGAACAACAGAATTTAGATGTCTATAATTCTATCCCTGATAATACTAAAGAGTATTATAAGGACAGTGTCCAGGTGAATGGTCAGGAGACTCCTGCCATTAGGGACACTGGGGCCAGCATAACTATGGTGGATAAATCATTTTTTCAGGCTGAGGATGTTGCTAAGGCACCCAAACGCCTCACCAAGTTAGCTGGAGGGCCTGTGCAGATGCTTCCCCAATTACCAGTTCTCATCCAGTGTAACGACATGACTGTGAAGATACCTGTCAGCAGACAGAGTGAGGTACCAGTACGCGTACTGTTGGGTAACGATTTGAAAACTCTCGGAGTTGTATCGCATACTCCCAGACCTCCTAGTAAATGGTTACAGGAGCTAACCAGACCCTCAAGAGAGAGGACCATGCGCGGTACTCGCCAGTCGATGATGAAGAAAGAAATCACTCCTGCTCCACTGGAATTGTCGGCCGCTGTCTCCAAGAAATCCGAAGCGAAAGGGCAACCTAAGACTTCTATCCCGAAACCAGCAGCCAGCATTCCAGTGAAGCCAACACGGACTTCCCAGTGGTTGTCCAAAGTTACACCCGTAACTCCACCTGCAGCCGAGGCTGAGAGGGAGGTACAACCCTGTGTGGTAGAATTAGACTCTGAGGAAGAGCTAATGGAAGGCCAGGAACTCATTGGAGATCTGGATCCTGTTGACCATCCTGAGCTGCAGTCTTTACTGGCAGAAGGTGGACCCAGCAGGGCAGACTTCAGTAAGGGACAGAGGGAATGTCCAACTCTGGAAGGTCTTCGCCACCAGGCAGAAGCTCAGGCTGAAGGGCAAGAGCCTGGGAAATAAAGGTTGCACTGGGAAGATGGCCTCTTCTACAGTGAACCGACCGAGTCTGCACCTGGAGACTACAAACGACTTGTAGTACCCCAAGAGAACAGACCACAGTTCTTGCAGTTAGCCCACGAGATTCCTTTGGCTGGTCACTTGAGTTTCAAGAAGACTAAGGAAAGGCTCTCGCTCTACTTCTATTGGCCAAAGAGGGGGGCCGAAGTAGAAAAACACTGTAGGAGCTGCCACACCTGCCAGACCTCTGGTAAGGTCGGCTCCAAGAATGTGGCACCTTTAGTGCCTCTCCCAGTTGTGGGAGTCCCGTTTGAGAGAGTAGGGATTGACATTGTTGGTCCCCTTGATCCTCCAACCTCCTCAGGCAACAGGTTTATACTTGTTGTAGTAGACCATGCTACTAGGTATCCTGAGGCAATTCCTATGAGGACTGTTACAGCTCTGGCTGTGGCTAAGGCTCTCCTTGGCATTTTTACTAGGGTCAGGTTTCCTAAGGAAGTAATCTCTGACAGGGGGTCAAACTTTATGTCCCACTACATGAAAGCCATTTGGAAAACCTGTGGAGTTACTTACAAGTTCTCAACAGTGTACCACCCCCAAACCCATGGGTTGGTAGAACGGTTCAACCGAACCATGAAGAGCATAATAGGTGCTTTAGAAGAACCCCTTAAGCGTAAGTGGGACCTTCTACTGCCATGCCTTCTCTTTGCTTATAGAGAAGTCCCTCAGGAGGGAGTAGGTTACTCTCCCTTCGAACTTCTCTATGGTCATCCCGTCAGAGGTCCATTGGCCCTGATTAAGGAGGGGTTGGAGAGTGCTCCTTCGCCCAAGCCAGTCAGAGTGACTGACTACATGATAGGTCTCCGGAGGAAAATGTCACACATGATGACAGAAGCAAACGATAACTTGAAAGCTGGACAAGCATTGGTCAAGCACTGGCACGATCAAAAGGCTAACATGGTTGAGTTCGCTCAAGACCAGCTCGTTCTCGTTATGATCCCAACAAGGCAGAGGTCCTTGCAAGATAAGTGGATGGGACCCTTCAGAGTTGTGGGTAAACTCGGAGAGGTCAACTATCTGGTGGACTTGGGCAATCCCAAGGAGGCTCCGACAGTCTTTCACACCAACCGACTCAAAGCGTATGTCTCAAGACCCGATGTAGGAGCGTTGCTTCTAACATCATCCGAGGAAGAAGAAGAGAGTGAAGCTCTTCCGGATCTCCTCAGAGGCTTACCTTTAGATGAAAAAATTGAAGGAGTAAATCTCTCCTCCAATCTGACACCCGAGCAACAAGAAGAGTGCAAATCTATGTTGAATCAGTTTGCCTCTCTGTTCCCGCTTTCACCAGGCTTGACCCCTTGGGGCCAGCACGACATACTCACTGGTGACTTTCTGCCAGTCAAAGGCAGAGGACACCGCATGTCAGAAAACATACAAACCAACATCAAAGGTGAGGTCTGCAAGATGCTCGATCTCAGGGTAATAGAGCCCTCTACTAGTCCATGGTCTAGCCCAGTTGTGTTAGTACCAAAGGCCGGATCTAAAGAACTTAGATTCTGCATGGATTATAGAGCTCTTAATGCAGTCACCAAGACTGATGCCCACCCTTTGCCAAGAACAGATGAGTTGGTGGATAAACTTGGCGCCGCCAAGTTCCTCAGCACATTTGACTTGACGTCAGGCTATTGGCAAATAGCCCTGACAGACCATGCCAAGGAGAAAACTGCATTTTCTACCCCCGTTGGCTTATACCAGTTTAAGGTAATGCCTTTCGGATTGAAGAATGTACCTGCTACGTTTCAACGGATGGTAAACCAGGTTCTGAATGGGATGGAGGACTTGTGCATGGCATACTTGGATGACATCGCAGTGTTCAGCAATTCCTGGGAAGAACATGTAACCCACCTGAGAGATGTTGTGCAGGCTCTTGGACGAGCCAATCTGACCATAAAGGCGAGTAAATGCCAAATTGGACAGAGTAAGGTAGTCTATCTTGGACATGAGGTAGGAGGTGGAGAAATAAGGCCTTTGCTCAGTAAGATTGAAGCTGTGCAAAATTGGACAACACCTACTACTCAAACCCAAGTGAGAGCCTTCCTAGGCCTCACTGGGTACTACAGGAATTTCATAGAGAACTATGGGACCATAGCTTCTCCACTGAATGTCATTTCCTCGCCCAAATTCCCTAAAAAGGTTAAATGGAACGAGGAGTGCAATCAGGCTTTTGAAAACCTGAAAACGGCTCTTTGCCAAGCCCCAGTACTCAGAGCTCCTGATTACCGCCAACACTTCATTGTGCAGACAGATGCTTCAAATGTAGGAATAGGTGCCGTACTCAGTCAACTGGATGGGAAAGGTAGGGAGCACCCCGTTTGCTTCATCAGCCGCAAGCTGAAGGATCCTGAAACAAGGTGGGCAACAATCGAAAGAGAGTGCTTTGCTATCGTGTGGGCTCTGAAGAAGTTTAGGCCGTACTTGTATGGTTCTACTTTTGTCATTCAGACTGACCACCAACCCTTGAGATGGTTAATGCAAATGAAAGGGGAAAACCCAAAACTATTGAGATGGTCGATCTGCCTGCAAAGATTTGATTTCACCATTGAGCAGAGGTCAGGGTGTCACCACCAAAATGCTGATGGTCTCTCTAGGATGTATGTCATCGACTAGAGGTATGAGATTCATCCGGGAGTGGATTAAATCCTCCTGTCCCTTAGTCTGGGGGGGGGGGCGAGTGTTAGGGAGAATTCTCTGTTTAGGCTGAATTTCCTAACCTAGTGAGTCCCCCAGCAGCTTTGCTGGATTTCGGGAGTTTGTTTTTTTTCCATCCTGCCAAGAGTGAGACTCTTTTTCTCCCACTCTTGGACATGTATGTGTGTAATTCCTTTGAATGTCAATGTGTTCTATGGGCTATGGGGTCTTTTACTCCATAGGGTCTCATATGTTTTTCTATGTGTGCTACACCGCACCCTACGTGCCGTAGCACTGGGGCGTCCTAGCGGACCCCCACCATAGACTCCATACCCGGGGACTGACTACTGTCTCCCCGGGCATGTAAAGTCACCATTGGCTTTACTAGACCTAAATTTACTAACAGAACTAGTACAAACCATCTTATTGTGGACGTACTAGTAGGGGTAATTCGATTACTCCTGGATCTGTTATTCGAGGGGGCTCTGTCCCGTCCCCCCTCGTCGAGTTTTGGCTGGTGGCAGTGGAAACTACTTGTTATGTTCGACCCCGAACATAACCCTATGGGATTCGTCCCATTGTTGGAGATTGATACTTTTTCTCGTTAATCTCTAACGTACCACCGGTCTACTTATCTTAAATAAGTTTATCGGATGGTATTTTCTGCCAGAACTCGGTTTGTAAAATGGCGTCTGTGTTCGTCTCTGTGACTCCTAAACCATAGGTTGAGCCCTTTGTTCCACTTTTGGCGGGCTCTGTACAGAGACCCTCCAAAGTGGTGCCATTCTGTCTGGGTTACCACAGGGGTGTGGGAGGGGGTTTAGGCACCCTGGACCGAGTTGCCTTGCCAACTCCGGTCGCACTCTGGAGTGATTGGCCCAAGTGCTGAGCCTCCCCGCTCATCACTTAGCATGTGTTGATTGACAGCTAGGCTGAATGAATGGGGGTTTTCTGCATAAAAGCAGGGCTTTTGGGACTGGATCTTCAGAAGTCGCCACAGGACCTAAGAATCCGACGAGGGTAACGCTGAGCCGACCTGCACGACGACACCTCCGGTGGAGCCCTGCGGAACCGACTCACCACTTCCCGACGACAGAGGAGATCTCCCTGCCGGAGAGTCTCTTCCCCTGACTGGTGGGAACAACCAGTACCCTTTGCTTTTTATTCGCCTCAGGACGCAGTGGTCGAATTACCCGTGCAGTGCACCTCGGCAACCGCATAGCCACTACCCCTGTACCACGACCAAAAGGTGGTGCCTTGTGACAGAGCACTCCGCGGCTGGTCTCTTCCCTGGTGGTGCACCGGACTTCACTTTTCTTCGACGACGAGGACATCTCTACTCTTGGCAAAGACCCGACGTGCATCCACCACCAGGAACAACTGCCCCCGCCGGAGCTGCCCTCCACAACAAGGTACCTTGTCCGCCTGGCCTCCCTTTCAATCGGTTCGAGTGAGGTGTCTTAATCCTCTCCTTTCCGTTGGGTCGCCTCCAAGCTTTCTCACATATTGTTCTGAACTGGTTCAATCTGCCGATAACAATTTGCTACAAAGACTCGAACGCATTTCCACTAGAGACTTTTGGGACATATCGCCTTGCCTCTCTCCGAGTGGGCCTGGCCTCTGAACTTTATAATCTATTGTGGTTCTTGTCTTCTTGCCTTGCATTTTACCCGTGAAGTATTGAACTGTGTTGATTTCGTAACCTGCCTATTTTTCTCCCCCGTCCTAACTAATATTAGAGTGCCATCTAGGTTGAGGCATACACCTCTGTCTGCAAATAAGTGGTGCTGGTATAACCTAGACTTGTCGAAATATTGTTAGGGGGATTGATCGTTTCTTCTTCGTAGAGTAATTGTGATTGATTTGTTTGCCGTGATAGTGCCATAGTGTTTTTGATAGATGTTTCGTTATAAATAAATACCTTAATATCTTTACACTGAGCCTCGTTGCGTGTTTGCTTGTCTTACTGTGAAGAATTGCCCTATCTTGTATACTCCACATACTGCTTAACTCTTCTAGAGAGAAGTCTGACTGCTCAGCCACAGCTACCAAGTGAATCTGTTTGGTACAGACTGCTACCAAGTGGGTGTACTGCCAAACACCTGTAGTCCTAAATCTTTTGCAGTGGTCCCAGAGGGAACTGCACAGGTCCGCCTAACACCCCCATTAAAACACATATGACTGGTCTTTGAAGGATTCACTTTCAGCTTATTCTGAAAAGCATACACATGAAAGAGATTCAATAAACATTGCAATACACCCTACCGCGCTCGGACAGCTCCTTCAGCTGCACGTCCACGGACCCTTGGGGCTGGGACAGCTGCTTCCACTGCATGTTACTGCCACCTTTCCCTCTTGGGGCCTTTTCACTCATGTTCCAGGTGTAAGTGAACAATTGAAGGCACACCAAGCAATTGTCTTGGGTAATTAGAGTGAGGGGGCAGTATACATGATGGAAAACATACTCCTGTGGTCCAGCAAGGCTCAAAAGTACCCCAGGTGACAAAAACACGGGATTGTTAATGCACAGGGATCCCAAAAAATGACAAATTGCATACACGAGACCTGGATAGCTTCCATAAAAGGAAAAAAGCATTATGCGAAAAGCAGTGGCACCAAGCAACACTAAAAATGTGTATGCGAACCCCAGAAAGCTACAGTAAATTTCAGAATAGAGGTACACGATACACAGGGGCACCCAGAGTAGGAAAAATGCATATGCGACTCACCGTTTTCCTCTGAAAATACAAAAGTAGACGTGAGTATGCACAGAGGCAAATTCCCCATCAAAACAGGAAGTTCGTATGGCCCCTGAAGTGAACGAATTGCGTAGCACCCCAAAATTCACAGAATTCCACTCGTCCATCTACACCCCTTTGCATGTATGGTCGGAGTTGCTTCTATGCTTAATCATGTACCCCCGAATCTGGTGTGCTCAATGCCAGCGCGCAGTGTGTGTCACGTAAGTTATGCGCTGAGGGCTTTTACTCGTATTTCACATGTTCACACTCATTTTCTACGTGCAAAGTCCTATCATTCTGTTTTCGGCTGCCCACGGATTAATAAACGGAAGACCCATGCTCCTGCCTCCGAGCCATTTTACCTGCCTCCTACTGCCATTTGCTGCCTCCTACCTAGCGATCTGCTGTGCCTGCTGCCCACCTGCACTGCGTTTTGAGTGCCTGCTGTCCAGCCATTGCCAATGCTCCTGTCCTTGGCCCTGTGACCACCTCAGCTGATTCACCGGACTCCCACCGTGCCATACCACCAACACCACTCCACAGCCCAGCTCCAGGACCACCTTGCCCACCCACACCTGCCTAGCGTGTTGCCATGTCTGCGCCATCATCTTCAGACCAGAGCGACAACTCCATGGCAGCGAGGCAGAGGGCTGTCAACTTCCCTGCCAGGAAAGTTGACATCCTGGTGGAGAAGGTCATGGAGAATTATGATGCCCTCTTCAACCCAGTGATGCAATGCGGCAAGAAAGGACGTCAGCAGATCTGCGACGGGATAATGGATGCCATCAACACGGAGGGGGTGGCATCCTGGACCTTCAAGACTGTGCACAAGCGCTGGGAGGACCTGAAATCCAGGGCCCAAAGCAAGGCCCTGCGCTATATTCTGCCCGTGCCACCACAGAGGTGCACCATGCGTGCAGGTGCAGGCTGTCCAATACCAATATGTGGGTCCTGGATAAGTTTTACCCAACACTGCACACCAAGGTCTGCGAGTTGCGTCAACATTTGGAGTCCACTGCTGATTATAGATATGTTGCTATGCTCTACGGTGCATGTGCATATTGCTGCATGTTGGCAGTGAGCCCCTTAGGCTTGCAGCAAGTATGCCTCTGGGACGGATGTCTGCATGCATGCCCCAGACATTGCTCTCCATGTGTGCAATGGAGCATATGTATTTTGAATGAGATATCACTTGCATTGGGTGTTGTACTGCTGCCTTTCAGACTGTGCACATTTTTGTTTTTACTTGTGTCTGAGACGTGAATGTGTGATAAGTGTGACAGTTAAGGTAGTGTTGCCCGCGTCATGTGCATGCATGATGTTCATGTCTATATGCCAAAGATGGGAATGTGTTACTGGCCACCACTCATGCCTGGATGCACCACGAGCATTTGCATGTCTGACGTAGTCATGAAGAGGGATTACAGTTAACAGAACTCTGATGTGACTGCTCATCGCACTGCTTGTGGCCGCTCTGTTGATGTCTGTTCATGACATGTGTATGTGTACATGATTCATGTGTGTGTAGCATATGCAAATGATTGGTCATGAGAGTGGCACGTAGCATAATGTGAATGTCTGGAGTGGTGGGCAAGCATGTATCTGCATGGATGTGGAATGCATGTCCATGTGTGTGAGGGTGGAGGATGATGGTTGTTCCCTTGACTAGTCATGTTCATATGAATGTTGGTATTGCCACGCACACATCGGTGCAGTACACTGATGTTTCTGTTCTGTGTCACCTTTTCCACAGTTGCATCTGATGAAGAGGGCAGAAGCAGTGCTGTGGAGCATGGCAGCAGGGATGCCTCCACCAGGCAGAGGAGCAAGGCCCAGCTATGGCCCCATGAAAGCACTTCTTCGGGGAGAGGTCTGTCTGTGGCCATACTGATACCATTGGGCAATGCTGCTAGGGGTAAGTTCAAGAAGGCAAAGGTGGGAGTGGAACCCTCTGCAACGGGGGGGACAGGTGATGCCCCACAGGGGCCATCAATGGTGAAAGATGCTGCAGAGTCATCCAGGATGGCGAGGGGGATGAGGTGGCTGTTGAATCACAGTCCATGGGGTCAGGTGGGGGTGTTGAGGTGGGCGTGCCTACTGCAGTCCTGTCCCCGGGGCATGAGACTGTGCAGGCCACCACCGAGGTACCTGTGCAAATTCTAGTCCCTGGGCCATCTCATGCAGATGTATCGCCTGCTGGGATGCTTCCACGCAGTCCCTCCCGGCAGTGTCGGCTGTGTCCACCCAGACCGACAACCCCTTACCATCTAGTGTTGCCATCTGGGACTATGTGATACCCCTGCAGGCCAGTGTGGCGAGGCGTACAGCCGTCATCCATGATGATGTGCAGGCTAAACATAGTCTGCTTCCACATCATCATAGTGAGGTTTGCCGCCTCATCACCTGGCTTGCAACATGCCTGTTCTGTGTTATGCTCCATGGGCTGTTCACTGATGTGACTCCCTCCTCATCTTCCTCCTCTGTGCGCCAGTCGTCCTCCGGGGTGCCTTCCAGCCCAGATACCACCAGGGCCCCCTGTGCCCCAGTCCCACCCACATTGCCAAGTCTGGTCGACACAACATCCCTGCCGAGTTTGGAGTCCAAGGTCAATCAGCTGAGGTGGTCACTGTGCCTACCAGGCCCTGACAGGGTCACCGGCAATGGAGGGACAGCAGGCACCCAGAAGCAGGGCACTGGCCATACGCCCCCAGGTATCGTCATCAGCCCAGAGGGCGTACACACAAAGCAGGCACCTGGCATTGTGGCAGCAGCTGGCAATAAGGAGGAGGCTACAATTCTCAGGGCACAAAATCAAAAGGGGGCAGGTGTGCAATGTGAGGCGAGTGGAACACGTGGACCTGAGGGACAGGATGTCTTCCGTGTTCCGGAGATATGGGCAGCAGATCGGAGCAGAAGGGCAACGGGCTCAGGACGCGAGGATTGTGTTGGCCAGGACTGGGATTGTGCTGTGTCAGGTAAGAAGGCAGGCTGCCATCTGCCATCCTGGAGGCTACTTGCAGGGAAGCCAAGGTGATAGAGAAACAGATGCTGGAGACCCTGCAAGCCCTCCAGGCAAGAACACAGGCCTGCCTGCGGAGTGAGGACGTGGTGCTGGACTCAGCCCTGGTATAGAGCCTGAGTGAGATTGTTGTGGCGAGTTGAACTAGCACACTGCCTCTGTAAATAGTTATTTAGGTGTAGGTTTCCTTTCTTTATTTATTATTTTACCCAGACTTTTCAGACATTCCTTCCCCGTTTTTACTGTATATAGTTCTTTAGGGTTAAGGGTTGATTTTTTTTTTTACATATTTTACATGGATAACTTTTACCATCATTTGAAGATTTTTTCTGTACATATTTTTAAATATATATCATTCTGTTTGCTAAATTCCATGCTTCGTGCAGTTTATTTGTGCGTCGGCCTGTTTTCTAGTTCTAGTTTGAGCCAGTGTATCTCTCCATTGCAAGTAATGTGTCTTGTTGCGTGCATGCTTGTGTGTTGTTGCTGGGATGGTTGCGGATGGCATGATGCACAAGTGCCTGGCATGTGATGATGTGTCCATCAGACGAATGGGTGTGCACTGTATATTTCAATTTGCATTTGTATGTGCTGCATCACTCTGTGTTTGGCATCAGTGTGGTTGGGGTGGAGGTAGGTGGGCTCATTGTGGGAGTGTTCCATGGTCACGTTCATAGCACATTACTTTGTTATTGCTGTGTAAAAGACATGTATTGCATACACCTTCACCAGAATGTGCAGTCACACAATGCCTTCTCTCATCTGTTGGTCAACCTCTACCACTGGAATACAGTAGTGGCACATATTTGATCTTCCTGAGTGGCTGCACAATTCACCTGTCTCTGTGAGCCATGCTCTCTCTGACTGCCATACCATCTCACATGCATGGACCGGTCATGTGATTGTTCCCTGACACTTATTTTGCCACCCAGCTCACTCATGTGCAGGCTGTGACATGCCGGCCCATTGTTCGTGGATCTTGCAACAGCTTTTGGTCTCTTTGCTTCTATCGTGGGCACACATTCTGTCAGTGTTCTTTGATGCCTTGGCAATGTGGCAGGGGCAGTATGCACATGTTTTTTGCACTCACTTGTCACATGTGTATGTTGGGGGATGATTAAGTCTTGGAAGGGTGTGTCAGCAGATGCTCCACTCATGGATGGATCTGCGGTGATTCCAGTTGTTCGGATTTGCAGGATATATGTTCATGTTACAATTCATGGTGCTGTCACACCACGGAAGGCCAGGTGAGCAACAGACATGCATTGCAGTGGTAATATGTCAGGCTGTCAGGGTGCTGCCTGTGGATGGTGTCACAGGTGAGGGGGGCTGGGGGTGGTGTTCCGTCTGGAGGGGAATGCCAGTGGGGGGTGTCCAGTATGGAGGGGGCTGCCTGTGGAGGTGTGCCTTCTGGGAGGGTCTGAATGTGGGTGGTGTCACAGGTGAGGGGGGCTGTGGGGTGGTGTCTCATCTGGAGGGGGCTGCCTGTGGGTGGTGTCCAGTGTGGCAGTGGCTGCATGTGGTGGGCGTCACAGGTGAGGGGGCTGGGGGAGCTGTCCTGTCTGGAGGGGGCTGCCTGTGGAGGGTGTCACAAGTGAGGGGGACTAGGGAGTGTGTCCAGTCTTGAGGGGGTTGTCTGAGGGGGGTGTCCCATCTGGAGGGAGCTGCCTGTGGGTGGTGTCACAGGTGAGGGGGGCTATGGGGTGGTGTCCCATCTGGAGGGGGCTGCCTGTAGAGGGTTTCCAGTCTCGAGGGGGCTGCCTGTGGGCAGTGTCCAGTCTGGAGGGGGCTGGGGGCACTGTCCCGTCTGGAGGGGGCTGCCTGTGGAGGGTGTCACAAGTAAGGGGGACTGGGGTGTGTCTCCCATCTGGAGGGGGCTGCCTGTGGGTGGTGTCACAGGTGAGGGGGATATGGGGGGGTGTCCCATCTGTAGGGGGCTACCTGTGGGGGGTGTCCAGTCTGGAGGGGGCTGCCTATGGGCAGTGTCCAGTCTGGAGGGGGCTGCCTGTGGGGGGTGTCCAGTCTGGAGGGGGCTGCCTGTGGGGGTGTGCCTTCTGGGGGGGCTGCATGTGGGTGTTGTCACAGATGAGGGGGGCTGTGTGGGTGGTGTCCCATCTGGAGGGGGCTGCCTGTGGGTGGTGTCCAGTGTGGTGGTGGCTGCATGTGGGGGTGTCACAGGTGAGGGGGGCTGGAGGCGCTGTCCCGTCTGGTGGGGGCTGCCTGTGGAGGGTGTCACAAGTGAGGGGGAATGGGTGGGGGTGTCCAGTCTTGAGGGGGCTGTCTGTGGGGATGTCCCATCTGGAGGGGGCTGCCTGTGGGTGGGGTCAAAGGTGAGGGGGGCTGGAGGCGCTGTCCCATCTGGAGGGGGCTGCCTGTGGAGGGTGTCACAAGTGAGGAGGACTGGGGGGTGTGTCCAGTCTTGAGGGGGCTGTCTGTGGGGGGTGTCCAGTCTGGAGGGGGCTGACTGTGGGCAGTGTCCAGTCTGGAGGGGGCTGCCTGTGGGGGGTGTCAGGGTGTCACAGGTGAGGGGGACTGGAGGGTGGTGTCCCATCTGGAGGGGCTGCTTGTGGGTTGTGTCCAATCTGTAGGGGACTGCCTGTGGTCAGTTTCACTTCTGGTGGGGATGCCTGTGGGGAATGTCACAGGTGAGGGTGGCTGGGGAGTGGTGTCCAATCTGAAGGGAGCTGCCTTGCGGGGTTGTCCAGTCTGGAGGGGGCTGCCTGTGTGGGTTGTCTATTCTGGTGCAGGCTACCTGTGGGGGGTGTCACAGGTGAAGGGGTATGGGGGGTGGCGAGGGGGCTGCCTTTGGGGGGTGTTCACTCTGGAGGGGGCTGCCTGTGGGTAGTGTCACATGTGAGGGGGGCTGGTGGGTGGTGTCCCATCTGGAGTGGGCTGCCTGCAGGGGTGTCCAGTCTGGAGGGGGCTGCCTGTGGGTGTGCCCTATCTGGAGGTGGCTGCCTGTGCTGGGTGTCCCGTCTGGAGGGGGCTGTCTCTGAGGGTGTCCTGTGTGGAGGGGGCTGCCTGTGGGGGATGTCCCTTCTAGAGGGGTTCTGCCTGTGGGTGGTGTCACAGGTGAGGTGGTCTGAGGGTGGTGTCCTATCTGGAGGGTACTTCCTGTGGGGGCTGTCCAGTCTGGAGGGGGCTGCCTGTGGGGAGGTGTCCCGTCTGGACAGGGTGCTGCCTGCGGGGTGTGTCCAGTCTGGAGGGGGATATCTGTGGGGGGTGTACCGTCTGGAGGGGGCTACCTGTGGGGGGTGTCACAGGTGAGGGGGGCTGGGGTGGTGTCTTGTCTGGAGGGGGCTTCTTGTAGGGGGTGTCCAGTCTGGTGGGGGCTGCCTGTGGGGGGTGCCCCTTCTAGAGGGGGCTGCCTGTGGGGGGTGTCACAGTTGAGGGGGGCTGGGTGGTGGGGGGTGGACTACAGTGGTTCATGTGCAGTAGGGGGGTATCTGGATGGGATGGGGGCCGAGGGTGTATGGGGGAACTCACATTTTTGTAAGGGGTGTAGCCTACACTTACGAGGGGTCATGCCATTTTGCTGGGGTACGGGCTGCGCTTGCAAGGGAGGGCACGCATTTTCTTTGGGGTGTGGCCTGAGATTGTGAGGTGAGGCATGCGATTTCGCCGGGGTGCAACCTGGGTTGCGAGGTATGGCACGCGTTTTATCTGGGGTGTGGCCTGGGATTGCGAGGTGCTGCATGTGATTTAGCTGGTGTGCAGCATGGGCTTGCGAGGGAGGGCAAATGTTTTCTCTGGGGTGTGGCCTGGGATTGTGAGGTGAGGCATGGAATTTCGCTGGGGTGCGGGCTGGGATTGCGAGGTGAGGTGCACGATTTCACTGGGGTATGGGCTGGGCAAGCGAGGGAGGGCACACATTTTCTCTGGGTGTGGCCTGGGATTGCGAGATGAGGTGCGCGATTTCGCTGGGGTGCGGGCTGGGCTTGCGAGGGAGGGCACACATTTTCTCTGGGGTGCAGCCTGGGATTGCGAGGTGAGGTGTGCAATTTTGCTGGGGTATACTGGATGCTGAGCATGGGGTGGCGCTGCTGAGGCTTGCGCCGTGTTAGTCCTTTGGCTTGATTTTTGGTGTGCGTGGGGGTGTGTTGTAGGCATTCATCTTGAAGCTTGTTGTGACTTGCGTGACAGCCAGTAATGCATCTTGGAATCCAGGAATACGCGTGGCACGCAATATTTAGTCTGCGCCACGGCTCGCATAGGGTCCTTCTTGGTGTGCAGCCCTTGCACCATTTCTGCACCTTATTCCATGAAACTGGCCCACTTGTGATATTTTAAGTTTGTTTTTTCAATGTTAAGATTAATACATAAACCATACAAAAATACATCTGTAAACATTTAATCCAAAACATAATTACTATGGCTACAGTGCCATTTAGTTCATGGAGACATATCACAGGGAATGGCAGCATTCAACATTTTCAAACCCATGGAGGACAAAAACAAGAGCCATTTCCTTCCATTAACCATGTTTGATAAATGGGTCTCGCACAGAGTAGGAAGGCCGAAGTCCTCATCCTCAACGGGTAATGAGATGCATGGGCCATTAAAATCGCCGGCAAACAATATTCAACATTCTATGTTATTAGCAATCCAAGAGGCTACGTAACTGAAAAGATCCTCCAGAAAATGATCCAGATGCTGGAGGCTATCATGCCAGTAAACATTTAAAAAATAAATAGCTTAATAGCGCTCACGCTACTGTCTCTTACACACAAAGTAGCCTCATCTCCCAAAACGCCAAAAACAGACTCACAAACACTGACCACTGCTGAGTCCTTTTCTGATTTAACAGTGGTTAACAGGCCCCCGGAAGGACACCCCCTGGCCCTCCTCTGTACGGTCTGTGCACAGATAAACCCACCCAGGATAGGGCAGCTCATTAGACATGATTTTTGAAGCATCATAACTTTATAGGCTTGTAACTCCGGGTTAGTAGAGAGGTGTATATTTCCTCTCGTATTCCAGGATAACAAATCTATGATCGATAGGTTGCTAAAGGTTCAGTTGTAGGTTCAATCTTTGCTGATTGCCCGTATAATACATGGCAGAGGACACCCATGACGAATCTTTCTGTCCCAAGTTCAGATCCTTGACCTCTTTTACGAACTTGACTTCCCCTGTCATTTTCATTGCCAATACGAACCACGACCATGATGTTGTTACACGTCTCAATCACCAGATCACAGTGATAATGGGGCAGAGTGTCTGAGTATTCAACAATGTCATAGCCCAACTGCCTTGAATGGACACCTTCCTTTATTATTGTATCATACACCAGACAAAATATTATGTTCAAATATCCACAGCCCGTAAGTGACTTATCTAGGAAATCAACCCTGTTAATGTCAGTACTGTTGATTAATCTCAGATGTGGAACTTCCTTAAAAAGTGCCAGTGTATTAGATCTGTTCAGACAGACTCCACTATCTTCCCTGCACAAACTTTCCACAGCCAGTCTGTTAACTGCAGCCTTGCCACTTGAATGATCATGAATTTTACTTTCCCCATCTATACCACGTATATAATAAATTAATTACCATTAGCCATGAGTACATGTCGTTTATCAAATCTCGGCACTATAAGCCTGAATTTGGGGAACCGCGGTTGATGGTTAGTGATACTTAGTGTTTTTTTTTCTGGCCCCTTAAGAGGATTGAGAGAATGGAGCCTCCCATTGTGGCTTGGTACGTTGTTAGCTAAGCCTTGGCACAGATCACTGCCTCCAGTAGCACCTCTCAAAACACTAGAAATCCTTTGGATGCCCTTTGGATGCCCATTCATATTCCCAGAACTGTTCTACCTGCTGTCCAACATAGGCAGAGCCGCAGTTAAACATTCTGTTCCCCAACGTTCACCATTACTGCTGTTTCACTGATTAGGTCATTTAGACAGGGCTCAATAACCTGGCAACAACCGGCCATAACAGGAGGGTTAGGGGACTTTTGCTGCACAAGACCATTTAATATGCTCAACCTCGGTACCCATCTCATCATCTGTTTGCACAGCCATATTAATAGACTGTCTCTGCATGATCCAGAATGAATTCATTTATTCCTCACAATCCTTTGCCTTATCAAGATCATCGTTACTAGTCTTATTCACCAACGGCAATGATGTTTGAACTGATTGGACCACTGTACGTCTTTCCTGGCATGGGGTTCGCTCTTCCTGCAAGTTTAGTGACTCGGGTATAGTGAGGTTCTGTAAAAATGTCCTCGATCCTCTCCCCTTTTTACTCTTCATGTTCTTAGTTGTCTTTGCTATAGTTGCGTACAGAGACTTTTTTTAGGCTCATTGTTGAAAACATTTGAAACATGTCATGGATTGGGAACACATTCCCCAGGGACTGTAGCTTAATTGGTGGTGTGCATACCATCATTATGACCTCTGCTGCAGCCCCCCAAAGAGAGCAACCCAGAGACTATAGCACACTCGTCCTAAATCATGACCCCCCACCAGAAGATTGCAATCATGCACACAATTAGGCACCATTGCAGCCCCACCGGAAGGGCTAGGTAACACATGAGCGGTAGCGTCGTAGGCGCTGTGTCCAGCAGAAGTAAGCCTATATTAGTGAAAATCACTATGCACCCTTGGGTTTCCAACTTCACATTGATTTCGGACAAAATCAATGTATGAGTCCGGACTTCGTGCATTATATTATTGTGCAAAACGACAAAAGCACAGAGCACAGAATTCAATGCAGCTCTAGTAGGAGACGATAGACAAATTATCTGGTCTATTTCAAGTAATGAGTCTTGGGAGGATAGCTCAAGGGTAACATGCTCGCCTTGGAAGCAAGACGACACAGCACCACAGGTTCGATCCCTGGGTCCGCGCTTAGAAACCTCTGGGTATTAAGCGCTATAAATAACATATCATATCATATCATGATGTAGCTGACTAGGACCGTGGTCTTTTCTAATATTTGAGCTATTAGGAGAGTTGGAACTGTGCCTTGACAATAAGTAGGGTAATGCAGTTGGAGTACCTCCAGAGGAAACATTAACAACTGAGTGGTCCTTACACATTGGAGTGACAGGAGTCCCCATCAATTCCATCAATTGACAAAAACTGCCCCCAGCAACTCTCCAGGCCCATCACCGTCACCCACAGCCACAACATCTATGGACATTATATTTGCATCCAAATCCATCAGGCTATGGTGATTATTATTTGAATTATTATTAGCGTTACACACATTACAGGATCTTATCTCGGTGCTTGTGCCAGAGCAAGGTAAGAAGTCAGTTATTCTTTGACCTGCAAATGGGTGTGAAGGACGCCGGGTCTAAATGTTTGGCTTTTGCTCCAGCCTGGACCCCCACTGGTCTCTTGACCACAGTTGGTAGTGCCTTTACTTCTAACGGCAGCACCGGCACCATTATAGGAGAAACTGGGTTAATAACTTGGACCAGAGGAACCAGGGAGCCTCTAAGCTATGATCAATCTCAGGGGCCAAATTGTCCTGAGAAAAAAACCCCATCAAAATGCTGACGACTACAGTCAGCAACCGGAGAAGTCATCCTGCACCACTCGTACAATGATACCGATTTCTGGGTATCGCAGGCGTTTTCAGAAGCTGGTGCAGCTGTTACCGATTGGCTCCTTAGTAGGTAAACAGATGTCTGCATTGGTCTTTAATATACAGCTGCTTGCCAAAGTAGTACTACAAATGTGGATTGGCAATCACACTGTAACCGCCGCGCAAAGCAACAGAGCACTGAAGGAGCAGAGCAATTGTATAGGAGATATGTGTCCATGGCAGAGGGAAATAGGCACTCAACGCCAGCCCTGCAATTCGCAGCACCAAACTACTTCACAGTTAACTGTGCTGTACAGCTACCAAGTGTTGCGATAGATAACAAGCAGCCTGTGTGAGGCCTGTACAGTATACATTTCAGGGCGCTAGTGTATTATTGTTTTTACTGACTGCTATTAAGCTAGTTGCAAAGCAGTTATGTTGTGCTGTTCCCTACAGTCTTCACCAATAGAGCCCCACAATGCTGGAACTGAGAGTGGGGGAGACAAGCAACTTTGATTGGTACTTTTCGCTGCTATCAAGGCACAGTCATACTTCCCCAGCCTCTTTATATTAGTTTGTTGCTATAGCAAGGATGGTAGCCTTACCCACTATGTGGATTATGGGGCGTGTCAGTCTCACGTTGCTGATACTACGGTCACATCTACAGCATGTGCCATCTGATGGTATTTAGCTTCTATCAGTGGGCTCCACCTGCTCTTCATTACCACTGAAGATAGACTTTCGATATTGCCACCAGGTAAACTCAGGTACTCTCGCAACAACTGCACTCTGCTGTGCACTCCGCTCGGCACTGCACGCTGTCTGACGGTATTTAGCTTCTTCCAGTGGGTCCCACATGCACTCTACCACCACTGAAGGCAGACTTTCAATATTGCCACCAGGTAAGCTCAGGTACTCTCGCAACAACTGAACTCTGCTGTGCACACCGTTCGGCACTGCACGTTGTCTGGTAGTATTTAACTTCTTTCAGTGGGCCCCACCTGCACTCTACCACCACTGAAGGCAGACTTTCGATATTGTCACCAGGTAAGCTTAGGTACTCTCGCAACAACTGTACTCTGCTGTGCCCTCCGTTCTGCACTGCGCGCTGTCTTATGGTATTTCGCTTCTTCCAGTGGGCTCCACCTGGACCCTACTACCACTGAAGGCAGACTTTCAATATTGCCACCAGGTAAACTAAGGTACTCTCTCAACAACTGCACTCTGCTGTGCACTCCTCTCCGCTCCACTTACTTCAACATAACATATAGATGAAACCTTATGGGCCACCACAGACCACTTGCGCCCACTTCCGTGCACAATCTGTGCCGCAATGGGCTTTTGAAGAGTATAACCCTCCTCTTCCCGGTGTTCCGTGGAGGCCAATGTTGTCCTTAAAAAGGGGCTGCCCCAAGCACTTCTACTTGATTTAAAGAGCCAGAAAACAAAATTCAAACTCCAGCAAATTCCAAAGAGAGTAAAATAGAATAGTGCAGCTACAGCCACCACAGACCACTTGTGCCCAATTAATATTATGATGATGATGATGATTATTATTATTATTATTATTATTATTATTGTTATTGCTCTAGCAGTAGTAGTACTATTATTGGTAATAACAGTAGCAGTTGCTGCAGAATTAATAACAGTGCCTTTAGTAGGAGTAGTACCAGTAGTAACAATAGCAGTATTACTGGTAATGATGGTAGCAACAGCAGTATCAATATTCTTATAGTAGTAGCATCCCTACTCTAACCCAAAGGTTACCTTTTTGCACAAAATGGGTGAAGCATTGTACTGTAGGAGATACAGCTCTAGGCAACATTCAGATATTGGCCACAAAGGGGAGATGTTTTATAGAGGTCTTTATCTTATCGAAAACACGATCATTTATCAGCCAGAGCTACTGTGTATACAGGCGAAATCAAGACTGACAAAGGCAAGATTATTGAAAAGACTGAGGCAAAAGACACGATTTACATCACAACTTATTGGTTGTCATTTTTCATTTTAAAAAGAAGAATAAAAGCCCAACCGACTCCAAGAAATGAAAGGTTACATCAGTCTGCAAAAGCTGCACAGAACGCTGCCAGGAGTGTTCCAGAAAAGGTTATAAAAAAGGTAATGGAAAAATAAAGCTACATCATCATTTGTAACCTTTCTGAAAAGTGGCTCGTCAGGTTGACTGAAATGTTATTTAAAATCAATTCTGTTTGTGCTCTTTTTCTAAAAAGTGATATGCCGTGTGTGTGCATTTTATTGGCACTTAGGAGAAAGGATGCAGAAAGTGATGCTGCTGCATCACTTCGTGGTATAGGTTTCAAAGCCTTGGAAATTATGGAGTCTTACATTACCAAACTCAGCAAAGCGCGCTCCATGAGGACGCGGAGTGCAGCGCTCACGAAAAAGCCGCAGATGGGGTCAAGCGAGTAAAACAGAATCAATACTCTGACAGATTTAATTTAATCTGTGGGGCCCTCATTAGTTAGCTTGATGTAAATCCTGTGTGCCAGCAGAAATTATCCAAATCAAATATAGAAGTGCAGGTCAAATAACACTAGGTTGTTGAAAGTCAGAGGTGGTACGCTAAGAAATCGTTATTTTAGAGGGCCTAACCGAGCGCTGAGAAACCGATTGGTAGTAGCGCCTAAACTCTTCCTTCCAAATAGAAAGAGAAACACCATTTACAAGTGTACCACTGAATCTCTGTGGTGAGAACCGCTAGCAGGGATTTCAAGTCTGTATTCCTAGCCACCTGATTAGCTGGCTCCACCGCGCAGGGTGCTAATGGAAGTTGCATTATACAAACAGAACAGAATCATAGGATAATCAGTCTTCATGTCAGCTGTCACCCATTAAAAAAGACCACAAATGACCAAAATCTGAATTACTATATCCCACCAGTTTTCTGAGTGCAAAGGGAGAACACTTCTACACTGCAGAATATCTATTAACAGAGAAAAAACAGATTGATAAGAATGGTCTCATCAGTTTAGATCGATGTATTTATATTAAGCCATTCATTTAGAGTGAAGGACAAATGAATAAAGGGAGATCATGTGGTTACATAGTGTTGATGTTGTCTTTCAATTCGGCTGTGAACTGTCCATAATTAGGCAAAGTCACATTAAAGCCCGGCACATCTGTATCGACGGTGACCTAGGTAGGACACGTTTTGATGTTGCTCATTTACAAGTCAAAACAGCTAAAAACTTTGACTTATTAGCCAACAAAGCAGGCCACACATTCGCTAAAATGAGAGTTCTTAACATCCACAAGAAGAATCACCTTTGGATCAGATGCAGGCCTGGCTGAAGATGCGTGGGAGCACATTTCAACATGATGCTTGGGAGTCCCCCTTTGCTTACAGTGAAAACAGCCGGAGGCACCCGCGTGGTGCAGATATTACAATATTAACAAAGATAAGTTTAACAGCAGCTGAATATCATGAGATAGCCATTTAAACACTAAATGCCCACTGAAAAGCTAGCGATTTTTCTTTGCCAGGAAGTGCCTGATATGGAGGATTTGGTGTTAAAAGCAGAGGCAGACTTAGAACTCGAATGACTGACGAAAAGGGAGAGCGGGCTTTGCCGCGTCCTGGTCCGCCACTTTCCCAATTACTTCACCCACAACACACACGCCCTCATCGCTCCCTGTTGTGATGCTGCCCCTTTAAGGGTTAAGCACGCGGTGGAGTGACGTGGCACTCCGCCATGTGCCTTTAAATAAAGGGGGTGTACCCCAGCTGCTCAGAGCGACCGGGGAGCCCGAACTAAGCAGACGTCTCCGCAGTGAGTCTGTAGAGGGAGGGGGCTCACGGGACATCGCAGGGCCTCACAGTGCCCCCCAACAGTGGGGACGAGACCAGAGTCATGCTCGGACCCGGCCGTGAAAGCAAAAACTATTTTTCACTTTGAACGAGGTGCCGGAACATCTCGTTCTATGCCGCCGAGAGTGTTTGGACCACGCGGCTGGTGGCCATTTTGACAAAGGCCTAGGATGGTCACGACGCTCCAAGGGGGTTCCTGCATGCCATCCAGGTCTAATTTTTGGACATATTGATAGCGGACAGCTGTTTATGCATGTACAGCCCATCAGATGGTGGGAATGTTCAATTTTGATGAGCATTTTGTTGAGTTGAGGTGAGGTGCTGGGGAGGCCTGCTGTTTCTTTGTTGGTCCCCTAGGCCTCCCTGGGTCCATTTTTGGACACTTCCTGTTTCTGCCTACTATCTCATACTGGCTGGATCCTAGAGTCTGGAGCATGAGTGTGGCCTGAACTGAATTTTGGACTGGTGGGGTGAAGTTCAAGAAGGCCTGCACATTTTTTTCTTCCATTTTGATGCAGACTGTCTCGGTGAGTTGCGGCCCCATTATCATCCAAGGAGGGGTGCTTGTGTGCTCAACCCATGAATGATCAGGCTGAACAAGCTGGGCCCCAGCCAGTAGCCCAGCCACAGCCCCAGGTCCAGCCCCCACCTGTGGTCCATCCTCTGGCTCTACCTGTGCCTCAAGCTATGGCCCAGATGAGACCACCGGGGCGTTACAGCGAATCCCTGAGTTTGACGTCTCCGGCCCTCCTTCCGAACTGGGCATAGGTGGAAGTGGTGGATTGATCGCCTCAAAATGTACTTCAGGGCTACCATGAAGACCAATGAGGACAGCAAATTGGCGACCCTATTGTACTCTGCGGGGCCTGTGTTCCATGAGATTTTTTGACTCTCTCCAACCAACCAATGCTTCCTACGGCACAGCGAAGACGGCTCTTCATGACTATTCCATTCCTTTGGCAAAAACGGACTATGAACGCTTTGTAATGCTTTCCAACTGTCAGAAAGAGGATGAAACTCTTGACACCTTCTATGGCCCTCTCTGGCAGCTATCAGTGGCATGTGCCTGGGACAATCCTGATGCAAAGGTCAGGGATCAGTTGATACACGGTTGCTCGTCCGGGAATCTTCGCAGACAGGTGCTGCCGGAGCCTGAATCACCTTGCCTCATATCCTAGAACTGGGTGGTGCCAAGAAAGTACAAGCATCCAGGATGGAAGTGGGAGTGCACCCGGCCAAGTTGGAAGAGGTCTGTGCCGTGGGCCGTGGTGGCAGAGGTGCCAGGAGGCCAGCAAGTAACTTTGTGACAGGTGCGGAAAGCCAGGGGAGGCGTGCCTGAATTGCAGGTATGACCTGTCCCACCCTGCTGAGTGCCCAGCAGCGGGGAAAGTATGTGTTCGATGTGGCCTAGCTGACCACTATGCCGGCTATGCAGGGCATCCCTACAAGTGATGGTGCCGAGGGGTCCGGTTTGGTCTGGCTATTTTCACCAATCACGCCCGCCTAACGTCACCCAGGTCGATCAGGGTGATAAAGGTGCACATCTGGACGAGGAGGAAGAAGAGGAAGAGGAGAACATTTTCTTTGAATCCAGCATCGTGTCCCTCAAATCGAAAAACAGACAGCAACCGCGGTGCATTGTCACAGTCCACAAATCATCTGTCCTGGTGCTAGTGGACACAGGGGCCTCTGTAACGTGATGGCCAGGGAACACTACAATGCCATGGAGTGCCCCCTGAACCTGGCTGCCCCGAAGGCCTGCATCTTCACTTTTGGGGGATCCCAACTAATTCCCCTGCATGGTTCCTTCGTAGCTGAGGTGGGGCAAGGTGGTTCAAAAAATAAGGGCCTGCTTCTATGTAACACCTGTTAGCACCAACACGTTGAGCTCTGCTGCAGCAGAAGCCCTAGGGATTGTGAGTTTTGCATACACAGTGTAGGTGGAAGACATTCAAACATTACTGGAAAAATACTCCCGTTTATTCCAGGGGATTGGGCAGATGGCAGGCGATCCGGTGAGGCTGCATAACAATGGATTGTGCAACCCATCGCTCTCAAACACCGCTGGGTGCCTTTCCACTTATGGGAGTTAGTGGACAAAGAACAGGACAATCTTGTCAACCTTGACATCATCGGGAAGGTTGAAGGCTCTACACCGTGGGTGTCTCCCATTGTAGTTGCACGAAAACCAAAGCAACCAGACTCAGTGCGGATCTGTGTTGATATGCGGCTCCCCAATAAGGCAATATGGAGAGAGCAGCATTTGACACCGACCATATATGAAATCATCACTGAGCTGCAGGGGGCCCGATTCTTTTCAAAATAGGACCTTAGGGACGGGTACCGCCAGGTGGTGTTGCACCCTGAATCCTGTTACTTCACGACGTTCACCACTCACAGACGGCTGTATCGGTACAAGAGACTGAGTTTTGGGGTGTCCTCTGCAGCAGAGTTGTTTAAAAATATCATTTGTGGTGCCCTGGCAGACCTCGAAAGCATTTTGAATATAAGTGATGATATCCTAGTGTTCACAAAGTTAGAATCAGAACATCTGCACAAGCTCACCAAGACTTTTGAACGGCTGCAATCCTTGGGTCTGATGCTCCACTGTGAAAAATGTGAATTTCTGAAACATGCCATCGAGTTCTTTGGGTTCATGTTCAAGGAGGGAGGTGTGTCCCCCGACCCCCACAAGGTCAAAGACATCAAGGACACTCACCCACCGGAGAATGGGTTAGAGGTACAGAGTTTCTTGGGCATGGTGACCTACTGTGGCCGCTTCATAAAGAACTTGGCCTCTCATTCAGAGCCCCTGCAAGCCCTCACAAAGAAAGAGACCGCATGGCAATGGGGGCCGCTTGAACAGGTGGCTTTTGAGGACATCAAGACTGCCCTCACGGCAGAAGATACCATGGCGTTCTTCGATCCTGGCCTCCAGTCGGAGATCATAGTAGATGCCAGCCCGTTTGGTCTGGGGGCAGTGCTGACACAGGTCGGCGCTGATTCCAGTGTCAAGCCGCTGGCGTATGCCAGCAAGGCGCTGTCCGAGACCGAGCAGCGGTACTCCCAAATCGACAGGCAGGACTTGGCTGTTCTGTGGGGATGCAGGCACTTCCGGTTGTACATTCTGGGTTGACCTGTGACTGTAGCCTTTGCTGCCTATCTTGGCTGGCTCATCCTCGAAACCAATGGCAAGGATTGAACAGTGGATGCTGGCCCTACTCGAGTATGGGGTCTTGCTGGTCTATCGGCCGGGCACCAACAATGCTGCTGTCTACCTGTCTCGCATCCCAGAAGGGACCTGGAGGGCTGGGTGGATAACTGTGCAGAGGAAGCGATGCCCATGTTCGGTTGGTAGTGGAGGCGGCGACCCCAAACTCTTTTCCGCTGGAGGACTTGGAGGCGGCTGCGGCCCAGGACGAGTGTTTTTGCATCCCGAAGTCGGCGATACAACAGGGATACTGGAAGATGGTGCCGGATTCTCTGGCAATGCGAATGCAGGACGCGAAGGTGGCGCTTGAGCAGTTGTGGAAGGGGAAGGATGAACTGTCATTCTCGGGGTCTGGTCTCCTACTCAGGGGTGATTGGATTTTGGTCCCTCAGGTGAAGGTCCAGGAGGTCATTGAGTTGCCCCACCATGGTCATCAAGGGGCTACCAACCCAAAGCCCATCTGCACCTCAAGGTGTGGTTCCCTGAGCTGGAGAAATGTGCAGAGGAGTTTGTGGCATTGTGTGTATGGTGCCAGGTGGCGTCTCCAGTGCAGAGAGAGTCTTCCATTGAAGCCATGCCCCGCGGCATGCAACCATGGGAAGTGGTGCATGCAGATTTTGGCTCCACGACACAGGGCACCCACTTCCTGGTGGTGGTCGACGAATGGTCCAGATACCCCGAGGTTGAATACATTGAGTTTGTGGCCTTCTAGTATGTGGTGGTGGCCATGGAAAAGATCTTTGCGGCACATGGACTCCCCAAGGTTCTGTGTTCGGACAATGGGGCGCCATTTCAGGGTGAGAGATTCACAGCCCTGATGGAGGACTATGGGGTTCAGCACAGGAAGATTACCCTGCTGTGGCCCAGGGCAAACGGGGAGGCGGAGAGACTGATGCGAACCATAAACAAAGTGTTCCGCATTGTGCTGGGGCAAGGTCAGTGCCTGGAAAGGGCGCTGTACCAGTTTCTGCACATCTATCGGACCACCCCCCATACATCCCCGAGAGTGGCCCCGGCGGAAGCCCTATTCAAACGATGCCCGAGAGGACTGATACCAGAGGTTGGGGAAAAGGAGCCTGCCATCATTGATGATCAACAGGTGGAGCATGACCGCAGGCTGAGGACTGAGCAGGAGAATCAAAGGATAGGTCTCAGACCTCAGCAATTCATGCCTGTGGATGAGGTGCTTATTAGAAACAGGCACCCCCACACAAAACTATCCCTGAATTACGAACCTGAGCGATTGGACGTAGTGGCTGTGAAAGGGTCCATGGTGATGACCTCGGATGGCAAGGCATCTGTCACTAGAAATGAGAGTTTCTTCAAAAGACTAGGGGAGCCTCGGGCGGAGGTGCCCCCGGACAAGGACATCATGGAGGTTCCAGACGAGGGCAGGGGTGTGCCCCCTCTCTCTTGCTCACCAGTCAGTGTGACGGCCACTGAGGGATCCCCTCTCCAGGAGGTGAGCAGGAGGTACCCCGTGAGGACAGGGTGAGGGAAACCTGTTCGCCTCAGAGACTATGTGTTGGAACAGTGAGTTTGAGCGACCCCGGTGGAGTGCGCTGGTAGTAAGGGGACCTGGGTGGCTGTGATTAAAGGGGTCCAGTTGGGGTCTGCTTTGATGTGCTTTTTGTGTTATAAGGAATAGCATTGTTATTTTGTTTATTGTTTGTCCTCATGAAAAAGGAGGAGTGTGGTGCTGCCCCTTTAAGGGAGAAGCACGCGTCAGAGTGACGTTGCACTCCGCCGCATGCCTTTAAATAAAGGGGGTATATCCTGGCCACGCAGAGCGACCGTATAGCCCGAACTAAGCAGACGTCTCCGCAGTGAGTCTGTGGAGGGAGAAAGGGGGCTCACGGGACATCACAGGGCCTCACAGTGCCCCACAACACCTGTTGTCAGTCAGCTACAGAAGAGTAGCAAAGAGCAGTATTGGTGGTCACTCACAGGGTGTGTCTGTACATTTGCCAGGGCGCATGGGGGCCCATTTCAATATAATTGCCTACAGTTATGGGGGCGGACACAGTCTGTGGCACCCTTGTGTTGCTAAAATAAGAATTGATACAAAGACATGTTCTTTAAACCCGTGGGGCAGGCATTCAGAAGGGAGCTGAAACACTAAATGGCCACTGAAAAGTTAGTCATTGATCTGTCATAGAGGTGCTAATGCAGATGAAACCAGAGTAAAAGGCAAAGAGGTGTAAGCACTGCTGGGTGCTATCAAAGGCAATCTTTAACCTCCTGTAAAGCGCATATTTACAGTTTTCAGTTAAGGTGATAGCAGCCAACAAAGGCAAGCCTGAAACATGCATGCAATGCAAAGTCCACATTTAATGTCATGAAAGAAAGTAATATGTTGATGTGTAATACGACTGTTTGGCTGTTGAAAACATACACAGCACAACAAAATCTGTTAGGCGTACAAGGCACTGGTGCATTTGGTTTCTCTTCTGGACCTGTCCAGCAAAAGATATGCAGAGGCCTAATTTGAATGATATGGATTGACATGATCAGAAGCGACATCACAGTAAATAACATTACAAGCAGTAACATCTGCCTTCAATACTCTAGGACACAATTGGTAAAGTCATTAAAAGAATTTGTTACATGTAAACCAAAAGAATAATGTGCTGTGCAATAGATACATATTCACTATTATCAATATGCAACAACTCAATAGTTTAGTAAACTATGAGGATTTTTCATCATAGCAAAACCTATAAACAAAAATCACTTCTATTATCACCCAATGTCAGGAAATCAGGCACAGTGAGATTACATCCTTTGCCCAGGATCACACATTTTTGTTAAAATGGTGAAATCAGTATTTGAACTCATGCTGTGATTTAAGCACTTGACTATATATCTTCCCAAAGATAAGTCACATACATATTTTAAAAGGTTTGGGTTTTCAAAAACAAAATAATTTGTTTTTATAAATGTCTTGGAAAGTACACAAAACAGATAGGAAACCCACCTGGCATTATATATATTGTTATAGAAACAGGTCAAGCAAAAAGACATTTATAAGCTTTATTTTCACCACCCTGAATGCAAGATTGCAGTAGTAGTCTGCAATGGAATATGGACCTAAAACAGTCACAGTGAAAGAGACTGTAACATGAGGTAATCTGTTTAAGCAAACCATTCACACAGCATGCAGTGGTATACTCCCCACCCATTAATTATTACCTACAATTTACACATTTTAAGGGACAGCAGTCGATACACAGGCACCCCTGTGTCTGCATCATCAATCTCTAATATGTTTACTGAAATGTTTACTGAAATGCTTGGTTGATGCAAAGCTGAACCTGGGGGTGCTGTGGGGCAGTGAGAAAGGCACTGTGCCTCCTTAGCTTTTAATTGTTACATGAAAAGTGTGAGCTCGGAAGACTTTGAACAGCTGATCCTACTTCAGAGGGGAAGGGCAGGGCTTATTCCTGTCACAAGCTGACTGCGTGTGAGAGACACAGTGCATAAAATTAGCACCCCCCCACACAATTGAGGTTGGCTGTCCTCTTTACAGACCTACCCAGCCCTGTTCCACCAGTTTGGGTTTCATCTGTGCTTGTTTAGCTGCAAAATTCCACATATTTAAGCGAACACAGAGAACTCAGACAAAGGAGATTTTCATCAACCATGTGGATAATGATGGCCTGTTTCAATACAACCATACCTACGTGGCAGCATTTTAATTGTTTCCCTGTTCATTTATCTATTTCATATGTGACTGAAGATAGTTGTGCAGCTAGGGCAAGCACTTGTCCACCTTGCATCATGAATATGGACCTCTTTCACTTCACTCCCTCCTGCTTCCTTTTTCTCCTATGCATCATTCTTTTTGGTCTCCTCTTTATTCCTTAGTAGCAATTTCCTCCTGTTTTTTTCTTTCTCCATTGCTGCCCCTCCACTCCCCATTTCTCACTCACTTGCCTCCCTTCTCTCCCTTTCTCCTGCCCTTTCTCACTCTTCATTTATCCCTGACACTCTAAGGCTTCATTATTCCCCATTCTCCTTACAATCCTGGACCTCCTGCTCTTATTTCCCCTCCCTTGCATGCTCTTTGCCCTGCATTTTCCCTCACTATTTTGCCTTTCAAAGTATTGCCCCATTGTCCTGCCATTGTTCATTCTTTGTACCCCTTCATCCTTTTAGACTCACCGGGCTCCAATCAATCACCTCATCTCTTGCCTTGTCTCACTCTCAATATCTCCCTCAGGTTTCTGCACTGCCTCATTCTCCAATCTTCTGTCCCATCAATGTGCATGTAACCTGTTCTTTCTCCACTTGTCTCATTCACTGTCCTGCCCTTATTCCCTCTCACTGCATTTGCTAACAGGGCCCAGTGGAGCTGGAGGAGATATGGAGCTAGTTGGTTGGAGTTAACAGGTCTTTCAGGTGCCACAAACAGCAACCACATAAAAGGTAATCCTTGGTATGTTTTGAGATTAAAAGGTAAACTCCTTTAAGTGTGTGATGTTCAATGACATTTCAAGTATGTGAGGTAAGAACCCCAGGGACATGCACACAATGGATTTGAAAGCTGTAGGAATTACCCCTTGATATCACCCCTAGTTCCCTTGAAACCTATCATCATTTCCATTAGCTTCAGGTGTAATCAATCAATATTACCCCCATTGACAGCCTAGCTTCGTCCAGCTAGAGTCAGACACCTAAACACAGAAAAGTGTTAAAAAAAGACAACTTTAAAAAATGAAGCATTTGTCCCTGAAGTTGATCATTATGTAACTCTGCCCACTCTAGGCTCCCCCTCCATGACCCACCATGCCCGTGGTTAAGATATTGCATGCAGCATGTGTGTGGCTGAGACTGATGTGAGACAGTGTTGCATTGCAGTGTAGGGGTTGCAATGTAGGGAATAATAATACGAACTCCTAACATACTAATCATTAACTTATAACCCATTAACATAATTAGTTATTAGCATGGGACAGCTTAGTCCATGGCAAACTAAGGGTGCACACCTAGGGTGGTGTAAATGGGGATGCAGACTCTGGGATGCTGTTGAGACATAAAATACAGGAATTTAAACTGCTTTAGCGATGTGGATGAGGTTGAAGAATTTGAAGAATCACTCTGTTTAAAACAATTCATTGTGTTTGAGCTGCTAGCACAGGAAACAGGATGGTGAAAATGTTGCAACTATTCTGGCCCATTGTACAAAACTATGTTCAAGGGTGACATTGAAAAAGAATAGGGACTTCTGAAAGTTTCCAGAAGGCTTGGTCGAGGAGGTGTTTCATTGATGTGTAACACCACTGGCAGGGTCTGGGACACCATATACCTTCTGAAGGAAGATATAGCATAAATGGGTTGGAAGAGTGAGGGTTTGAAAAGGTGGCTGAGAGAGAAAGACAAGTTATTTTTGTAGGCTTTTGCTGCTGAGAGAGAGAGGAAGAAGAAGAAATTGGTGAGAAAATGAAGGACACTGGACCCTAGATGGGACGGTGTTTTGAGAGCTGCAGTGTCGATAGCTGAGCAGGAGAGAGTGGAGGGGTGAGAGAGAAGCTGCTCCAGTGAGGCAGACACAGAGAGCAAGGCTGCTGAAGTGGGCACAGCAACTCCCATGCAAGCTGACTTTCTTTGGTGTATGAGGTGAGCATGACCTTGCAGTAATGATAATAATGAACAAAGTGACTTATTAGAAGCACTACGGGCCTGGCTTGGGGAAGTGGAGAAGTATAATAAATAGACAGATAGTACAAATGTAATGACCTATTTTTAATGTGTTTTCTTCCATGTGCAAGTGGCCAGTTTCAGATGCAAAGAAACAGAAAGCTTGCACCCCTGTCAAAATAGCTGATACTTTTCAAGGCTACAGCTAGCAGTGTATTTCCAGTCAAACAGTAAAGTTTAGGTAAGGTTTACTACGAGAGAAAGGACGTTATGTGGAGGAGGGCAGTGGCCGTGAAGTGTACTTGCATTCCTGTTTTCATTTGAAATATCGAGAATGCTTTCACCCAATGAAAAATGTAAAATTACAATGTGTGTTTTCATGTTTCTAACATTGCACATGTCATGCTGAGTTTATTACATTGCGTTTAATATTTTTCATCACGAACACTGTGCTGAGCTGAGAATCTCAATTGCATATAAAGTACATAAAAGAATTAGTTCAGTACTAGTCTGTTTCTTGTGTGTTCGGATTATTCGCAGTGATGCATAGAAAGATGTAAAGCTAGGGAGCATTTAATACTGCTAAAGATTCTGAGAGAAACATTCAAGGTTTCCCCGGTAGACTATGCGCTGGCCAGCGAGCAACAAATGTGTATGTGAAATGTATTATTAAAAAAGATATTCAATGTGTGCAAGCTGACTAATGAAATGCATGTTGTCCATGTCCAAGTATAAGCCACTGTAAAATGGTATAGCGTAATGCAACTGTTTGGACATTCTGAATGTTAACATTTTTATGAAGCCACAAAAAAGAAAACAATTTGGGTTTGTATTCTTATTATATGTCTGAATTGTTGCTAGCACATACACTGAGGTCCAACAGGTGGTAAGCCTATTTTACTGCAGGCAATAATACACATTACCACATGTGGTAAAACATAAGATAAATTGTTTTTCTCTTAATTGAGGTTTTAGAAGTGCTAGATGTGTGTGTGAGTACAGTTATTTGTTTGTGGAATGATTAATGTGTTTTGAAATTCAGGCACAAGGGCATATTGTTGTATTGTACATAAAATACTGTGAGATGGAGGAATACGATATCTATCCATAGTGCATCAAGTGAGTAGTCTGTTATGGTGAGTGACCTTGGTAAAAACAATTGTTAGGTAATATTCTGAACATAGTCTCACGATGATAGAAATACCCCAACAAATTACAACAATATACTGCCACCATGAAACACCACTCTTTATCACCATATTTAGTGGTTTAGCCTTTGGGAAACTTTGAAACAGTTACTGGGTGTGGCACTGCATTCTAAAGCATAACAATACTGTGGACTCATTAATTGAGCTAGTGCTGTGAAGTGGTGCAGTACCTTGTGCTCATTTAACTCACACAATAATGTCACCATGACCCAAATTGAGGCTGAGTTTCCTGAATTGGCAAACCATCTTAAGGCAAAGCTTTTTGCCCAATGCGGTTTGGTCTTCAGAAAATGCAACAATGTGGAAGGACAAAATTACCACAGAGGTAGGAAAAGAGGCACTTGAAAACATCTTTGTTGAGGGAAGCATTGTGCAGGTGTGCCTCATGAGGCTATTCCAAGCATCAGACCACAAGGAGGAGAAAAACTGCATTATCAGATTGTGCGCAAAGTTGTAGTTTTTGTTGCATAGATCCCTAAAGATGCAGGGAAATGACACTGGAGTGATTAACAAGTTACAGTGCAGCTTGGACAAATAATCTGAACAGGTGCAGTAGTTAAAAGCAGAATTAAAGCAGAGGGAGCCAAACACAGAATTGTCATCTAAATACAGCAATATGGCTACTCAATTGGCTCGGAAAGAGAAACAATTTAATGAGAGTGAGCATGAATTAACCCACTTAAAAGCGATTTAGAACAAAGTTGCTGCCATTTCGGAAATACAAACCCTTAGAGAACATAACATGGAAAAAGACTGAGATTTCCACGCTATGGAAAAGGAGATATTCAAATTACTGTAAGAAAATGATAAAAAGAACAGGTCACTCAATGAGTGTCAGGCACATATCAGTGAATTGCAAGCAATAATCAATAAGGTCAGTAATAAGAATTCTGATCTCTGTCATGAGGCCGAACAGCTTCATGGACAGTGCAAGAACTTAGAACAGCAAATACTTAGCCTCAAATCTCAGGAAAGGCGACAAAGCACCACATTCAATGGAATTGAAATCAATCACAGCTCGGTCAAAGGAAGCAATCTACTGACAGCTGTTCCTGTGGCCAGACCTGGTTATAGCCCAGTGGTGGGGTATGAATCACCAACACATTGTCACATTCATTCGTAGCCCGAAGAGAACATAAATGAGCAACAGAATGACACACACCAGAATGCACCAGGTAGCCTTAGCAAAATCATGACATCTATCAAGACTTTGATAAAACCATTCAAAAAGGGAGGAGATTGCATGGAAGACCACTTAGAAAGAGTTCACGATATAATTAAAGCCCTCCCGCTACCTAGGGAACAGTACAGACAGTAGTTTCACCTAACACTGGATTCAACAGCTGCCAGTGTCATTCAGGGTCTCAATGAGCAGGAAAACTTGTCATGGGAGGATAGCTCAGCTGCAACATGCTCAGCTTGGAAGCAACACAGGTTTGATCCCCGGGTCCCTGCTTAGAAACCTGTGGGTATTAAGCATGTTATAAATAACCTTTCATATCATAGCATATCATGGGCGGACTTTGAGAAAGAAGTTAAACATCAGTTCTCAACCTATCAGTCTATACAAGTTGCCAAAAAAGCAGCTTATACTATTGATATTGATATTTTATTTCTATCACGCTCCTACACAAGTGTTTCAGAGCACAACAAGGAAAGGGAGGGGAACAGGGGAGAGAAAAACAGTGATCTTACTAGGCCCAGTGAAATTGAGAATGTGCAAGTGCATGGGAGAGGAAAAGTCCATGAAAGGGGGGTGAAGTGGAAAGTGCGAAGCAGAGGTGAAACAGATAACTAACAATAAATACATAATAAAGGCAATGAACAGTGGTAGTGCAGCCAGCAATTTGCAAGTGCTAGGTTTAAGGCAGGAGACAGGGTTGTTCTGATACGTGCACTAAGAAAAAGGGGGGCTGTATGGGTACAGATACAGACCCCAGAGCAAGGGGTGGCCCAGAGGCTGTGCGAGAGGGTGGCGGGGTGAGCAGGTACCTGGGACCGGAGGACAGGGGGTGGCCAGGTGCACGGTGCCAAGAGAGAACAGATCAGCAGGGGAGAGGGGGAGCGAAGGCAGAAGAGGAAGGTCTTGAGGTGCTTTCTGAACCAGAGATGGTTCTCCTCAAGTTTTAGAGTGGCAGGGAGGCTGTTCCATAGGGAGGCCCCAGCCAAAGACAGAGATCTACCCCAGCTCATTTCTTTAAAAAAATGACTGACCCTGAGGGAGTTGGAGGTAGAGGAGCGAAGAGCTCGAGAGGGGAGGTATTTGCGGAGGGATAGCTGAAGGTATTTTGGACTATGACGATGAAGCCTGATATGTATACTTTTAAGGACTCCAAAATGAAATTGTATCCCAGTTAATTTTTGAATTTGACAGGGAAGACATAACAGGTGACCAAACTATATGAAGACATATTTGGTCAGGGAGAGGAAGGATCTAAGAATAAGGAGACAAAACCAAAGTCTAAAGAAACCACCCCAGCGATTATTGAGGTAACACCTGTAAAGATGCAGCTTGAATCAGCCCAGTCTCAGGCAAGAAACAATGTGATACCTAATCAAAGGGGCATGCCTCCACAGAGGACATCACCCCAACCGCCTAAATTCCAATAGATCGATCCAAGCAATAGGGATTCTTACATTAGCCATAGATATTTGTGTCAGAGTAGGATATCGCCCTGATATGTCAGGCCTAAATAATCAAAATCAAATAAGACCAATGATTGTGATACTCCCCAAAATGCCAACTCGAGGAACTGGACTGCCTCTCTCCGAATCTTGGTCTTACAGGACCGGCTATCCTGGATCTGTCTCAAGGAAGGGGTAGCACCGACATTACTGCATCAAGTTTTTTCCCAGCTGTTAGATTACTCTTTGGAGGGATAAAAAAATATACAGATCACAAAACATCGTCATCTCTTGTCTCACAAGGGGGCACTTGGTCTAACAATCTCCTTCCCGATCACACTGTCCACACTCAGTGGTCGCACCTTAAGACTAGTATTTTCAACAAGTTCCACTTATGTAACATTCTCATCGATGTATGTTCACTGGTGGACCGATTAGATCACTTTGAGTCAGTCATTCTCCCGTCTAGAGTGAATATTGCAATCCAGACAGTTGCACAACATAGTCCTTCGGTACTGTCTCAACCGGCAAAGTCTGACAGTGTCTGCCAAGCAAATATACTCAGGGAGAGGGCGGACCAAGCATCACAAACCATTTTGTTTAGGGGGGTTGTACTAGAATTTCCCGGGACAACTCCCTCCTCCGATGAAATGGACAAATCAGCTCCTGGGGATGCTTGTTGGAAAATCCAAGATCGGCCTCCTCCATCCTCTGTACCTAATCATAAAACTTGCCTAAAATCTGCCAATCAAGCCTCTGAGACAAGTGCTCAATTCAAATCAAATTGGTGGCATTGCGGAGCTTACACTAAAAGAAGACACAATAGCCAAGTATTTAAGATAAGAGTCTACAAGCTTTTGTTATGGACCAAAGGAATTTAGTGATTACTAACATTGATAAAGCCGAGGAAAAGAGTCTAAAGAAGTACTCCATAATAACGGGCTTACTTGGCTGTGACAAAGAACAGGGCTGGGAGTTGTTAGCGTGTCTGATTTAAAGATTCTAGGCAGAATTGACCTGAGTGAAAGGTGTTCACAATCATTACAGGAACTGTGTCCTTGTGGTGTGGGGTACTAGCAACCTACCTCAGTATCTAAATCTATGTAGATATCTTCCAAGGGGGGGGTTTGAGTTATAATCTGACACTCAGATGACTCTTATCTGAACTTTAATAGTTCCTTTATGATGATTAATTATTGTGATACCCTTGCCTCATTATTGCCCTTCCTCGGGGATTGTACTTAATTGTTATTTTGTATGTATTGTTTTGTATACTGTTCATTGCTTGTTTTATGTGCGCCCTCATGTCTATGGGTTAACAGTGCATATTATAAATTAACTAAAGTAAAGTAAAGTGAAGTAAAATGTACAATGGATGGCCCATACCAGACACTAGGGACACAGAGTAGATGTGACCCTAATATAACGGTGTATGGCCATCAAGAAAGACCAAGGTATGTGAATAGGTTCATTGAAAATGGAAACCAGCATAGGGGGCAATTCCCAACAAATCAAAGACAAAATATGAATGATGTCCCTCGCCAATAAAACCAATCGCCACCGCCAGTCACAATGGCCAAAGGATGGTCACTCTGTGCTCTCCCACTCCAGTGTCACATGAATTCAGAAGTAACACACATAGAAACCAATCCCCTGAGTGGTACCAGAATAGGCCTAATCGGGCTAAGTTTAACCATTACCGGCCCAGGCCACAAAGAGAAGAATTCAGAGACATGGACAGGTTTAAATGCTTAGAGGCCCAAGATAAAATGTTTTCTGTACACATAGGGAAGTCATGTGCAGTTCGAAAACAACAGCCAAGTGAATATGCAGAATGTTATAGGAGTGATCTTGTGCGTTTTGAAATAAGTGACTAGTTAACCCATATGCTGATCAAAATGCAGATGTCTGTGAATCACCTTTGAATAACGGTTCTAAATTGCTTACTAATTTAAAAATAAGAAAACAAAGTCATGACAGTGAGACAGGGAATTTCAACACACACAAAAAGGGAGTATTTTTTAATTTAGAGTTGAACCAGACTATTGAAATCTGTGATAATGAAGTACAAAAAGGGGAAAATGAGCACGAAAAACCCAAAGAACAGAGAAACAGATGTATAAAGAGCAGCCAATGTGAAAATAAAACACTAAAGAAAGAGATAGTATTAGGGAGAATTCTCAAAATGTGCTAATTTCCCTTACCTGTTGAGACCCCCAGCAACTTTGCTGGATTTTTAGAATTTGATTTTTTTTTACCTGGAAAGAGTCTGAGCCTTTTTTCCCACTCTTCCATGTATTTTCTGTGTGTTTTACTTTTTTTTTATTTGGTTATGGAGTTTTAAAACAACTCAAGTGGCATCATCTTTTTCTGTGTGTCACACAGCACCTTCAGTGCAGTGGCACAGTGGTGTCTTTCAGACTCCCCAAGGTTTAAATACTTTCTCTGGGACTGACTTCCATCTCCCAGAGTATATAAAGTTAAATTGGCTTTGCTGGTATTTTTAAATGTACTGACCCAGCACACACTATCTTCCTATAGATTGCTGGAGGGGTTGCTTAGCGTCTCCTGAGTCAAAGCACTCATGTAACAGTAAAATGTTACCTTTTCCTACTTTAAATGGCTGGTGGCAGTGGTTTAGATCAACTACCATGGTTTTCCCCGAACGCTAACAATGGTAGCTAAAAATCGGGTCAGCCATGTTTTTCAATATGGCGCCCAAGTCCTATCTGTAAAAACAGACTCTGATCATCTTTTTTCGCCATTTCTTTGAGGAAAAGTCCTTCTTGTGTTTATCTCTGTGCGCCAAACCAGGTTTGGTCCCTTTGTTTGTTGGCCTTTGACGGGCTTCAATGCTGAAGCCCTCCTCTGGCGCCTGAGTGTCTGGGGTGGACAGGAAGTAAGGGAGGTGCCCGAAACTCCCTGTGCTTAGTCTCCTAGGAGACCTGAATGCACTCTGGTGTGATTGGCTGGCTGACTGTCCGGGAAGGACAGCCACCCTGCTGTGTGAGTGACAGCCAGGCTGGAATGAATGGGGGAAAACTATAAAAGCAGGTCTCTTGGACTTGGAAAGCAGAGTCGACCACTGGAATGAAAGAACCGAAGACGAGCTGAAGGAAGAGGACTGCTGCAACTCCTGGATGACCGGTGAAGCCCTGCTGCAGGTCCGAATTGCCTGAAACTCCAATCGACAAAGAAGCCCTTCAAGGTTGACTTCTTCCCTTGAGTTTGGTGGGAACAACCAACTCGTAAGCCGCCTGGACACTGTCCTTTTCTAGTTGAATTATTGTCAGAGTGATGTTGAAAACCGGATAGCCAGAGGGAAGGAGACCAGCTCGTGGACTTTAAGGTACTCACACCTTAAACCAATGTCTTGCTACAGCTTTTGGCCTCATCCCTGGGCGGTGCAGGAACCTCCCGACGTCCTCCTTCTTGTCCCCATGTTTGAAGCCCAGGAACAGCGAGATCTGCTCGAACTGCCAGGAACAACTGCCTCAGCTACAGCTTTCTTCATTGACAAGGTACTGTGCAATCACGGTCCGGAACTATTTTTGGCCATCGAGAAAGTGCGTGAAAATTTCCTCAACTTCGAAGGCTTGTACCTTCCCTAAACATTTGTCAAACCTTTCACCTCGCCAAATTCTTTTAAACTCTGTGGCAAAGACATAACCGTTATCTACAAGCCCTTTGCTATCCTATACACAGACTTTGAACCATTGACTTTGGCCCAGGCCTATGAGAAGAATTGCTGGTTGTATTTAACTGAAATCCTTTGCCCTGCCTATGAATGCATTTTGGGCTATCTATTCTTATGACCTTGTCTTTTTATTCCTTTAATAGGTATCTGAAATGCCATTTTGCTCCCACTTCACAGGAGCTAAAACTTGTTCATTTACTTACCAGTTGGATTTATGTGGTGTATTGGTGTACGATATTGAGCTGCTTATGCTACTGCAATGTTTTCTAACTGACTGAGTAAATAAATGCATATTCATTTACCAAGAAACCTTGAGTAAGTGTTTGTCTGAATCACTGTATTAGTTGGTCCTTTGTGCAAATTGTTCTTCTGCTCACTTAAACTCTTGAGGTAAGTCTGGCTGCTCAGCCATCGCTATCACTTTACTGTGTAGTACAGGCTTGTACCAAAGGTGAAATTGTGCCTACACTTATAGTCCTAATTGACTGTAGTGTTCCCACAGGATCCATCAGGTGATTCTGCCTAACAGCTAGGATCAGCAGTAAGAGTATAGTCAGAGTATAGTCTTGATAGTCAGAATACTGTTGATACCCATACAGAGGAAACAGTATCACAAAAGGAGGGTGCAGGTCAGTCACCATGTGAGTAGTTTTGAAACATGGATATTCCAGGGGACAGACATGACAGGCTCCATGCAAAACACAAATAAGTGTCATGCACCAGAGGTTGACAGGCTGTCATGTGACACTTGTGAAAATAACCAGTCAAAAGTTTGCAGTGTGAACACTGGTGGTCCCAAGTCAGAGGGGCAGTCAGTGGCTGCACTCCAAATGGGTTCTGAGCCCAAAAGAATAGTCAAGGAAATTCAAAATGAAGTGGGCAAAAGGGAGGGAAAGATGTAATTTCACATGCCCATTTGCCTAGCAAAGTGTAATAAACAGCTAAGGAAAGTAAGTCCTGAAATAAGCAGAAATGCTCACTTTTTATGTGTGGTAGAGGAGATTGAAGACAGGTACTATGCTCCTACTACTATTGAAGACAAATTTAATGCATTTGCAATGATTAATACAGGTGCCCAAGCATGGATAATGTAAAACGAACTAGTGAAAAGCATCAATAAAGGGAGAAATCCACAAAATCACAAATAAGTGAGACAAAACGAAAGCCCTGTGCACAATTTCAATGCAGAAGAGATACCTTTCAAAGGTGTCACTGAGGTTGACAAAAAGGTAGGGAAGCACTGGATGAGGCAGGAAGTGTTGATCACATCCATCAATGAAATACCCTTTATTATATGGACGAAATGCATGAAGAGGCTGTTGCCCCAGATTGATGGGGTAAATGGATGATTGTGGTCCTTAGCTGAAAAACCATTGAGGCCTGAGAAAATAATGACACAAAACAACAGTATAAAAGAATGCCACACTGTTGATAGATCAGAGAGTGCAATTAAAGCATTTTTTCAGAATGGCTTTGTGCCTAGCGTCACTGTCATTCCCATGTAAGAAGTCCTGCGTTCCAGAGTTGGTGGCTGGAAGCAGCTCTTTGCCCAGTGGCGCATCACCCAAAGGAAGGTGTCATCAGAATTTTATCAAGAGGGTGGCGGCAAGCATAGATGGGAGCAGTGACTTTACCCAGAGGAAGGAGTCAAACCGCAGGTGCAAGTAGCGCCTACCCAGAGGACGGGGCATGCAGCAGGTAAGGAATGCTATCAGCCTGCAGGGAATGGGGCAGAAATGCCCACTCGACCCCTGAAACCGATGTAATGTGCCATCTCCGCAGCAAATTCCTGTTCCCCCAGCACCCTTGCTGTAGGGCACCCAGAGGGCCTGACCACTCTCTTCATAGCGCACCCCACGTGCACCGCAGCTACCCATACTCTCATGGCATCGCTGTGGGCCCAATACCCTCACCAGGACATCCCACGCTTCTGTGGCAGAGGGCCGAATCACTGCTATTTATGCCCTAGATAATCAGCCCTTGGTAACGAGCCACTCCATGTACAGCTACAGCTGCTCGCCATGTACCTGCCTGCCCTTCACAGCGCAAGGACTCCGCTGTCAGCACGAGGCTGGTGGAGCAGCAGAAAGCTGCATTACAGGAAAGTAACGGTGACAGGGGTGAGGCTCCTGGGCCAGCCTTTGCTATCTGATCTTCCATGCGAATATGCAGTGACCGACCCCACCCGCAGGAGCCAACAACACGACTGTGACAGCAGGTGGGGCAATGGCACTTGTTTTATCAACACTTAAACACTTGTGTATCGTTGCGTTACAATGCCATATTGTATCATAACATATCATATACCTGTCCACCCGTCACAGCGCAAGGACTCCGCTGTTCAGCACGTGGCTGGCGGAGCAGCAGAAAGCTGCATTACAGGAAAGTAACGGTGATGGGGGTGAGGCTCCCGGGCCAGCCTTTGCTATCTGATCTTCCATGGGAACAGGCAGTGACCGACCCCACAAACATGAGCCAACAACACGACTGTGACAGCCAAAGGGGGACTGTGCGTATTCCGATCACATAACTTTAGGGTTTTTAAATAGCGCCTGCGACAGCACAATGTGCTGTTTCATAGCGCTGTGCTTAAACAGTGTTGCTATTGCACACGTTAATGGCACTTGTTTTATCCACACTTGAAGGATGAAAGGCCCAGCGCCCTCCCTGCACGCATTCCCTGTGTGCCCAGGGCCCTCCATGTGTGCCAGACAGCACCCTCGCTACACGCATTCCCCATGTACCCAGGGCCCTCCCTGTGTGCCAGACAGCACCCTCTATGAACACACTCCCGGTGTGCCAGGCAAAGCCCTCTCTGCATGTTTTTCCCATGTGCCCACCATGCGTGCCAGGCAGCAGAACAGAACAGAATCCCTACATGTCATCTAGCGTCCTTTCTCCACGCGTTCCCCAGGTGCCCAGAAACCCCACGTGTATAGAATCCCGGTGTGCCAGGCAGCACCCTCTCTGCACGCTTCTCCCCATGTGTCCACCCTGCATGCCAGGCAGCACCCTTTCTGCAGCAATCCCTGTGTGTCCAGAACACCCCACTGTATAGAATCGCTGCGTGCCAAGCAGCGCCCTTTCTGAAGCTTTTGCCCATGTTCCCATCCTGCGTGCCAGGCAGTGCCCTTTCTGCAGCATTCCCTGTGTGCCCAGGACACCCTGTATAGAATTGCGTGCCAGGTAGTGCCCATTCTGTACGCATTCCCCCTGTGCCCAGGACCCCCCTGTACAGAATCCTTGCATGCCAGGCAGAGCCTTCTCTGCATGCTTTTCCCCATTTGCCCACCCCCCCTGTGTGCCAGGTAGTGCCCTTTCTGCACGCATTCCCCCTGTGCCCATGACCCCCCCATTACAGAATCCCTGCGTGCCAGGCAGCATCCTTTCTGCAGCATTCCCTCTGTGCCTAGGGCCCTCCCTGTACAGAATCCCTGCATACCAAGCAGTGCCCTATCAGCGCGCATTCCCCAGGTGCCCAGGACCCTCCCTGTATAGAATCCCCGCATGCCAGGCAGTGCCCTCTCTGCACGCTTTGCCCCATGTGCCCACCTTGCGTGCCAGGCAGTGCCCTTTCTGCACTCATTTCCTGTGTCCAGGGCCCCCCTGTGTAGAATCCCAGCGTGAAAGGCAGCGGGGCATTTCCCCTGTGTCCCGGGCCCTCACTGTATAGAATTGCTGCGTGCCAGGCAGTGCCCGTTCTGCATGCATTCCACCTGTGCAGAGGACCCCCCTGTATAGAATCCTTGCGTGCCAGGCAGCGCCCGTTCTACACGCATTCCCCGGGTGCCCAGGGCCCTCCCTGTATAAAATCCCTGCGTGCCAGGCAGCGGCCTTTTTGCACGCATTCCCCCTATGCCCAGGACCCCCTGTATAGAATCATTGCGTGCCAGGCAGCACCCTCTCTACACGCTTTTCCACATGTGCCCACATTGCGTGCCAGGCAGCGCCCGTTCTGCACGCATTCCCTGTGTGCCCAGGGTCCTCCATGTGTGCCAGACAGGGCCCGTTCTGCCCCCACCGACCACTCTCAAGACCATCCATCTGCACCAGCCCCCTGTTGCCCCCGTGCTCCCTGCCACACATCCAGACCTCAGCAATATGTTCTCATGGCAAACTTGACTCCCCCGCACTCTCTCTGCATAGAACCCTCTGTATGTACTCATTGTGCCCTGCACCTGACACCAACTCTGCCAAGCGTTCTGTGCGTCGAGTGCCCTACCAGTATGTGGGCCCACTCTTGATGGCGTCCTTGGGTAGTGAGTCTTCTCCTCTTTGGGCATAGCAAACCATGTGCCCAATTCCCTCTCTTCAGAGTAACAAGTGTCTCCAGCGATGCACAAGCAGCAAAGTGTGTCCTAGATTTAAGATGACAGGCAATACATAGTAACATAACATGGATTCACAGAAGGGAGTCAGAATGTCACTGCATAAAAAAAAAAATTGGGCCCTTCTCACTCTCTCTGCCTACCTACTGAGGCATAGAACGGGTACGGCCTGAGTGGGCAAGGCCCACCCAAAATCTGTAAGTGCCCACTCAGCAGTGCTGTTCGGGCATTTACAGAAGTTAATGTCACTGCAGTGGTCCCAACTACATTAGCTTCAGGCCCCACTTGTTACTGGCTACGCCTCTGCCTACCTACCCTGTTTGTCCCACATCAACCTCCGCATTTCACACAGTCTAATGAACTCAGCCCTAATACTTAGCCCAGCCTACATTTTCTTCCTATAGATGGCTATCTAGTACTACTAATCATCAAGATGTTTGTTTTCACTTCATTCAACAGGTCAGCACTACATTTGTATCCTATTGAAAGCATTTCTACTCGATTGTCTTAACAGTGCTACACAATATTATATAACACACTTCTACTGCATCGACTTAGTGTTTGAGACAATTGGCCATGCATTGAATGTTTCTTCGAGTTGTCTTGACAAATGTGCATGTTATTTGCATGCAACTGCTGGTTATTCAGTGTGCATGTGTTCTGCATGTAAATTATATCAGAGCTCTCAACTGTGGACAGTTGCCCTTGGGGTTGATAGACAACTTTATAGTGGCCCATTTCCCCTTTAGTGATGTGACCCACAGAATATGGCTGGGCCCCAAGGTGAATTCAGTTCTGCTGTCACATAGTCATTGACACATCACACCTCGTTGCATGTGAATGCTCTGCATTGAATTGCTAGCATTTTGTTTTTAAACTAATCCTCTATTCTACCAAAGGAATGTCACCTATATTTTGAATACTAATTCAGTTGCAATATAATGATTTATTTTTCTGTTTGTTTAGACTATGGTCTGTCAAAGGACTTCAGCACCCTACATAGCTCCAAGGCCAGCAGCTATCCCCCTTCACTGGCAGGTGCACTGGCCATCTAAGTAGGTAGGGAGGACAGGTGGGGTTGTGAGGGAGGCTGGTGGAGGTGGAAGCGAGATGTGAAGGGACCTTGAATGCTGGACGGGCCCAGATCGGGACAGAGGTGCAGGTTACCCTTTCCCATCTGGAAAGATTACGTTAGCCCAACACGTCAATTCAGGATAGAGATGCCAACCAACCAATTCCACTAAAAATGTCCCCCTCTGCATACACCTCTCAAACTCCAAACCAAACACAACCACAAACCCGCTGCACAACAAACTGCACAAACTTCACAAACTTCACTACACTGCAACAACAAAACAAAAAACACACATAGACTAGCACAACAGTACACGGTGACTACGGGCCGCCAGCACCCCAGGCCCAGCCAACGGACCCACCGGGCTGAGGCTGCTAACAGCACATCACTGCTTTCTTGCACTTTTCCAGCTTCCTCCCACTAACTCACCCTCCCTTCCTCTTTCAGAGGTGCCAGAGCGCCAGGGGACCACTCCTGTGGTGATAATGCGCAGTACAAATGTCCTTTAACATTAACATTAACATGTGACAGGATGAAATGCAGGGAGAAAAAGAGAAGCAGTCTTTGGAGGTTTATTTGGACCCCATGAAAACATTTTAAACAGAAATAGATTAAAACATATTGCTTTTTATCTAAATGAAGAAACATGCAAACCAAATGTCACTCCAGAGATAAATAAAGAAAAGCACATTTCAACCCTGTCAGTAATATACATGGGAGATGGGCAGCCATGGATTCCTATACATCTGAATGGGCATCCAGAAATGATAGAAGCCACGTTAGCACTTGAACATGAAAGTTTCATGAATGAAAAAGTACTCGAGCAAATAATTGACAGGGAGGAGATCCCAGAATTCAGAATAAAGAGTGAGTCGGGACAAAGAATTGTAGGAAGATGCATGTTAAAGATTACAATTGGTCCTAAGAGTATCCATCACAATGTGTGGATCGTGAGCGTGGCACAACACACATTTTATTTGGGAAATGGCATCATGCACAGGATGTGTTTGGTATCAGACTTTCTAAATCAAAACTGTTGGTTGGTCCAGATTGGGTGGAGCCACACCTGAATTTGAAGACAAAAGACAAGTTTATCATTGCGCACAGATGGAACCATATGCAGTTCAACTGCACATGAAAAGGATTATCATTCCTGCATTCACCAGACTCGTTACAATAGCATTAAAGTACAGAAAGGGACAATAGATAAAAGGTTCTGGTGCATTTGTATGCCTAAATGAATCCATGAGGCAGCAAGGGTTAGAATGTGAATACACACCACTGATAGAGATTGGGTATGGACTCATTCAAATCCTGGTGGACAATAAAGGATGCCAAGACATACATTTTGAAGAAAATTCAACAATAGGAATGGCAAAACATAAATCATATTACACTGCAGATTTCAGTAATGCAGTGATTGGGAACATCCCTGAAAGCTATGTGACTGCACAGGGTGAGTTGCCAGAATCCTTGGATACTAATCCTAAAGGAATCTTGTCTGAGTACACTTATGAGTCGAGTGAAAAAGTATGCTGTCATCAAGATGATTGCATTCTATTTGATTTAAGTGAATCTAAAAGAGAAAAGCAGCATATTGAAATGGAGGTCAGTGTTCCAAAATATTTAAATGTAGCAACCCTACAAAGAGGTACTGCCACATGATTAGATGAAAGTACAGAGGTTCCTCCTTTGGAGGACTTCCCAGAGTTCTCTAAAATGGTGGCAGAGCAAATTCAAGCTTATGGAATTCAAAACAGGTTTTTGCCAAAGATGCATATGATTGTGGGTTAACAGATTTGCATGTTGCCACATTACCAGAAGTAAATGGTAGGGAGCCAGTATTTGTGCATGTTTGGAATCACTAGCTGAAATAATCGAAAATGTAGAATCTAGACGAACAATTAGGCGAGAATTAGTCCTATTCATCACATACCCCTATATTAGGCGTGTTAAAACTGAATGGCCAATGGTGTTTGTGTGCAGATCTACAAGTATTAAACAAAAAAGTACCTGTTTCAAGGTGGCCCCTTCAATTTATTGATCAGGGTCTCGCACAGGTTCACGGGTCATAGGTGTTTACCACATTAGACCTTACAGCTGGATACTGGCTGGTGTGTACCAATGGCTGAAAATATTCAAAATGTGTCCGCATTTTCTTTTGACAAATCACAATGAGGTAGTGGAAGTCCCCACTACCAGCTACCGATGTGAGTCTTCAGTATGGAGGCTTTTTACCACTGTTGGTGGTAAGCCTCAGGCTAGTGCAGCCAAGGTTTGCTACAATAAGTGCCACATCAGCCGTGGCAAAACTGGGCTGTAAAGTTATGGGACTACCTCCATGCGGCAACACCTGAGATCCAGCCACAAAGCAGCAGTTTGGAGGGTTGTTCTCTTCTAACAGGCTAGGTGGATGCGATCCACTGCAGCATCTTCGACATATGCTCTTGTCACTACAAGGGACAGTCCTGTGGGGCCACAGATTTCTCAAACAGCCTTGCAGGCCATACACACTGGAGTAGATCCTTACCTTTCAAAGGTCACTGTTTGTGTGTGTACTGCCATGCAGTATTCTGTGGGGGTGAGCATTTCCGGAGTGGTTTCGAGGCTGCGGTCCAGGACCACGAAGGAAAGTGCCCCTACCTCAATTAGGTGCACCCAACATCTTCCTCTCTCTATTTGCCTTTTCTTATTCCCGTGGTTGGTGCCCCTTACTTACCCTCCCTACCCTTCCTTCCCTTGTGTGTCGTGTTTAAAAAATTCACAAAACACAAAAATAAAAAAGCTCTTTTCAGAGCCACCTTTCACAGTTTAAAAGTGGAAGTGCCAATAAAATTGTGCAGGCCCCTGCGCTGTCCACGACATCTGCACACAGCGCAGTAGTCCCCGGACTTAAAAAGCATGCAGGGTATGGCAGCATGTAAATCATGGCATTTTTTCCCAGACCAGTGCACATCCACATGGGAGTACATTGGAAATGGGAGTCCAGGGAGTCAATGTTGTCGTTGGAGAAAACAGACATCTCAGCACGTCGCAAAACTATACCCATGCCTCTGTTAAAAAGGCACCTTTGAACATTTTGCTGGGGGATTGAAGACAAAGGGGTTTATCCATTGTGCTCTTGGTAGTATTTTAGAAAAAAACACCTTTGCAGTAGGGAAAGCAGCATTTGTTTTTCCACCAACAACTTCAATACAGGACAATACTAACTTGATCAACTCAGTACAACACTGCATATGTACTGCTGAACACTCCGAGCAAATGTCTCCTGCATCCAAAAGTACTGTAAAACTCTCCAAGATGTCTACTTCCTGATTCATCCACATTTACATCCAACAACACAAACTACAGGTATGCATATGTTGTGTATTGTACACAGAAAATGAAAACTGCATGTATGTTACCAAAGCATTACAAGTACATAGATGTCATGCATATGAAAAGGGTGCCTTCCACTTTCCCTGCATGACTTACCCAATAATCATACTGTCATTTGTACCATCTCCTTGCATCAACTGACAGTTACTTACAATGCTGTTTGCTTTCACAGTTTTCTTGTACTGCCCACTACCATAACAGCTGCAAACCACATGTTTCAATTTCAGCCCCATTGCCTGTAATTATAAATTTAAAAAAAACACACTGGGAAAATTGCACAACACATTCAAGTGCCAGATCATATGTGAAATGCCCAGAATGCACACAAAAAAAGGAAACCGCATGTATGTTTCAATAATAATTTCGCATTAAGCACAAAAGCATGACAAGTACATACATTGCACAACTGACAAAATGCACCATTGAGAGGAAAGCAAAGAAATGCGTGTGTACATTGGAAACAGTGCTATCTGTAAATATGAATAAATAAATGAAACAACAGAAAATAATGTGTGCACTCATGTAGCAAGCACCTATGTGTGAGAAAGTTAAAGAAATTCCACACACTGTAACATTCTCCTTTCCAATCTCTACATCTTTCTGCCCTTTTTCTCACTCTATTATGACTTACACTAATCCATTTCCAATACAAGTAGTGCAAAAACATCTCACACACGTCAAAAGTGCAGCCCCATAGGTCACAGTTATCACTGCAGCACTGGCCACATACCAACAATGCTAATGGTCCCAAGTCCCCACTCGCATGCAGTCCTATACAATTGCACACACACACTAACTCTTGCTGCCAACAAATCCACCCCTTACAATCTAACATAATGTGTTCTCCTACTGCTATTACTGTACCATTAACACACATACCCACTAACTTCCTTCTTTTGCAATTGCAGTGAAGAACAGCCTCCTACAATCAGTGACGTTTCTGCTGGAAGATAAAAACCCAGAAGAAACCTACTCTTCACATCCAGCAAAGTAAGTACAGTACTGTTGTAGTGTTCTACCTGCTACTCAGACAGTGCAGTGTTGTTGTATTGTAACCCAGACATTTTTATCCAACCCCATAGCACTCTCTTCACCCTTACTCATTGCACCTTGCCAGGTCCACTGTTGTAATTGTCATCAGAACACCAGTATGTTAATAGCCAATAGTTTTATAAAAACATTGTAATGTCCTTACTTCTTCAAGCACATTACACTGTCATATACACTGAAGCAAACCTTTCCCACAGGAACACACACACACATACCAGTACAAACTTCTCAACCAAAAGTAACATCCCTTTGCACAATCACACTCCTCTATGTATACCTACCCACATATTCAGACACTCATGCACAGTACATACAAATACATTGCACAACTTCCAAACTCGCACTTTCCTTTTTTCTCCAACAGACATAAGGCAATAGCTACCAAAAAGCAACTGTGTAGAAAACAAAGCAGACATAGAGCAGATAAAACTGAAACCATGAAAAATGGCCATCCACCTCTAGCAGACTTTGTGCAAAAAGATCATAACAAAACAGCTAATACAGTCACTGACCAAAACGGAAGCAGGTAGTAGGAAAAAAGTATGAAATTAAACTAAATGTATTAAGAAAGATGCAACTACCAGTATTACTAACACTACATCTACCAATGTTAACATAGCCACAAGTAAACATTCCAAGCAATTAATTTTACACAAAATGTTCCAACATAGAATCCTTCAGAACCTTATAAAAACGGAGGAAAAATCACACTGAACCCTTAAAACTTACAGCAGAAAACTGAACCTGGAAGATTTTATAGACAGTGCAATGCTCCTCAAAAGGAAATTATCTATATTAATTTTAAACAGAATGAAACCACTAACAAAATTAATTAGTAAACTAAAAAAAATACTTCATAACAGATTTCAGTAGGGCGACACACACCGGACCAAGACCCTTGCCCTTAGCCTAGGATGTAGCGCACAATTGGAATGCTTTCTCTTTATTTTCTACAAATAAAATTTGATATGGCACACATCCCGTCTCACACCCCCTTTTACAAATACCCCGGGTCACAATGGACCATCAACTAGGCCGGTTGGTGGGAATGCAATGTTTATTTATTTAAAGATACAAAGAAATAACACACATTTTAATATTGGGCAGCAATCACCAATGGGGTGATAATTACAATGAAAATCACTGAAATACACTTGGTTAACCTTCTACAAGAACATATCCAAAGCCCAAATGAATCAGAACACTTTATCAATTAGGATAGATAGCACGCAAATTGAGGTTTCCCCTGCAATGTTCCCTCAACACACAATTACTCGAATTCCGAGTGGATAGAAAGAAGCAGCAGGTAGTAAGGGATAGGCAGCAATCAGAATCAAAATCCGACCTTTGCTCACAAAATAAGAGGCAAATGGCCTAAAATGACACTCGGAAATTGACAAATAAATAATGAATGTGTGGTTAAATCTTTGAGGCAAATATGATTTCTCACAATAGCAGTGATGTATAAACCCTAGCAATCACAAGGCAAGGTATCAACAAAGGCATACAGTTCAAAAGCAAGTTGAAAGTAAGAACACGATGCAGTCGAAATCACATGTGAAAAAGTTGCATTTACACTTTTTTCAGTTTTAAATGTCAACACTGTTTTTAAAAAAGAGGGTGAAATATACAAAATTGGAATGCGGTCTTTGGGCAGGGTGATAGATGCACATCACAGGGACAATATGAATTTGAAAGAGTGACTATAGCTGAAGAACTAGATGAGATTTTCAAGGTGAAAGGAGGTTCAGTTTTGGTAAAATTAAGAACTTAAGAAGAGAAAATCGGTTTGGAATGAAAGGAGAAGTTTTACTTAAACTAGATTATTAAGACTAAATTGTTAAAGAAAGACATGGTACGATCCCAGGTTCATTTGCAACTTAACCCTTTTACCCCAAGTTCAGATATATGTGGGAATTAATTTAAATTATCCCATATATTGCTCAGGAGTTACTAGATGAGGTGAATGAAAGAATTGCACTAACACTAGAAAAACAAGGACAGGGCACAAAGAGAATTCGAACAGTTTTAGACAAGTTACCAGGGTATGGATAGGATTACTTAGAGAGTAGAACAAAGACAGACTATCAAAATGGGGTAGGCTATGCGTTGCTAGGGGAGGGGAAATACTCACAATCCGCTCTTGGATTTGGGATTAAGAACAGCCAACCAGGTTCTGGACTCCAAGGCTCGGGTCACCGGATAGCGGGCTCTCCTGGCAAAAGACAGCTGGGCAAAGGTCTGGTCACGGCACAGCAATGCCTCAGCGGGATGGAACGGGTATGCAGGGCAAGCAGGCGGTACAGGAGAATCCCAAAGTGGGCTCAGCCACCTTTCCCCTTTTTCACTGAAATTAGTGGCATTTTGTTATGGGCTTTTTAGTGGGATTTCTGGATCAAGGCCTTGCTGGATAGGATCAGCTATGCTTTGGCCTTGCTTGGATAGGATCAGCTCTGCTTTGGAACTGCAGTAGAGTATGGAATCTTGCAAAGGTGGATCTGGAATGTCAGGATACGCAGGCACTGGAAATACAGTGGAGAGTGTTTAGAGCTCTGTCAGCCACCCTTATTTATAAGACACAGTGACATCATAGAGTTATTGGTGGGCAGAACTGAGCTAGGCTTACCCCCAAGACCGGATAGGACAACCAATGTTGGTTCCCTCCTTTAGGAGGTGACTCAGTTTATGGAGTTGGATTTTATAATGTATAAAGCCTTTCCACAGACCTTTTTGCCAGATATCCATCTTGACACAATTTATACATTTGTACAGTCCTGGCACTTTAAAAAATCACATGGACAGATTCCATATTTTACGCAGAGCATGTCAGTCCAACTCTTGAGGTTGTAAGACATTATTTCATCTGTCTAACAATTTTTTGTCATTTTCAGTGAGAAATATTCATGCTAAAATTCTATAACTTTATACATGTGTGTTAGGAATATGTGCTGGTGGAGACGAAAGCGGTGTCAGGGTTTCAAAAACGCTTAAGAGGACATGTGGGAGGCTATAAACTACATTTCCCAGCAGCCTTCTGGGCATTGAGTAGTTCTTGCCGTGCGCACGTTGGCCAGCTGACACTAATTAGTTAAAGTTTATCAAGGGCAAACGGTGCACAACAGGTGTGGCTTATTTTGTTTTCGTGCGGAAGCCATGCCGGAGGATTGAGGGAACGCTGCGTGTGCCTGCAAGTACTTTTCCCCTTTGCGAACAGGTGTGCCGTGAGAGGAAGACTCGTGCTGCAATTAAGGCGACACAATATTACGTCCGGGAAGGCTGTCTAGCTTCCCGGACGATGGGATAAGTACGGGAAGGGTTTGATGTTTGTGCATTCATGTTTGTGACAGATGCGAAGGTGCAGCGACCGCATACAGGAGCCGCGCTGCTATCAGGGCTACACGAGATTACGTCCGGGAATGCTGAATAGCTTCCCGGACGAACAGATAAGTACGGGAAGGGTTTTGTTACTTCATTGTGGTACGGATTCATGTTATTTACAAGAGTCAAGGAAGCCCAATTACTGGGCTGCGCATATGAATATAAAACCCCTGATTGCCATCATTAGGGTTTCACAATAGACTGCACTCGAGTATCAGTGCTGCCAACTCGATCTCTCAGAGTGTGTGTGTTCACCATCTACGTTTTGGGGGTCATGACTGTACATGTGTTATGATATGTATGTTGAAACTGCTTTCCCAGAGGGCCATGTGTTACATTTATTTTTCATGTGGGAATGAAATCCCAACAGTTTTTTCATCACTGCTTGCCTATATGTGGTACATGTATATAAATGACAACCTGTGTCTGTATTAAGAGGTATTAGGGAGGGCAAGTGTCTTACAGTATGAACATCAGTACCCAGTATTAAGTGGGATTGTTGATGTGTGGTGTTTTCTGTGTTGGTATATGATCGTAAAAGTGTTAGGAGGTAGTGTAGGGTTTGTTCCTTGTTACTTCCCCAGTCCTATCCACCTTAGGCATTCCCTAACCCTCTTTCCGGTTTTCTTTTACTCCCCCTCCCCGTCCACAACCTTCCCCTAACCCTCTTTCCCCCACTGCTGCCACTGGCTGCCACGTGGTATCCGGTAATTATAATCAGGTATCTGTGCCAACCACGGGTGGAGGGTCGACTACATTCAGATTCTGTGGTTCGGGGGAGAGTGTTGACACACCTTCCCCCATTATTGTGTACTTGAGTATTGACAATGTGTATAGATTATTATTAGGCATATAAGTATTGAATTTCAAAGTGGTAATCATGCACACTTTCCTTAGAATGTGCAATTCTCTGCCATTTCTGTTCCCAATATGGCAGTGAAGGCTACAACGTCTTAAATTAAAAACCATAAAATTACATTTACACTGTTAACTTTTTACTTTCTTGCAAAGTCCTATTGCAAAGATAAAAGTCTTAAAAGTTTCATAATCAAAATATTATTTTGAAACAAATGGGGCTGGATTTTGTGCTTCACTTAGCCCCTTTTTTTTCTCAGCTACCACCAACTGTCATTTCCGTCCAGGGTGGCCTTGGGGGGTTACCCAGTTTGATTGAATGTTTATTGCCACTTCCTCACTTCACAGTTTGGTGTCTCAGATTCTATTGTCTCAGCCTGGGGCACAGACAAAAGTTTGATTGGTTTGTGATATGTGGCCTTCCGGTCCTATTCAAAGTTTTCCAAGCTAGCAATTATCACTTATGTGTCCCAGAAGTTTATGGTGGCTCCTTTTGGGTGAAGGCCTCAGTTTAGACAGCAGAAAGACTGGTTCTGGAGCTTGCTAAATCCAGCCAATGCATTTTAATTACTATATTTTCTTTTATTTTGTTCTGAATCAAAAATAAGCCTGTTGAACACAAATCCCATATCTGTTCCCCAGCAAAACCCCCTTTACATTGCTAGGCAAGGACAAGTTTTTATTCAACATTGTACTTTTAAAACAGGCATTTTCTTTTGGTTTGCAAAAGCCCATTTTGACACATGGTGAAAGCTGCTAGGATTTCTCTTTTAAATGTGTTTTTTCTCTTCAATCTGGCTTCCCAATATTGTTTTGTAGCCCTTTTCAGTTTCTTTTATCCAGCAGTTTGTTCAAGCCACAGGTTTACTGAAATTGACATATGCCCATAGAGCGAAGATTTCTTTGAAGCCTTGATTCTGACATTTTGTAACCCAAAGGTTAAGCATTTTCTCGCACGGCTGAAGGAGAAGTTTCTTTTATTTCAGTCCAGGTTTGGCTTGACATAGCCTGTCATGCAATGATACAGCTCTCTTCTGCTGAAGAACAATGTGGATATGGATGGGCATGGCAGGGCCTCATTGATAAAAGCAATGTGATGTGGAATAGATGAAAATAGCGTCAGGGCATCATCCTTTTTAGTGTAAAATATTCCCTTTTCAATGGGAACTTTTTGCAAGCAGCTGAGCAGCACTGTCTTTTTCAATTCGCTTCTTTTGGTGCACACAAGAACACACACTGGCACTTTTCTTAGTGTGCTCCCTTTTCCAACTCGCCCAATAGCTGTTTGGCAAGATGGTGCAGCTGTCCTTTTGTCGCTGCCAAATGCAGTTTTTGATGCCATGGTGCTCCAAAGAGCCAGCACAGCCATTTTGTCCTTGACTGCAGAAGCGCAGCTTAGTTATGGATGGGACAGCTGAGTGGGTCAATGTAGCCCACAAAATGCAATATCAACATAGATGCAAACGTCTGTGCAGGTGAGTGGATTTACACAACCAGCACAGAGACATATTTCAATGAAGAGGCATACAAACAAGAGCAAACAAACCCAATTGCCATACATAGCAGTGGCCGGGGGTATGAAAAGGTAGACAGTACCATTATGGCAGAAGAAACATTGATGGCAAGAATATCCCCAACAAACTTACAATCAACTCTCCATTCCACCAAACCAATCCGTCCCGTCTACAAATGGCCGTGTATTTCAATGTGTAACGTACGAAAATAATCCTTCAAATCTTTGCGGCAGTTTCTCAATGAGTATGTGAAAGCCAAAGTCAATTAAAATTGAAAAATATTACAAACCATAGACTCCTTTCAGTACGCAAATATACAGGACTATGAGGGCATTCATTAGACTGCATTTCCGGGCCTGTTTTCAAAAGCACCTTCCACCACATCAAAACGTTAGCAACACACCATTCTACTATATGGAATCTTGTTGAGAGACTGTACTATGCAAAAAGTCCTGCTTTAGCACTGGAGCATTTAAATCATATTCCCCTACATGGCACAGCCAAATAACTCCTGAAAGAAATAGACCACATCCAAAGCAAATATTTTGGAATTGAAGGGCACTTACAAAATCTAGTAACTTTAGAAGAGAGTAGTGACAACCTTGCAGATAACGACCTTCTATTACACACGTACAAAAAAGAAAGAGCAACGTTTAAAAGCACATCTGCTGAAGTACCAACCCTAGTATGCTTGTGTTTTCACAGAACTTTTTATGCAAAAAACACCAAACTGTAGATACAACGTAGAAAATAGAAGACAATGATGAATCTCAATGGTTCAAATTAATTCTCTATCTTATAGTAGAAAACAAATACAACATTAAAAACCCCTCAATACTTTGCACATACTGCACTGGCAAACTTGACAATAACCAAATGCCTTCATAGGCTATCACTAATAACTTAGAAATATTCCCACTGCCAAAAGCACTCCAACAGCTTCATTTGTATGAGAGCATTGTAATCCAAACAATGTGCCCAGTTCAAGCGATAATACACCTTCAACTGAAAACAGTCAAGTTGCCTTCTTCTGAATTACTAAAAGGCATTTGTGGCAAAGTAGTTTATTTGTCATTAGATCTTAAAGAAAATGTAGACACTCTTTGGAGTGCAATGGCCAATAGATCAATTTTTGATTATCCTAGCGAATGGTGTACCTACAAAAGACAAACAAAATTGGCAGCAACTAGTAGGCTTACTCAAAGTTAGAGAAGCCCTGCAATATCTTAAAAGAAAACAATGAATACTGCAAAGAAATGAACATTGAAGACAACCTGAGAGAAACCAGCAAAATAAATCACAATTCCATATCAACTGGCCAATTTGAACTTCTAGATCCTACTAAAGTCTCCAATATTTTAGACCAGTATACAGTTCACCCACTGCACTCCAAAGACACCATAGGCAATGCACTAGAAACATATCAGCATATGGGAAAAAAGAGTAGAAGCACAAGCCTTTCCTCTATTCTTTCCTTTTGCAAAAGGTGGAAGGAATGATGAAAGATGCACTCAAATAACAGCATCAGAATACCACTCTCTACAAATGTATTCTGAAGACCCAAGATTCAGACAAAACATTGAATACATATTCCACCTCCTCTTTGAAACTGAACTAGCAACTCTATCTTACAGAGTTACACACACATTGAAAACAGGTTCCAATTTTTAAAAAATGTCTGCTACGTAGCTACTTCAAAAGGTGCAAGAGAAAGATGAAGTTTTACCGTCAAGTATTACAAATCTCTTGGCAAACATGCATGGTAGGAAAGAATACTGGTTCCGACGGCATGCAGATGTACTGTGTATGCTACGCAATCATGGCCCACCCACATGGTTTGTAACTTTTAGTTGTGCAGAATATGCATAGGAAGACTTGCACGATTTCCCACACATAGCAAATGAAAACAAAGCAGGGATAGACATGAAAACACCCGTAGAACTCTGCTCTCTTGACCCTGTAAATGTGTCAAGGTACTTCTATCACCGCTTTATTGCCACGCTGCACTTCATCTGTAATGAAACAATTCCTCCCCTCAGAGAAGTGCAACAATTATTTTGGAGAAAAGAATATCAATCCAGAGAAGCAACACACATCCACATGCTTTTATTGATTAAAGATGCTCCTAAATTTGGTCAGGACAGTAATGCCACTGTTTTGCAGCTCATTCACAAATGCAAAATCCCTTCAGAAAGTGCACATAGTGACCTACATGCACACATTTTCCTGTTTCAAAGACACAAATGTGGCAAGTATTTTCAGCACAAATATAAAAACCAAGGCAAATTCTACACCAAAAGGCAGTTTGGTTTCCCTAGACCAGTTTCAGCAAAAGGAGACAAGTAAACAGCTTCATGTCTTCTTTTAGACACAATGTGAAAGGCAAATCGCCTAAGAACACATATTGCATAAAAAGAACCAAAGCATCAATGTACATCAATAATAACAATGCAAACATTGCCCTCCTGTGGAACGCAAATATCGATGTGCATAGATGTGCAGTACATTGCAGACAATCCTACTGCAGTTGCGTGATATTTCACAGCCTACTTAACCAAAGCTGAGAAAACAGAGCTAAAAGACGTCTGGGATGACATGTCATGTGACAAAACACTGTCATAAAAATGATACAGCCTTGGCATAAAAATGCTCTCCCATAGAGAATGTGACTGCTACGAATCCGCAGACCATTTAACCGACACAGCCTTGTATGGGAAATCAGAAAACATAGTGTGGCTAAGCCTTGGTCCTGCTGCATCCAGAAAAAGAGTTCTCAAATCGTACCAAGACATAGAAACAATAGCCAAAAACGATCCCAACAGCCAAGACATTTTGAAAAACAATGTATTGGACACGTACTACCCAAACAGGAGTACTGCTTTGGAAACCATGTGTCTATACCAGATAGCCCAAAACTTCTCATACAAAAATAATGTTAAACCAGATGAGAAAAAAGGTAAACACATAGGGCCTCATTACACGGATGGCGGTAGGGATTTACCGGTACCGGTAAAATACCGGTACCGGTAAATCCCTACCGCCTTACTACGAGGTCCCTTTGCGGGTTGGGGGATTTAACGCCTGCTTTTTGCAGGTGTTAAAATCCAACCCGCTAAGGGACCTCGGAGCTAATTACGGCACCGCAAAATTGCGGTGCCGTAATTAGAGCCTTCCCCATTCCCATAGAGCCCTATGGGGCAGAAATGGGAATGGGGAAGGGCAATGGCGGAAGGGGTATTTACCGCCCCTCCAACCTTGGAATGGGGCGGTAAATCCCCTTTCCGCCAAGGCGGTTCCGGTATTTTACCGGCATGAGCCATGGCGCTAATAGCGCCATGGCTCACCGCCTACCGTGTAATGAGGCCCAGAGTCAAAAGTTGTGAGGGCAGCCTGCTTAAACTCGCCAAACGCAGCCTCATTAATCATATGAAGCTATCATAGAGAACTTTACTACATGTCCCAACTGCATCTTTTTGAACCACGGAGAAAAGAAGAACATTTATTGGACACCCACACCTCCTATGACCATGTTTTCAATGCAAGTTAAAGCACTATAACAGATATCAACTTTAAACAGTACAAAAACATGTTGGACAAACATGTTGGACAATGAATGCCAACAATAAGAAGAACTTTAAGCACAACTACATGTTGACACTCCTGAGAGCAGTCAACCTTCTCTTACAGGATCCCAAGAACTACTTGGAGAGCCACTCATAGTAGAAGAGGCAGAAAACACCATGACTGAAGCAGAAAACACCATGGGCCTCATTACGAGGCAGGCGGTAAGGGGTTAATGGCACCGGTAAGGATGCCGGTGCCACTAACCCCCTACCGCCGCATTCCGTAGTCCCTTAGCGGGTTCCACTAAGATCGCTAATTACGGGCCCGTTATTAGCTCCTTCCCCATTCCCATTGCGCCCTATGGAGGCTCGAATGGAAATATGGAAAGGTTTTCAGAATGGGGATTTACTGGGTCCTCCAAGGTTGGAATGACCCGGTAAGTACCCATTCTGACTACCCAGACCCGGACACGACTTTGGAGGCAGCCATGGTGCTAATAACACCATGGCTGCCTCCAAAGTCGTAATGACCCCCCATGTGTCAGTATGAGCAATCTGATGAAAACTTGGCTCTACTGAAATCACAACTGAATGATGAGCAGTGTAGCATTTTCCTAGATGTAACTAAAGATATTGAACATGGAGTGCAGCACAAAACTAAAACTTGTACCTATCAAAACTATAAACCTGTACTCCTGTATGTAAGTGGTCAAGCTGGTTCAGGCAAAACATTCTCAATAAAAATCATCAGCAAGTTCATCCAACAATTGACAAACATCAAGCATTCAGCTGTTTTAACTGCCCCCAACAGGTTTAGCTGCCTAAAACATAGGTGGTGTTACTTTACACCGATTGCTACTCCTTCCAGTAGAACACCAAAACAAATTAGACTACTACAAACTTTCAGCAGAAGCTGCTATGGAGCTATGCAGAGTTTTGAAACAAATGAAATTGTTCCTAATAGATGAGGTGAGCATGGTCTCCAACCTAATGTTGGCTTTGATTCACCTCAGAATGCAAGAGGTCCTTAAAACGGACTACAACCAACTCTTTGGAGGAAAACGCGTAATATTATCGGAGATCTTTATCAATTAACAACTGTGAAAGTAGTACCTATTTATAAAACCTTAGGACACAAACTGTGCCATAACACGCTTGGCAGCATAGGAAATGTAAATCTTTGGTAACATTTCCAATACAGAGAACTAACTGAAAACATGCATCAGTCTGCAGACCTCACCTATGCTAACATTTTAAAAAGCCTTCGTATTGGTGTACTTTCTAAGGAAGCACAGTCTATATTAAATAGCAGACACATCCATGAGCTAAACAGGCATAACACATCTGCTACTGATGTCATGGAACAATTAGAAAAACAAAAATGTAAAATGTATATCCTTAATGCCAACCCTGGCAAGCTGTGTACAATTCAATGAAACAATGTTGAAAAATGGAATGCAACCAATAATGCAAATTTACTCCACAAACAAACTGGATGTGCACTGTATTACAGTACCTATGTGTCAACAAGCCACAGCACAACTAAATAGCTTAGAAAACTCAACACAGCTGGTTTGGAGAAAATGTTAACATTGTGTTTAAACTGTAGAGTAATTCTAAAGCATAACCTTGACATGGAGCAAGGTTTAGTTAATGGAGCACTTTGTACAGTTGTTGGCTTCCAGACATACACACGTGACAACAGCATTCAGTATGTCAACATCCACTTTGACAAACTTTCAGAAGTTAAAAGGATAGGACGCTCAAAAGCCGATTCCATCTTTTCAAAGACATGTATGTACAGAGAGAACAGTTTTCTCTATCTCTTACATATGCAGTCACTACTCATAAATCGCAAAGTCTAACTCTAGATTAAGCATTGATTGACATAGGCAGCACAGTCTTTAAAGAAGGCATGAGTTACGTAGCACTGTCACACCTACGTACACTTGAAGGACTATTTCTAGTCAATTTTGAAGCAAGCAAAGTCAAGCTGACATTCCTTTCATTGTAGAGTACAACAGATTGCGTGCACTCTACACACGGCATCCCAATATGCACCCTGTTCCTCAAAAAGGCAAACTTTGTAAAAGAAAACTAGTGCAAACACAACTTATATGTGCTCCCCCAACAGTACCACCAAAGAAATTGAAAGCAGCTGCTACTCCATCATTTACCACAACCACAGAAAGATGTACTGAAAAGGCAAATACATACCCAACTGCACAAAAAAAGAGAAGTATCTCTTCAACAAAAGCATGTAGACATCTATAAAATGACTCAGATACAGAACTGTCTGGTCCATTCAAATTTTCCAACACAACTGGTGTTCATTTCTATGCAAATGTAGCAATCAATGTTTTTTTCCAATTGCCACCAATTGTTGAAAACATTTACTTAAACGCCAGAGATCAGTTGTGATTGCAAATGCTACTCCTTCATAGAAATGCAACAAACAATCCTGACAACACTTGCAGTGTGTTAGGAATAAGGCAGGAATTGGACTACTGTCCGGGAATGGTGAGATTCACTATAAACACACAGGAAAATCCACAAAAATGTCTAAAGTACTTACTGCAAGTACTGTAAAGCAAAACAATACCTATAAATGAAATCTACCAGATGTCATACATGTGGAAACATACATGCATGGGGCAGGAACAAGTCCCTAACAAGCTCTTTGCATATGTATCTATACCTAACTGTGAATCCATTCCATTTCAAAATCTGGTACACAATGCTAATCATGGCATATTATGTACTACTTCCAATTCAGACAATTGTTACACCTTACAGATAGTCACATAGCCAATATGTAATAGTAATACTTTTATGATACAATGCAGATGGTACCAAAAACAACTGCAAGCTTACTAGCTTCACACACGGGCAAGTGTCACTTGGCAAGAAAACTTTCACAACAGTAGGCATAATCTACCACACAGGTGCCACAACCACTGCAGGGCACTATACTGTATACATTAAAAGGAAATGTGCGTGGTTTGAATGCAATGATACTTCCATTACTCTGAAGCAGAGATTATCAGAAAATCCTGCAAATGCCTACTTAATATTCTAGAAAACAAAATGTACTCACTGATCTACAAAAGTAGCATAGCCTACTCTCCAATACCTACCATCAAATATGTAACTGCAAACAAAAAATAACCTTCTGTCGTGTGAAACTGGAACACTTAGCATACACCAACTGGCCCATGAGGACATCAGTTGCCCTGATATGCAGTTGTTTCCCCAATGACCCAATGATTATAGTCACAGAAACAACAACTGTGAAAGCAAACACTGATATTTTTTCCCACATAGTACTTAAAAAGAAAAGTACTGAGTGTGAGTGTCTACAAACTGTCCTCAATGACCTGTGAAATGATCAACTGTTAGCAGAAAGCAACAGCTGTCTAAAAATTCCCATACCACTGCAATAAATGCGCAACTGCATGTATCTACACTCATAATACTGCCAAGGCACTTCACAGTAGTGAGAAATGGAAATCTGCCAACAAGAATGAACATGTTTGAAGACATACCATGCAAAACGGTTTAACTGTAAACAGTTAGAATGCACTAACTGGTAACTAACTGCAACCATAATACTACAATATTACTTTCCACTACAAAACAATTTGAAATCCACCAGCAAAAATGAGAGTTCTTCTGAGGAAACCCTTGAACAGGTATTAAGTATAAACAACCGTAATACACCAACTGGCATCTTACTACAACCACAATACTACAATATTACTTTCAGCGGTCAACCTGCCAAAATCAACCTTCAGCAATCACAGTGCTACAAACATACCCTCAAGAACTTTCAAACTAGCAACAGATTGAATATGCCAACAGTTATCTTCTACCTGCCCCCACAATCCTGCAATATCAGTTTGCAATACTACAGCACTTAGAAAACACCAGCAGCAATCAAATGCATAAACAGATACTGCTAATAAGAGGAAACAGATAAACAGTTAAAATACACCAAATGGTATCTAACTGCAACCATAGTACCACCACTTCCAAAAGGAAAATCTAACACCATTTCAATCCCTCCTACTGCAACAGTGCTTATAACAGCAATATCATATACATATGCACCTTAAACATTCCTGTAAGTACTTCACACATCAATGAAACAGAGTGTGCCACATAACAACAAATGAATGTAGAAAGGCTTTGTTTACTCCTGCATGGATTTGTTTTCCCACAGACCCAATGGTTATTCAAACAAACACAGAAACTGAGTACATTGAACAGTACACTTGTTTATAGCATAGTACTTGTAATGTACTAATTATGAGGGTCCACAAAGTACATACATGTATGAACTAGAATGCAATACAACATTATGAAGTACCTTGCCTAACATGTTATGTTTTCTTTTATCACAGACAATGAAACAAAGATGTCTCCAAATTGCGGTACTGTAATTAGCACCGAGGTCCCTTTGCGGCACCCTACTTTAACGGCTGGTAAAACCAGCCGTTAAGGTCAGGTCCCGCAAAGGGACCTCGTAATCAGGCGTTAAGGGTTTAACGGCACTGGCACCTTTTACGGCGCCGTTAAACACTTAACGCCAGGGTCGTAATGACCCCCAATATGTGCCCACAGTGCTACTTCAATGGTATTCTACACTGAGTTAAAAAAAAAGGTGTACAGTGCCCCAACAATATATACAGTGAGTATACGATTATTGGTGTCATGCTTCTTTGTAATCCGCAAATTGCATTTCTATACTCATATTTGTGCAATCCATATGCCAGTGTCACATTCTTGAATGCATTGAGTGCCTTCTGGGGCTTGGGGCCTCAATACCTTCAACTCTCTCTTCTTAAGTATCTTCCTTCTCAAACTCTTTGCTCATCCGCCTCCAACTCCCTCAGGGTCAGTCGCTTCTCCAAGCAACAAGTTGGTGGTAGATTTCTTTCTTCAGCTGGGGCCTCCCTCTGGAACAGCCTCCCTGCCTCCCTGAAACATGAAGAGAATCATATTTGGTTTCCGGAAGCAACTCTCTTTGCTTCTGCTTTCTCTCCCCCTCTCCCCTGCTGAATTTCCTGGCTGAAACTGAAACTGCACTGGTTACCTGGCCACCCTCAAATCTCATGCCTAGGTCCCCTCCCCCACCAGCCACACACCTGCACTGCCTCCTGGCAACCCCCGCACTTGGGGACTGTTTCTGTATCCCTAGAGTCCCACTACTAGCACTTGACCCCTGTGGAAACCTGATGCATGCACTTACCCTTGCACTCGCCACCAGCTGGCTGTACTTTACCTATTGCTATCTATTCTATTATCCCATGTATTGCACTGTCCTCTCCCACTCCCCCCGCACTTCTCCCCTTCCCCCTTGCCATGCACTTGCACAATCTGAATGACAGGCCTAGTAGCATTGTTGTCTCTGTCTTCCATCTGTTCTCCCTCCCTTGCCTTGTTGCGCCTTGATACACTTGTGTATAGGCTTGTTATGAATGCAATATCATATCATATCATATCATGGCCGTATTATGTTTCAGTGGTTGTGGCCAGGCCCTAGACTCTTGGGTGTATGGCCTACGGCCTATGGCCTCCAGCCATGCGCCCAAGAGTCTAGGGCATGGCCACAACCACTGCAGCATAATACAGCCATGCACCCAAAAATCTGCCCACTGACCACAACCCACACACATAAGGCAGCCTCCTGAGGCCCTATCCACTTCAGCAGAGCGAACTGTGAAATGGGACAGCCGAGATGAGTCAGATATCACACATTTTTTGGCACCTACATTTTGCCTGTTTTTTTAAAAAAAACTACTGGACGGATTTTCACAAACTTTACAAAAGTACGCGTTCTGGACCAAGCCGACGCTCCTGCCGCAAATTTAGTGAAAATCTGTCCAGCGGTGTGGCATGTAGGCGTGAGCACATTTTTTTTCCATTCAGTATTTGGAGAAAAAAAATGGTGACTCCCCCCTATTACTTTGACCCCCTTGACGAAACCTCACCAAACTTACCAATGAAATTCAGAGCAGGCCATATACTTTTTTAGTAAAGTTTGGTGAGGATACGTTCAGAGGAAGCGAAGTTATAAGCCCTCATTGAAAGGTTGATTAGATTCAACTAGAATCAATAAAAAAACCAAAAATAAGCCTCCCAAAAAGTGGTATTCCTATGGGTTTAGCAACTTAACCATAACTACACGGCTGCTACAACAGGCCGTGCAATATATATATATATATATATATATATATAGACACGGTAGTGGCCGTGTAGTTACGGTTAAGTTGCTGTTTCCATAGGAAGAGCACTTTTTAGGCGGCTTATAACTCTGCTCCCCCTGGACGAATCCTCACCAAACTTTGCAAAAAAAGTATATGATCCACTCTGAATTTTGTTTGCAAAGTTTGGTCCAGAGGGGGAAACCTTATAGGGGGGGTCTTAAAACATCTTTTTTTCCCCATAGAGTGAATGGGGAAAAACTTTGCGCACGGCTACAGGCCAAACCACTGGATGGATTTTCACCAACTTTGCGACAGGGGCAGGGGCTTGGTCCCGAAAGCATGCTTTTGTAAATTTGGTGACAATCCGTCCAGTAGTTTCCTTTAAAATGACCAAAGAATATGTCTAAAAAAATGTGTGATATCTATCTCCGCTCCGCGGTCACACTACACTGTTCACTCCGCGGACAAGATACCGATTGGCCGGGGGGGTAGTGTCATGACCGCAGACACGCGTCATCTTCACCAATTGGCTACAGCGGGCCGTGATGTGCGTCTGATTGTGTGGATGCGCCCGACATCTTGGATCCGAAGACAGCGTGGTCGCCACCAGAGGCAAAATGCTATTTTTGAAAGTGTTTTGCTCTGCTACAGTGTTTGGGGAGGATTACAGAGTAAGAGATGGGTTAAATACTGTACTTGTTTGGACGGTAGGTGTTAATGATGTATTGGCCATGCGAAATGGTGTTTGGGAAAATATTGTGATGTTCTATAGTGATTGGGGATGTTTAGAGAGCAAGAGATGGACGAAATACTGTGCTTGTTTGGGCGGCAACTGGTAGTGATGTATTCTCCATTGCCGCCTTGTTCAGGATATTTGTACGTCCAGAAAATGAGGGGTGTAATAAGCGTAGTATTTCAGTACGTACTGTGTGCAGGCACCTTGAAAATGATCGAAGGACACGCGTGGTGTTAGTGACCATTGACATGCATTCCTGTTGTTATTACATTACATTTTCCTATGGGTCTCTTATTGATTAGTACAGCACCATGGTTGTGACAGACGGCCATGGTAGTGGCCGTGCAGTTATGGTTAGGTTTCTGTTTCCATAGGAAGAGCACTTTTTGGGCGCCTTATAACTCCGCTCCCCGTTGACGAATCCTCACCAAACTTTGCAAAAAAAGTATATGGTCCACTCTGATTTTTTTTGCAAAGTTTGGTGAGGTTTTGTCCAGAGAGGGAAACCTTATAGGGGGGGTCCCAAAACATCTTCTTTTCCCATAGAGTGAATGGGGAAAAACTTTGTGCACGGCTACAGGCCAAACCGCTGGATGGATTTTCACCAAATTTGCGGCAGTGGCAGGGGCTTGGTCCCGAAAGCATGCTTTTGTAAATTTGGTGACAATCCGTCCAGTAGTTATCTTTAAAATGACCGAAGAATATGTCTAAAATAATTAGTGATATCTATGTCCGCTCTGCGGTCACACTTCCCTGTTCACTACGCGGACAAGATACCGATTGACCGGAGGGATAGCGTCATGACCGCAGACACGCGACATCTTCACCAATTGGCTACAGCGGGCCGTGATGTGCGTCTGAGTGTGTGGATGCGCCCGACATCTTGGATCCGAAGACAGCGCGGTCGACACCAGAGGCAAAATGCTATTTTTGAAAGTGTTTTGCTCTGCTACAGTGATTTGGGAGGGTTACAGAGTAAGAGATGGGTTAAATATTGTACTTGTTTGGACAGTAGGCATTAATGATGTATTGGCCATGCAAAATGGTGTTTGGGAAAATATTGTGATGTTCTATAGTGATTGGGGATGTTTAGAGAGAAAGAGAAGGATGAAATACTGTGCTTGTTTGGGCGGCAACTGGTAGTGATGTATTCTCCATTGCCGCCTTGTTCAGGATATTTGTACATCCACAAAATGAGGGGTGTAATAAGCGTAATATTTCAGTATGTACTGTGTGCAGGCACCTTGAAAATGATCGAAGGACACGCGTGGTGTCAGTGACCATTGACATTGCGTTCCTGTTGTTATTACATTGGGCCTCATTAGGACCCAGGCGGTAAGGGGTTTATGGCGGCGTAAACAGCGCCGACCCTTACCGCCTGATTCCGAGGTCCCTTAGCGCCATGGAGGTTTTAACACCTGCTTTTAGCAGGTGTTAAAATCCATGGCGCTAAGGGACCTTGTTGTTAATTACGCCACCGTAATTTACGGTGGGGTAATTAACGCCTTCCCCACTCCCATTATGCCCTATGGGGCAAAAATGGGAATGGGGAAGGGTAAATGGGTTAATGGGGACTTACCGCCCCACTCACCTCGGAATGGGGCGGTAAGTCCGCCAACCACCATGGCGTAAACGTAGTTTACGCCATGGTGGTAAAGGTACGACCCAGGCGGTAACTTACCGCCTGGGTCGTAATGAGGCCCATTATATTTTCCTATGGGTCTCCTATTGATTAGTACAGCACCATGGTTGTGACACACGGCCATGGTAGTGGCGTGCAGTTATGGTTAAGTTGCTGTGTCTATAGGAAGAGCACTTTTTGGGCGGCTTATAACTCCGCTCCCCTGGACGAATCCTCACCAAACTTTGCCAAACAAGTATATGGTCCACTCAGAATTTGTTTAGCAAAGTTTGGTGAGGTTTGGTCCATAGGGGGAAAACTTAAAGGGGGGGCCCAAAAAGTATTTTTTTTCCATAGAGTGAATGGGGAAATAACTTTGCATACGATTACAGGTGTTAGTGACCATTGACATTGCGTTCATGTCGTTATTACATTACATTTTCCTATGGGTCTTTTATTGATTAGTACGGTACCATGGTTGTGACATGCTGCAGTGGTTGTGTCCAGGGCCTAGAGTCTTGGATGCATGGCCGTAGGCCGAAGGCCATCATTTCAAAACTGTAGGCCCTGGCCACAACCACCGCAACATGTCACAACCCTAGATACACCTGTAGTATTCATTATGGATTATATGGTTGTGGAGAGTGTGTGCTGTGTTGGGTGCTTGGCTGAAGCCCATGCTCCCAAAAACAAAGTTATAAGGGCTGGAGGTATAAGCCAGTGCACACCAAAACATCCCAATATCTATGGACATACAGCTAGGCATGCAGTCTGTGGCGAGATGAGGTGAAGCATACCACTCCTATCAATACACACCTACCACTGTACATCACTGAGGTGGTTGTGGGCAGGATGTAGAGTTTTGGCTGCATAGCTGCAGGCTGTAGGCGGTATACAATAATTCTAAAACACAAGGCCCTGTCCAGAACCACCACATCATATTACAGCAATGCATACACTCGTAGTATAGGCTAGCATGTTAGATGGTTCTGGGGAGGGTGTACAGTGTTGGATGCATGGCCGAAGGCCAAGCACCCAGAAACGACCTTATCAGCAGTGCAGGTATAAGGCAATGTACACCTATACATTCAAATGTTTGTGCGCATATATTGAAATGTGTAGGTCCAGCCCAAAACCACTGCAGCATATTAGACAAGCACGTTAGTGGCTGTTTTGTTATGGTGCAGTTGTTGTTTCCATAGGAAGAACACTTTTTGGCAGCCTTATACCTGTGGTACCCTTGGACAGTTTGTTACGAAAGTTTCCCCAAAAAAAAAATCTAACACTGACTTTCTTTGAAACATTTGTTGATGTTTCGTGCACGGGGGACAGAAGTTATAAGGGGCAGGGGTTTTCAAAATGTCTTTTTTCACCTTAAAGTAATTGGAGGAAAAAGTTTGTGACCGCAAACATGTGGGTCTTTCTCTGATTGCTTGTAGAACAGCGTGAAATACGTCAGCTTTCTTCTGTGGGCCCCCTATCTTTTATTCATGTTTTAGTGAACGCGCATATCGCCAGAAACTCATGTAAAAGAAGACAGCATTGGACTTGTCACATTGATGTTACAGTATTTCAGAAGGACACGTTTGAGGGGGCCACAATGGGATGTGAAAGCACAAACTGAAAAAGTGCAATTTTGTTGTCACCAAAGTGATACGTTTAAATGCAAGCTTTTGCTCACTGTACCATGACCATTTACGGCGTGTGAGTTACAATGTTTTTGAAATTAAATTGCGGTCAGACTGGCGTAGTTAGTTTACAAAACTAAGGCCACCATCTGCAGTGTTTGCAGGAAACAGCGCTTCTGGATGGTGTATGTGAGTACCAGTTCTCATAATTGGATTGCAATATGTTCCTTCAATGAAAGAATGTATTTGGTTTTTTAGTGAAGGCCAGATCAGTTGCTTTTTTGGTTGACCACTCAATACGCCCGCGCATCCGAGTGAATGTATAAGGGGCTATTGTTTTTTGACCTTGACTGAAAGGGAAAGTTACTAGCAATTCACAGAATGAAAGGGACGAAAAAAATAGCAACTGATAAGGTTATGTTTTAAAGAGTTTGTAGGGGACTTGCAATATCAGTATACAAAGACTCTTCGTTGCAAACACATTGGCGTGTAACTTGCGCAAACAGAATGGAGGCAGTAAATATTATGTACGTTTATTTTTGCACACTGTACAGCGAACCGCACTTTATCGTACCATTACTGCACATCTAATTGTGCTAATGTACCTGCCGTATTACCTTCATGCACTGTTACATTTTTCCTGTAACATTGCACAGTGCCCTGGTTGCACGTTTGTAGCTTATGAGTGCACTCATCCATTTTTTGCATTATTATTTTTTATTTGAAACGCTAACTTTGTCCAAATAGCTTTGGGTGTAACTTTGCATGTTTTTTTGGTATTCTTTGAAATCAGGAGACATAATTTTTTTAAATTGTCCTTTATATTTAATTTCATAAACCATTTATCCTCTTCCTGTGTACTTGGTATTTTATTTACTCTTACGGCTAGGGTGGCCAACTGTCCTGGATTTCAGGGGATTGTCCCACAATTAGGTGCTCCGTCTTGCGCTTTGCAGAGTGGCTGTGCAGGACACAGGTTGTGCCGACTTGCGTCGGACCAACCTGCCTCCAGCACAGCCACTCTGCAAACTGAAGGGGCCATGTACACATCGCAGTGCTGGGTCTGCTGCTTTTTTTGTCTGCCGGCAATGCCGCCTTGGCTCCTTTTGAGCGTAGAGTTGGAACTGCAACGCTCTGACACCTGGCTTCATTGAAATGGTAATGATTTGTTCCTGGGGTCGTGATGGGCATGTTTGCAGTTAGAAAACATGATCATTACCTCCCAAGGACAAACCATTTGAATTTCAATTAAGCCAGGAATTAAGAGACATAACAAAAAATTACATTTAAAAAGGGCCGGGACAAGTGAATGATGTGACGTCATGACCGCCTTGTGGACAAGTGTCCCGTGACAGACTGTCAAAGATTTGGCGACTCTACTTACGGCGCATGCAAAATGTGGCCGTTTGTAGCCTGCTACTATAGGTTCTCCTGGAAATTAGTAACATTTTACTAACATATAATTTTTGAACACGTAAGTTTGTGTTATACTTTGCACATTTTCTGTGTCTTTTAAAAAGAAAATGGTATAGGTTGGTTATTGACACTTACTTTCTTTACCTTTTCCCCATAGGTATATCATGCCATACTGTGTCTGCCATGGTTTTCAAATGCCGAATGAGGGCTTCTTTGGACGGCAAATGCAACTGCTGGTGAGCGGTTGCCTGTCCATAATAATTATGTGGAATGAGTCTGTAAACCCGATTTTTCCGTACGCTGAACTCGCTATTCGGAGCAACGTCACTTCATTTATGGTGGTGTAAGCTCCAGGTCATGACGACTTCTGGGAAATAACTGTGGAAACGAAGCGACTGCTTCAACGAAGAGTTAATTTTTTATGCCAGAAAAACAACATGTTCCTCTTCTTCACCATTTCCTATGCCGCCCTTACAAGCATTGTTGTGAACGTACTGAAAATGGGCTTACTCCGATGGACTCTGCTAGTTTCTTGTTAAATAAACCTACTTTGTAAGTTCTATAATGTTCCCATTTTCTTTTTCCTCCCACTGTATTATTTCAAAATGTAAGTTATTAGGTTGTACGTCGCTGTATGTTTATTTACAAGTGTTGCGTCACGTCACGTACGTGTGCTTTGTGCAGCCTACCATGGAAAGGGAAGAGGGCTATGTGTGCAATAGCCGCCTTACTTTTCTATGGCAGACATAATGAAAGAGGATTTTGTTTTGTAATCTAAACTGCCAAAGCCGCCCCGGATTACAACAAGTAAGCATACTTTTTAGTAGCACACGCTACTGGTTTGCTAATTTAGACTATTACTGGCAAAGATTATTTAGCCTATGTACTTTACTGAGAGATATGCAGTACTCGGAGTGTATGCAAAAATGTTTTCCTTACAATGTGAAAGGCCATTATTAACGCATTATTTCCTTACTTCACTGGCGCCTTTCTTTTTTGGCACAGCAGGTAATAAGGGAATTTGCGAACGGCAATGAGCAAAAAGGCAACAAACCGTAATATGGATTGGTGGATGTATGGCGACAAATTTTATCCGTTTGTTATGTGCAAGGTAGCACCACTCTTTCTTATGCTTTCACATCACACCACTGCTGCTGTTTCTTAGGGAGGAAGGACGCCTTCAGCTGATGTGTTCTTCAGATAAGTACAACTTTTGCTACCGATATATAATGTGTAGTGTAGTGCATTGCTAATCGCTGCATACAAATATATGTTGGCGTTGTGTATGGCAAATGTTGAAGGTGGACATTCCTACATGATTATAAAATGTATTTCCACACTGCCCACGAGGTATAGATCGTACAGTTAAGTGTGTACTGATTCTGGGACATGTCAAGGTGCAGTATGCCAGCGTACCTTCATGTGGCATTTTTCGCAAGGTGTATACTGTTTACCAAATGACCCTTGGTAAAGGGACGTTATGGTTACGTTGGTCTCCTGAAAATCTATGACATGCAGTACACAATTTCTTTCTTAACAAGACCTTATACTTACTTTGTCCTACTAAAAACCTGTGCAATTCACTAAAAAAAAACGTTGTTAAGGGGATGATATGGTTAAGTTGCGTTTGAAAGTGCTGATAACTCTAATGATTATCTTCATGCACAGAAAGGATTGCTCTCTTTCAAGCCTGTGTCTTCCGCTATATATATGTTTCATATGATATGACTTGACCCTAAGTCTAAAAATATAGTACCTTTTCAATTTTTACTTCCTGACTGTTACTGAAGAAAACTATGTGGCTTAGATATGTCAGTAAAGGAAAAAAGGGAGAGCCAGCCATGTGATGTCATCAGTGATGTCATCAATGACATTTGTGATGTCATCTTTGATGTCCTGGGTGTTAGTGTTAGCAGTGCACGGTGGCGCGAGTTATGGTTGCTTATTTTACCATAACTGCCGAATTTCAGGGGTTTTTCGGTTTTACTTTGAACCATAACGTCCCTTTAACAAAGTTTTTTTACTGAATTTGATAGGTTTTTAGTAGCGCAACTTAACCATAACGTCCCTTTTAACAAAGTTTTTTCATTGAATTTCATAGGTTTTTATTAGCGCAACTTAACCAAAACGTCCCGTTAACAAAGTTTTTTCATTGAATTTCAAAGGTTTTTAGTAGCGCAAGTTAACCATAAACTCCCTTTAACAAACCTTTTTCATTAGCACGCAGACAATATACAAAGATGGAGTGTAAAAAGCAATTTCTCAGGGATGGCTTTACACAGAATGTTGCAAAGTAAGAATTTATGCTCGTTCACAGTGAAGGTCAGCTGCTTCCATTTTTTGCTCGCGGGCCAGAGTGGCCCACGACTTGCACTATAAGGTTCTATTGTTTTTGACCTTGACAGACAGGGATCGTGCCAAAAGACTTCTTTTGAAGGAGGGGTGCAAAAACGTAACAGACGATAAGGATGAAATTTCTGAAACGAAACCGCTTTTATATATTATGTCACTATGAGAAAGATTGTTGGCACAGACGGAGTCGTATTTAGGGACTGCATTACGCGTAGACAAGGAAAATGCCAATATAATGTAAGTAACCCTTTAAATTATTTTATACCAGAATATAATAACAATAGCGTGGTGTTAAAGCCTGGTTAAGTTGTACTTGTTCGTTCAATGTGGCATATTGTTTTGTACCACGCACTATCACCACCGAAGTGGTCCGTTGGCGCTCAGACGGCTCTGAAAAAGGCAGAGAAGAGAGGGTGGGTTAGTGGGAATAAGTTAACATACTTTGTTGCACTATCCTCGCTAGCAAATAGTTTCACGCCCTAACAAATAAAATGAATATTTTTAATGAAGATTGGCTTGTGAGATTAATTTATGTTTTTAAAACAGATACATCCTTCCCTACTGTCAATGCCATGATTTTCAGACCCCGGCCGACGCATTTTTTAACTGCCAGGTGCAGCTCCGAGTAAACAACTTCATGACCCTCACCATTTTATGGGAAAATCGCCAAGGACCAATATGCCCTTACGCGGTACTAGCGGCTAGAAGCAACATACCAACCGTTATGGTGGTCTAATGCCTCGTTGTTGGAACAGCCTTCTGATTATCAGTGCGACCACATTCCTTCTTTTATCATAAACCAATACCCTGTGTAACGCAAAGGAACAGCGCGTGACTCAAGATGAACTTTTGCAGATCGATAGCAAAGACAAATGCAAATCGCTGAATATTCTCTAAACATTTGATGCCAAATAAATGTACTTTACGAAATGTACAATCTTGCTGTTTGCTTTTAAATCACAGTTTCATATATTGAATTGTGGCGCGCTGTGTTGTGAGATGATCTGTGTTGTTTTCCGGATTCTGTATGAAGTCGCATAGGAGCAGTGTTGGTAACTCCTTAGTAAGAAAAGTAGCTGTTGGCCATCATAAAAGTAGCTAGAAGTAGCTAAATGATGTCAAAACCTAATTTGCATAATTCACCAGGTGCATGATGGATGATTGCCGAGGGCATGGTTGTTATAGCCTCTCATTGAGTTACCCCTTTTTTGTAATGAAAGTCGCGAATGCACAGATCCAAACTCATTACATCCATATGCATACATTCACATGCAAATGCACTAGTATTTAAATAAACCCCACAATGATTAGGTTGTTCTGTTGTCGCTTCTTAAACGTGTACTGACATTTTTAATATGCTAGTATTTTATAATCCATAATGCCTCGTTGTTGGAAAAGCCTTCCGATTATCAGTGCGACCATAGTGCTTCTTTTATCATAAACCAACACCCTGTGTAGCGCAAACGAACAGCGCGTGAGTCAAGATGAACTTTTGCGGATCGACAGCAAAGACAAATGCAAATCGCTGAATATTCTCTAAACATTTGATGTCAAATAAATGTACTTTACGAAATGTACAATCTTACTGTTTGCTTTTAAATCACAGTTTCATATTCCGAATTGTGGTGCGCTGTGTTGTGAGATGATGTGTGTTGTTTTCCGGGTTCTGTGTAAAGTCGCGTAGGACTGGAGACGACTGGGCGTATTTGGCTACGCACCCTGTAACGTCACGGAGAGAGACAGGGAATATGAATGCTTTGATAATGTCAGGCTTAGGGGCGGGAGATATGATTTAGTGTCGCAAAAACAGGTCAGCCAGGTTGATGGGGCAAGTGATAGGATTATCACATAATGTCAGCGCACAGCAGCCTGATTTATTGTTTGTTTAGTGGACAAAAAGTCGGGTTAGGCCCATAGGAAATTATAATGTCAGCGGACATAAGGAGGGTTCTTAGAACACTTTCAACCTGACAATGAACAATACGAACAGCGTTCTCAGAACACCCCCATTTTGTTTAATTGCAAACATTTCAGCCCCGCGAGTGTTCTTAAAACACATTCAACTTGCCAGAATACAATACGGACAGCATCCTCAGGACACCCCCATTTTGTTTATGTACCAACATTTAAGGACACCGCAAGTGTACTTAGCTCAATTTTAGCTTGCTTACGAACAAAACGGACACATACTCCGTCCTCGGAACACCCCACCATTTAGTTTATATAGAAAATTTCAGAACAGCCGTGTTGTCCGCAGAAAAATCGAACACAACAAAAGCGTCTAGCACATAAAAAAAACAGAACATTGAACCTATATCATACTCCCCCATCCTCCCCAAACACTCTTACACACCAACACACTCCACTAAATACAATTTTTAATCCAAGTTTCGCCGCGCTGTCCGCGGTCGTCCACAAATGCAAGATGTTGGGTGCCACAGAAAATCTGACGTGCTTCACGCACCACGCCGTCCAATCAGCAAACATGTCACATGTCCGCGGACATCACGCAAGCCGCTCGGCCAATCAGGGCACTGTCTGCGGAGCGAACCGGGAAGTCCGTCCGCAGAGCGAACGGAGATATCACTCATTTTTTTGCCTTACATTTTGGTCATTTTAAAAAAAAACTACTGGTGAGGTTTGGTCCGGGGGGGCAAAGCTATTGGGGGGGTCCCAAAACTTCTGTTTTTCCCATAGACATAATGGGAAAAAACTTTGCGCACGCCTACAGCCCAAACAGCTGGATGGATTTACACCAAATTTGCGGCAGGGGTGGCAGCTTGGTCCCGAAAGCGTGCTTTTGTTAATTTGGTGTAAATCCGTCCAGTAGTTTTTTTATTAAATGACTAAAACATAAGGCAAAAAAATTAGTGATATATATGTCCACTCCGCGGACATACTTCCCTGTTCGCTCTGCGGACAGGGTCCTGATTGGCTGGGTGATCCGCGTCATGTCCGCAGACATTTGACGTGCTCGCTGATTGGGTGGGTGCGAGCGTGTGGTGCATCAGATTTTCTGGGCACGCCCGCCATCTTGTATCCACGGACATCTGCGGAAAGCACGGTGAAACTTGGTGGAAAAATACTATTTAGTCAAGTGTGTTGGCGTGTAAGACTGCTTGGGGATGGTGGGGGAGTAAGAGATGGGTCAAATGTTGTATTTATTTAGGTGGCAGGCACCCCTTTTGTGTTTGTTCTGACCGCAGACAGCAGCGCTGTCCTTAATGTTCATAGTTAATGAAAATGGGGTGTCCTAAGGATACGGTACATGTCAGTATAGTTCACATGCAAGTCAAGACTGTTCTAAGAACACATCAAGTGTCCTAGGATGTTCGTAAATAAACAAAATGGGGGTGTTCTGAGGACACTATGCCTGTCCGTATTGTTCGTAGGCAAGTTGAAACTGTTATAAGAACACATCAAGTGTCCTCGGATTGTCATAAATAAACAAAATGGGGGTGTCCCGAGGACACTACGCCTGTCCGTATTGTTCGTAGGCAAGTTGAAACTGTTCTAAGAACACACGCGGTGTCCTGAAATATTCGTAAATAAATGAAATGGGGGTGTCCTGAGGACATTAAACCTGCCCATACTGTTCGTAGGCAAGTTCAAACTGTTCTAAAAACACATCAAGTGTCCTGGGATGTTCGTAAATAAACAAAATGGAGGTGTCCTGAGGACACTATACCTGTCCGTACTGTTCGTAGGCAAGTTGAAACTGTTCTAAGAACACATCAAGTGTCCTGGGATGTTCGTAAATAAACGAAATGGGGGTGTCCTGAGGACACTATACCTGTCCATACTGTTCGTAGGCAAGTTTAAACTGTTCTAAAAACACATCAAGTGTCCTGGGATGTTCGTAAATAAACAAAATGGGGGTGTCCTGAGGACGCTATTCCTGTCAGTATTGTTTGTAGGCAAGTTGAAACTGTTCTAAGAACATATCAAGTGTCCTGGGATGTTCGTAAATAAACAAAATGGGGGTGTCCTGAGGACGCTACGCCTGTCCGTATTGGTCGTAGGCAAGTTGAAACTGTTATAAGAACACATCAAGTGTCCTGGGATTGTCATAAATAAACAAAATGGGGGTGTCCCGAGGACTTTACGCCTGTCCGTATTGTTCGTAGGCAAGTTGAAACTGTTCTAAGAACACACGCGGTGTCGTGAAATATTGGTAAATAATTGAAATGGGGGTGTCCTGAGGACATTATACCTGCCCATACTGTTCGTAGGCAAGTTCAAACTGTTCTAAAAACACATCAAGTGTCCTGGGATGTTCGTAAATAAACAAAATGGGGGTGTCCTGAGGACGCTATTCCTGTCAGTATTGTTTGTAGGCAAGTTGAAACTGTTCTAAGAACATATCAAGTGTCCTAGGATGTTCGTAAATAAACAAAATGGGGGTGTTCTGAGGACACTATGCCTGTCCGTATTGTTCGTAGGCAAGTTGAAACTGTTATAAGAACACATCAAGTGTCCTGGGATTGTCATAAATAAACAAAATGGGGGTGTCCCGAGGACACTACGCCTGTCCGTATTGTTCGTAGGCAAGTTGAAACTGTTCTAAGAACACACGCGGTGTCCTGAAATATTCGTAAATAAATGAAATGGGGGTGTCCTGAGGACATTAAACCTGCCCATACTGTTCGTAGGCAAGTTCAAACTGTTCTAAAAACACATCAAGTGTCCTGGGATGTTCGTAAATAAACAAAATGGAGGTGTCCTGAGGACACTATACCTGTCCGTACTGTTCGTAGGCAAGTTGAAACTGTTCTAAGAACACATCAAGTGTCCTGGGATGTTCGTAAATAAACGAAATGGGGGTGTCCTGAGGACACTATACCTGTCCATACTGTTCGTAGGCAAGTTTAAACTGTTCTAAAAACACATCAAGTGTCCTGGGATGTTCGTAAATAAACAAAATGGGGGTGTCCTGAGGACGCTATTCCTGTCAGTATTGTTTGTAGGCAAGTTGAAACTGTTCTAAGAACATATCAAGTGTCCTGGGATGTTCGTAAATAAACAAAATGGGGGTGTCCTGAGGACGCTACGCCTGTCCGTATTGGTCGTAGGCAAGTTGAAACTGTTATAAGAGCACATCAAGTGTCCTGGGATTGTCATAAATAAACAAAATGGGGGTGTCCCGAGGACATTACGCCTGTCCGTATTGTTCGTAGGCAAGTTGAAACTGTTCTAAGAACACACGCGGTGTCGTGAAATATTGGTAAATAATTGAAATGGGGGTGTCCTGAGGACATTATACCTGCCCATACTGTTCGTAGGCAAGTTCAAACTGTTCTAAAAACACATCAAGTGTCCTGGGATGTTCGTAAATAAACAAAATGGAGTTGTCCTGAGGACACTATACCTGTCCGTACTGTTCGTAGGCAAGTTGAAACTGTTCTAAGAACACATCAAGTGTCCTGGGATGTTTGTAAATAAACGAAATGGGGGTGTCCTGAGGACACTATACCTGTCCATACTGTTCGTAGGCAAGTTTAAACTGTTCTAAAAACACATCAAGTGTCCTGGGATGTTCGTAAATAAACAAAATGGGGGTGTCCTGAGGACGCTATTCCTGTCAGTATTGTTTGTAGGCAAGTTGAAACTATTCTAAGAACATATCAAGTGTCCTGGGATGTTCGTAAATAAACAAAATGGGGGTGTCCCGAGGACGCTACACCTGTCCGTATTGGTCGTAGGCAAGTTGAAACTGTTCTAAGAACACACGCGCTGTCCTGAAATGTTTGTAAATAAACAAAATGGGGGTGTCCTGAGGACACTATACCTGTCCGTACTGTTCGTAGGCAAGGTGAAACTGTTCTAAGAACACATCAAGGGTTCCGGGTTTGTTTGTAAATAAACAAAATGGGAGTGTCATGAGGACGCTATTTCTCTCTGTATTGTTCATAGGCAAGTTGAAACTGTTCTAAGAACAAATCAACAGGCCAATTCATGGAATAATTAGCGCGGCGCAAGTGGCCAAAAACGTGTGAATCGCAGTGGAATAGCGAAAATCGCAATGCAAGTGCGAAAATCGCATGAAAAGCAGCGCACAACGATTCATGGAAGGCCGGGCGCGAGAAAACCATCGGATGTGCGATAAAAAAGTGTGCGGCGCACATTGGCGCACAGGCCATCTAACTGCGTGCGCCAGGTCACAGCGAAAATCGCACAGGCCACAGCGAAAATCGCACATAGCGCGGCGCACGCAACAAAAGTAGGCGGAACACGGGGCGTAACACTCGGAATGGGGAACAACTTGCCAAAATGTGGGCGTCACGGGGGAAGTACAGGGTACAAGTGCGCGGAACGCCCACACGCTCGCCTACAACACGTATTCATGGAATAGAATAGGGCAAAAAAGCGCAAGCTCAAAACAGCGCACAGGCACAAACACGACCGCCACAAGAAAGCAGGCGGTAGCGTCTCTGCACCTGTAAGAAATGTGCGCCAACAAATAGCACCTATATACAGCCATGATGAATGTCCTATACTGTGGCCCTCCAGGACAAATGACGTGCAAAGGGGTACCCACAAACACGGACACCCGCTGACAAAAAATACGTTCGCGTGTATACCAGGGTGCGCGGGAAGTCTCACACGCGATTTGTCAGGGTGCGTGGATTTCAGGGGTGCGCGGGAAGTTCCACACGCGATTTGTCAGGGTATGTGGATTTCAGGGGTGCGCAGGAAGTTCCACATGCGATTTGTCAGGGTACGTGGATTGCAGGGGTGCGCGGGAAGTTCCACACGCGATTTGGCCGGGTACGTGGATTTCAGGGGTGCGCGGGAAGTTCCACACGTGATTTCTCACGGTACGTGGACTTCAGGGGTGCGTGGGAAGTTCCACACGCGATTTGTCAGGGTACGTGGATTTCAGGGGTGCGCGGGAAGTTCCACACGCGATTTGGCCGTGTACGTGGATTTCAGGGGTGCGCGGGAAGTTCCACACGCGATTTGGCCGGGTACGTGGATTTCAGGGGTGCGCGGGAAGTTCCACACGCGATTTGTCAGGGTACGTGGATTTCAGGGGTGCGCAGGAAGTTCCACACGCGATTTGGCCGTGTACGTGGATTTCAGGGGTGCGCGGGAAGTTCCACACGCGATTTGGCCGGGTACGTGGATTTCAGGGGTGCACGGGACGTTCCACACGCGATTTGTCAGGGTACGTGGATTTCAGGGGTGCGCGGGAAGTTCCACACGCAATTTGGCCGTGTACGTGGATTTCAGGGGTGCGTGGGAAGTTCCACACGCGATTTGGCCGGGTACGTGGATTTCAGGGGTGCGCGGGAAGTTCCACACGCGATTTGGCTGGGCACGTGTATGACAGGGGTACGCGGGAAATTCTACACGCGATTTGGCTGTGTGCTCCCAGGTATTCCCTGTACACCCTCCACGGCCCCTGCAGGCAGCACACACCACAGGGGACTACCCTGCACACCTGCTCATGTCACCCAGCACCCCCACCCCCCAGCATCCAGGGGCACCCTCCACCAGGCCCCCACTCATGTCTCCCACCACCCCCACCCCCCAGCATCCAGGGGCACCCTCCACCAGGCCCCAACTCATGTCTCCCACTACCCCCACCGCCCAGCAGTGCAGGGGCAGCCTCCACCAGGCCCCCACCCATGTCTCCCACCACCCCCACCCCCCAGCATCCAGAGACACCCTCCACCAGGCCCCCACCCATGTCTCCCACCACCCCCACCCCCCAGCCACCCGGGGCAGCCTCCACCAGGCCCCCACCCATGTCTCCCACCACCCCCACCCCCCAGCAGTGCAGGGGCACCCTCCACCAGGCCCCCACTCATGTCTCCCACCACCCCCACCCCCCAGCAGTGCAGGGGCAGCCTCCACCAGGCCCCCACTCATGTCCCCTATCACCCCCACCCCCCAGCAGTGCAGTGGCACCCACCACCAGGCCCCCACCTTGTCTCCCACCACCCCCACCCCCCAGCATCCAGGGGCACCCTCCACCAGGCCCCCTCCCATGTCTCCCACCACCCCCATCCCCAGCCACCAGGGGCAGCCTCCACCAGGCCCCCACCCATGTCTCCCACCACCCCCACCCCCCAGCAATGCAGGGGCACCCTCCACCAGGCCCCCACCCATGTCTCCCACCACCCCCACCCCCCAGCCACCAGGGGCAGCCTCCACCAGGCCCGCACTCATGTCTCCCACCACCCCCACGCTCCAGCAGTGCAGGGGCAGCCTCCACCAGGCCCCCACTCATGTCCCCTATCACCCCCACCCCCCAGCAATGCAGGGGCACCCTCCACCAGGCCCCCACCCATGTCTCCCACCACCCCCACCCCCCAGCCACCAGGGGCAGCCTACACCAGGCCCCCACTCATGTCTCCCACCACCCCCACTCCCCAGCAGTGCAGGGGCAGCCTCCACCAGGCCCCCACCCATGTCTCCCACCACCCCCACCCCCCAGCATCCAGGGGCACCCTCCACCAGGCCCCCACCCATGTCTCCCACCACCCCCACCCCCAGCCACCAGGGGCAGCTTCCACCAGGCCCCCACTCATGTCTCCCACCACCCCCACCCCCCAGCAGTGCAGGGGCACCCTCCACCAGGCCCCCACCCATGTCCCCTACCACCCCCACCCCCCAGCAGTGCAGGGGCACCCTCCACCAGGCCCCCACTCATGTCTCCCACCACCCCCACCCCCCAGCCACCAGGGGCAGCCTACACCAGGCCCCCACTCATGTCTCCCACCACCCCCACCCCCCAGCAGTGCAGGGGCAGCCTCCACCATGCCCCCACCCATGTCTCCCACCACCCCCACCCCCCAGCATCCAGGGGCACCCTCCACCAGGCCCCCACTCATGTCTCCCACCACCCCCACCCCCCAGCAGTGCAGGGGCAGCCTCCACCAGGCCCCCACTCATGTCCCCTATCACCCCCACCCCCCAGCAGTGCAGGGGCACCCTCCACCAGACCCCCACCCATGTCTCCCACCACCCCCACCCCCCAGCCACCAGGGGCAGCCTACACCATGCCCCCACTCATGTCTCCGACCACCCCCACCCCCCAGCAGTGCAGGGGCAGCCTCCACCGGGCCCCCACCCATGTCTCCCACCACCCCCACCCCCCAGCATCCGGGGGCACCCTCCACCAGGCCCCCACCCATGTCTCCCACCACCCCCACCCCCCAGCCACCAGGGGCAGCCTCCACCAGGCCCCCACTCATTTCTCCCCCCACCCCCACCCCCCCAGCAGTGCAGGGGCACCCTCCACCAGGCCCCCACCCATGTCCCCTATCACCCTCACCCCCCAGCAGTGCAGGGGCACCCTCCACCAGGCCCCCACTCATGTCTCCCACCACCCCCATCCCCCAGCATCCAGGGACACCCTCCACCAGGCCCCCACTCATGTCTCCCACCACCCCCACCCCCCAGCCACCAGGGGCAGCCTCCACCAGGCCCCCGCCCATGTCTCCCACCACCCCCACCCCCCAGCAGTGCAGGGGCATCCTCCACCAGGCCCCCACCCATGTCTCCCACCACCCCCACCCCCCAGCCACCAGGGGCAGCCTCCACCAGGCCCCCACTCATGTCTCCCACCACCCCCACCCCCCAGCCACCAGGGGCACCCTCCACCAGGCCCCCACCCATGTCTCCCACCACCCCCGCCCCCCAGCCACCAGGGGAACCCTCCACCAGGCCCCCACCCATGTCTCCCACCACCCCCACCCCCCAGCCACCAGGGGCAGCCTCCACCAGGCCCCCACTCATGTCTCCCACCACCCCCACCCCCCAGCCACCAGGGGCACCCTCCACCAGGCCCCCACCCATGTCTCCCACCACCCCCACCCTCCAGCCACCAGGGGCAGCCTCCACCAGGCCCCCACTCATGTCTCCCACCACCCCCACCCCCCAGCAGTGCAGGGGCAGCCTCCACCAGGCCCCCACCCATGTCCCCTATCACCCCCACTCCCCAGCAGTGCAGGGGCACCCTCCACCAGGCCCCCACTCATGTCTCCCACCACCCCCACCCCCCAGCCACCAGGGGCACCCTCCACCAGGCCCCCACCCATGTCCCCCTGCACCCAGGTCCTCACAATCACCAACCATGTGCGTAATGGTCAGCCTCCACAGCCAAAAGGCCCTACCAAGTAACCCATTCACCCACATGGAAATGGAAATTACATGTTACACCCCCAACGTACATAAAGCAAATGAACCCATGTCTGTCACACACAATGGTTGCAAATGAATTGGAAAACACCCAACATGACATGCATGAAACCAATGAGATGATACCACACAGTGAAGTATGAAAACAAAATTGTATTAAAAAATATGAATGCAAATGAAATGAAACAAACTACAATGCCAATGAAAAAAAGAAAAGGTGCATGTCCGTCTAAAAAAATTAAAAACACCAAATCCAAAAAAAATGTACTTCAAAGTCACATTAAAAATGAAATCAATCCGACAGAAAAAAAAAATCCAAACACCATTGCTCCATGGAGAAGAAATAAAAAATTAAAAAATAAAACAATCCAATGAAGAACTATGTACAAAATATCCAAGGGTCCATGAGCCCAACTGAACAAAGGAAACCTACAAAAAACCCTAACAAAAATGCAACTATATACAAAAAGTGGAGCTGTGTCCGTCGACTCCAAATCATAAGAATAAACAAATGAAACCTAAAACTAAAGAACTATATACAAAGGCGGCGGGCAAGTCCAGCGGCTCACTCCGTAGTGTTCCGGGCCAGGGCATCATCAAACTCCTCGTCTATGTCCCGGAGGCGGTCCTGTTCCATGGCCCCAAGGGTCCACAGGGACGACGCCATCTGCTCCTCCAACCCCCTGCGGATTGCCTCGAGGCACTCGGCCCGCCTCAGGGCCCTCTGCATGGAGTTCTCTGCCCTGACCATCGTGAGCCGCTCCTCTTCCGCCCGCCGCCGCTCCGAACCTATCTGCTGGCCCAACCGCAGCCACACGGAAGACACTTCCTGTCCTGGGTCCTCCTGCCCTCCGGCCGATGCCTGCCCCTCCGATGTTGATGGCCCCGAGCCATGATGCCTCCCACGTTGACTCTGCTGCTGCCTCCGACGCAACTGCCTCTGCCAGCATGACGGCATCCAGGCTGATGGAATCCACCGACGCCGTCGTGCACGTGCCCTGCCTGATGATGCCAGCACATCCTCCATCTGCTGGGGTACAGTTGCTGTGGTGTCCACCCCTGCTTGACCTCCGACTCCCGACTGTGGCAGGGATGGGATCCCCACCGAGCTGGCTGCATAGGTCAGGGCAGGTCCACAGGGGGCCCTGGTGGCATCTGGGCCGGAAGACGGCAAGGAGAACGACCGGCGTATAGCCTCCACAGAGGAGGAGAGGGCCGCCAGATTGGCCGACACATGCAGGAAACCCCCGAACATGGAAGATCCCAATTGGGCCACGTCAGCACGGTGCTCTTCGTGATGATGTGCGTGCTCCTTCCGGGAAGCACGCACGTCATCACGAATTGCACCCGCGCACATCGCAACCCCAATCAGGACCTTCTCCATACGGACACGGGTCCCCTCGTCCGCAGGTGGAGGGGAGTCAGGTGACATGGACATCCCCTCTACCTGCGGACGGGCCTGGGACGGGGCATCCCTGCTGGTGCATGGTGGTGCACTCACAGGGTCAGGGACAGCGACATGCACAGGCCCCTCCACGGTGACCTGTGCTGCCTCCTACCCCTGGCCCTGGACTGCACCACTTGCACCAGCAGGGATGCCCCCACCAGGCCCCATGTGTGCCCCTGTGGCGGCCTCCTCCTCCTCTGTGGAAACCACCAACCTGGATGGCTCCTCACCATCTTCCACCGTAGCAGGCCCCTGTGGGGGCTCACCCACCCCTTCCGCTGCAGCCGTGGGGGCATCCCCGCCACCTTGCTCCACAGCGCCGTCTCCGCCCTCTTCTTCACTAGCCGCTGCGTAGAGGGAGACAAAGAACACAAGCATCAGGGTACTGTACAATGGTCCCCTAGACAGGAAGCAATAGCAGATGAGTACCACTGTCAAAGTACACTTCCATCATGTCCCTCCACAACACATGGGTCATTCCAGGCAAATCACACACAGTAACAGGCATGGTGCATGCCATGGACATTTCCATACATGTCCAATGGACTCTTGAAACATACAATGATATGGAACTCAGATGCATCATGGGTCATGCCTATCACATGCACACACTTTACCTCATTCACATCCATCTGGCCCCATGCACCCCAAACACAGCGGATACAAGGGTAACTAGGCTGCATCAGTGAATCTGTGCATTGTCACACACATGTGTCATGCATCCATGGCATGCACAAGTCACAGACACGCAGGTCAGGCACACAGACATGGCTACCATATATGTACCTGGCATCAGCACCCATCCCTCACCCCCACCCATGTCCAGGAACAGAGACTGGCATGCTCTCATGTGTAAAATCTGCATAGGGCTCCCCATGTGGCATTTAAACACATGCAACAACCATGTGGTTCACACATCACTGGTCGCACATGCATTACCATGATGTCCCTGCACACATACATGCATACATGGCCTATGTCACACATACAGGCAAGTATCAGAGAACCAGCACACCGCAACATGCCCTGTCTCACACAGCAATGCTTGGACACTTACCGCTCAACTCCAGACGGGTCTCCCTCTCAAGGATCTGGGCGTGGAGCGCTGGGCGTACGCGTTCCAGGACCCTCATCTGGATGGAACTCATGCGGCCCCGGCCCCCCTCCACGAGGCGCTGGGCCTTCACGAGGGTCCTGGACCTCAAGTCCTCCCAGCGCATCTTGATCTTCTGGACGTCGCGGGTTGCTACCCCCTCCGCGTTTATGGCAACCACACAGTCGGCCCAGATCCTCTCCCGTGCTTCCTTGCTGGCGCAGGACGATCCAAAGAGGGCATCATACTGCCCCAGGACATGCTCCACCAGGACACCAACTTCGGTGGCAGTGAAGCTGGTGCCCCTCTGCCCCTCTGGCCTGGGGTTGCCACTGGTGCCAGATGTCAAAGTGCCCGACATGGCAACCCCAGAGGCAGGTGTGGGTGGGCAACTGGGTCCTGGGGCTGGGCTGTGGAGCGATGTAATCCCAGTCGGGAGTCTTCAGTTCCAGCAGGGGTGGACACAGCAACTGGACCCCTGCAGATGGCTGATGTGCAGGCACCAAATGGCAGGGCACGGTGGCAGCAGGCAGGCAGGCAGGCAGCAGCAGATGGCACGTGGGAGGCTGCTCGGGGCACTGGGGGGCAGTAATTTGGCCTTCTGGGCAGGAGCGTGGTCTTCCTTGTGTTTTCACGTGGCCAGCTTGATACGGAGTGATTTGGCACATGAAAATCCTGCACGTCAGCGTGAAATTTGAGGAAAGGCCCTTAGCGCGTAAGCGCGTCAGCACGCATACGCGATTCTATTGGACCAAAGGCCCTCAGCGCGTAAGCGCGTCTGTGACTTGACCCGCACGGGTGTTTCCCACACAGCACGTGATGACGGAGCACACATGGAAAGACTGCACGTCAGAGTGTCATCGCGTGTAATTGGACAGCACGTCAGAGTGTCATCGCGTGTAATTGGACAAAAGTGCGCATACACGCGATTGGCCTATGTACGTGTATTTCAGGGGTGCGCGGGCACTTACACACGCAAGTACGTCAGCGCACCTGTATCCCGGGGTGCGCGGGAATTTCCACACGCTATTGGACTGGGTACTGGATTTCAGGGGTGCGCGGGTCACACGCTCGCCTACAACACGCGCAACGCATAAATTTGCGCGCTAACAAAATAACAAGCTCAGACCCAGGATGAACATACCGTTCCTAGCAGCAGTGGCAAAGGAGGAGGACAGTCAGGGCCAGAATATTCACACCCAGAACCAGCCTTTTCGGGATGCCTGATGACCAGGTGTATGGGAGGTACAGGTTTCCACCACACATAATACTGGACCTGGTGAGTGAGTGGGAGGATGACCTCACATCACCCACCCTGTGCTCCCAAGCACTCAGCCCCCTGGAGAAGGTCCTCAATGTACTGCACTTCTTAACCACTGGATCATTTCAGCGGACAAGTGCCATAGTGGGTGGGGTATCACAGGCCACCCAGTCACGCTGCCTACACCAGGTCTTGAACATCATCACTGCACGCCCATCAGTCCGCAGGCACATATACCTGCCCAGAACACCTGCAGAAAGGCATGCTGCCGCCCTGGATTTTTACGGTGTGGCACGATTCCCCAAAGTGCTAGGTGCCATCGACTGCACCCATGTGGCTCTACGTCCCCCCAGGGCATCAGAGCACATCTATAGGAACCGCAAGCACTGGCATTCCATCAACGTGCAGGTAGTATGTAATGCCAAGGGAATCATCACCTCAGTATATGCCAACTATCCCGGGTCCACCCACGACAGCTTCATTTACCGAATGTCCACCCTAAGCCGGGACCTAGAAGCTGGGCGGCATGGCGATACATGGCTGCTTGGTGAGTATGAATGCCACTGCACATGCATGCATGTCAGATACTGAGCAAGGTCACAACCCCACCAATGATACCAATCACCACCTCCACAGGGGACAGTGCCTACCCTCTCAGCCCCCACATGATGACGCCAATTCGGAACCCCACCACACCACCCGAGGTAAGATATAACACAGCCCACATTACAACCCGGGGCATAGTGGAGCGCACATTCGGAGTGCTAAAGTCACGCTTTCGCTCCCTTGACCGTTCTGGCGGGCAGCTGTTATACACTCCCCCAGTAGTGTGCAGGATCATAGTGGCAGCATGTGTCCTGCACACCGTTGCAACACGCCGGGGCCTGGCCGTGGACATGGTGGTGGCCCCACATCCCCAACCAAATGCACAGCCACTGCGCATGGGAGGGGAAAGGGCACGGGGGGAGGCAGCCCGTACACAGCTAGTGGCTAATTACTTCACATAGAAATCACACCCCTGTGGAGTGCACACTGCCCTGGCACATTCCATCTGACAATCAATGATGACTCAACCTGACACTGATCCTGAATGTCTGGAGAATCAACCGTGAAAACCATATCAGCCTGAGATTGTTCACCTGGAAGTGTTACAATGTGTGCATCCCTACCCACACAGACACCACCAATGCAGTTTTGTGAAGAAACACATTCAAGCAGCTAAAATGAATACCCACTTGCAAAATGCAACAAGAGGACAGTGCCATGTCAGCCAACCCATCCCCAGCACCGCCACACAACACACCGTGCCATGTCATGCTATTTGCAGGTAAACAAAGTAATCCCCACAACATGACACAAGTGTCACAATGTACAGTGTCCCTAATTGAAACTTGCAACACCTGAAATGCTCACAGTAATGCAGGACCAACAACAAACTTGAGCAGGTACTACCATTAACATGACATCACAAATGTAATAAATTAGTAGTCTCACCACCTGGAAATGCCTGCACTCCCACCACTTCCAACTGTACAGTGTTGGCGCCATGTAGAGTTGTAGGTGCACTGCTGCCAACATGGACCCCATCTCCAAACTAGAGGGCCTTGTGTAGACATGAGGAAGGGACCTGCAAATTGGGAGGTAGACACAGATGATGAGTTACACATCAATGCAACATGCAGTGTACAACACAACAGCAATATGCACTAGGAATGTATACACAGTATTGACTAGACTACCCACACATGTAGTGGGAGTCCAATGTCACCATGTATGTCAATGTCACTTGGGCACACCCTTTGAAAGCCCATGGAAACGGGAAGCAGGAGGGGTGTGTGTGACTCAAACCCAAGCATCTGAACCAAATACATGACAAGCCTGCATGTGCCCAGCCACAATGCAGCGTATGCCCACAGGAACCACGGAAGGCAACAAATTGTCCCAAAAAAATTGGGAAAAATAAAAATAAAAATAAAAATAAATCAAAAATGGCCATTGATGGGCCAGGGGGGTTGGGGAGGCCACCCAGGAGGTCCGAGGACAGGGTGCACACCAAAACCCACCTGAGTGGATCCTGGGAAAAAAAAACACCTCCATGGGCTCATGGCCCACACGGCTACCCTATTGTGGGAGTATCACTGCTGTCGCTATTATCACCCTGTGCAGCTGAATCCGGAGGTGGTTGCACTATGGGAGGCAGCCCACGCAAGGCCCTAGTCTGCTCCTCCATGGCTGCAAGCATGCGGGTGTGGTAGGTCTCGTTCTGGAGGATGAGTGTGCGGAGGTCCCCATGCAACAACTCACGGGATGCCCGGACCTCCGCCCTCGTTGCCTGCATCTCAACTGAGAGCGTACGGGTGTGACGCTCCAGCTGCTGTTCTGTCCTTTGGTGTGTTGAAGCCTCAATCTCAACAAGAGTCGTCCTGAGGTGAAGGAGCTCCTGCCTCAGGGCTTCCCTGTGGCCCTGGGACTCTATGGAGATGGCCTCCTGCAGAGTCGCCAGTGCCGCCCGCCTGTCCCTGTTGGACGCCAACATGTCCTCCCTGTGTGACTGGCAGATGGAGTCGGATGCCTGCTGTAGTCGCTCCATCAGCCTTTCAGTGGGGACAATGGAAGTGGCCACCCTATCCATGGCCTGAGCCATCATCTCGGATGATGCTGCCTGTTGGGTTGCCATACCGTAAATGGATTGCTCCCATGCGGTATTGCCAGGTGGCGTACGGCCACCACGTCGGCGGGCACCACACCTGTCTGGGGCAAGGCGAACTGCGCCTTGCTGTGCCGGCACTGCCTGAGGCTGCAGGACTGCATTCCCCCTCTGATCTGCTGGCCCAGGAACAGGATCAGATGTCGCGGAGTGTGACCCTGCATCCGTAACCACCAAAGGCGTAGCTGCCAACACTGACATCCCCATTGAGGGTTCTGACCCTGGTGCAGGTGGGTGGGACAGAACAGAATCCCTCCCTGGAACACTCACCTGCGGCGGCACGTAGGTCTCATCATCCGAATCAACACCTGAGTACAGCTCGGGGGAGGTGCAGCCAGAGACACACCTTGAGAGCACGACCTGCAGCACTTGTGGGTTCTCACCCACCACCACACCACGTCCCTCACTGGTGGTTGGTCGGCCCTCGGACCCCTCCTGGGTCTGCACCATCTCCACAACCCCAGCAGTATCAGGTGCGTCTTCCCCTGCAAAGACATAAAAACAAAGAAATGGAAACAGGCATTAGCACCATGGCACACAATGAGGGCTGAGAAGCAAGAGAACCAGTACTTGATTGACACAGGTCCCACATGACTAAAACCCTCCCATGCATGCACCCTCACTGCATATGAAGGGCAGGCAAATGGCACACACTGATGACACCAAGATGGAAGATGAACACATTTTCTGCATGCTGCCTGGCAGTGGCATCACACATTGGCCTGTGATTGCCAGGTGAAACACACATGCCATCACACAGATGGCATGTACCATTGCTATTGAGTGAAGATGGAGAGGAGGGCAGCACCTATTCATTCAGTCCAGTTCCCGCATGTAATAGCTTTTCTAATTCAAACAAGTCAGATTTTTCACCTAGAGCTGCCAGTCCAAAATGGTCCAATTGCACAGGGACATGTGTGAACAAATGATATCCCGGTAACAAAGTCACTCCACTTTACCATAGCCTTGTCATCATGTGACTAGAGGACTGAGAAATGCCTAGTAAAAGTGGTGGAATGCAAACAATCTGCCTGAATGAACAGAGAAAAATAAGCAACAATTTTGTGGCAAGGTGACACTTCAAGGGCAACTGGCGTGCTGTTGGGCTAGATGTCTACTGTTGGCAGAAGGGATACTGCTATGGCCAAATGCAGATGCGCAGGATGTATTGCATGAAGCACATGGCTGACCCATACGACTCAGGCGCACACACTCTCACCTGGCACACAAACAGAAGCCCTCACACACACACCATGCACATGGATGACACACACATGCATGTGCACTCACCGGACAATGCCTCGTAATCAGGCAGATCTCCCACGCCTTGGATCTGTTCCTCTGTGACGTAGGTCCCAGCGACTGACTCATGTGGAGTGAGTTCCATGTCCACTACTGGAGACCCACCTCCAGTCACTAGAGTTGCGGCATGACTTGAGGCCAGTTTATTCTTTGCCCTGCGCTTTAGGTCATTCCAGCGCTTATAGCAATCATTGGCTGTGCGCCTCACGATTCCAAGGGCACTTACGATGTCCGCAACGGTCTGCCAGTGTGCCTGGCGTTGTGCAGGTGTGGTCTTGGATCCTGCAACAATGACCATCTCGTTATCATGTCCGGACACATACTCGACAAGTGCATTCAGTTCGTCATCCGTGAAGCTGGGCTTCCTCGACGGGCCGGACTGTGTAGCCGTGTCTGGGGCATCAGCCTGTGCCGGACGAGCACTCTTCCTCTTCCGCTTGGAAGGTGGTGGTGATCCTGAGTGTCCTGCGCCGCTCTGGACACTAGGGGCAGGAGCCCTGGTGGACTCTGTATCAGAAGTGTGGGATTGCACACTCAGCATGGGAGTTGGTGCAGGCATTGGCTCAAGTGTAATGGTGTCAGGGGGAATGTCAGCAGGATGGACTAGGACCGACACTGTCCTGGCTGGGTGTGTGAGAGCTGGGGTGGATGGAGCCGCAGTTGCCCCTGCAGCCTCTCCGCCCTGCCTACTTGGGGCAGCAGATGACCTTGCTGCCCCAGATCCACGTGGCATGATGACATCAACGTGCACCAGCGCACGTGTCATAGGCCTGCTGACCTGGAAGTCAGCCATGGAGTCAGCCAGGTCTGGTGCCACAATGGGCTGGTCCAACAAGGGCTGAGCATGGATGGTGTCAGCCACATCAGCCTCAACGGGAGGGGGGGATTATGGGTGCCCTTGACTGGTCCTCCACACATGGGGGGACAGGCTCACCCTGCAAGTAACGACCACGTCCCCTACCGGATCCACCACGGCCACCACTTGTGGCTCTTCCACCTTTGCCACCCTTACGGAATCCTTGCCTCCCAGCCATGGCACTGATGTTAATGTGCGTATGGGAGTGGCTGTAAACTATTGTCCTGGGCAATTGGGGGTCAAAGGGGTTGGGTACCAGATGGTAATTGTACCCTAGTGCTCTAGCAAGGCTGATTGTAACCCCTGGGGAAAGATGACGGGTCACGCTACGCACAGGAGGCCCAAAAAAGGGAGATGACGTGCACGCAACCCCTCCTAGACCACGTGTGCAGAAAGAAAAACCTGCACTACGCTGTGGCACCCAGTAACACAAGAATGAACGTATGCGTGGCACACGCAGCCTAGAATGACCTCTGAAGGGGTAGGCTACACACGGGGCAAGCACAGATGTTAGATACGTGCGTGACTCACCGTCTGCCAGGTAAAAGAGTGTGAAAAAGGAGCGCGTTTGGTTGGCAACACCCCCGCCAAAAGAAGATTTGTACGCTGTCTGAGGAGACAGGACAACAGTAGAAGGGAACACTGTTTGAGGGAACAGGCCCAGGAAAACCAGAAAAAGAGAAAAAAGAGAAAAAGCTGTCAGAGGTAACAGGGAGTACGAACTTGAAACGCCGTGAAGTAAATCGCGTGTGAAACGACAAGAAGTACAGAATTCACCCACTCGCTCTCCACGAAAAGCACGTACAAGGAAATGGTGTTCTACACGTACCTTTTATGCAGGCCCACACGTCCAGCGTCACTTACGCGGTGTGTACGCGCTAGGGCCATTTCCACCAATTACACGCTGTGTCACTTCTGCGTGTAGGGCCATTTCCACCAATTACACGCTTTGTCACTTCTGCGTGTAGGGCCATTTTCACCAATTACACGCTTTGTCACTTCTGCGTGTAGGTCCATTTTCACCAATTACACGCTTTGTCACTGCCGCGTGTACGCGCTAGGCCCATTCCCACCAATTACACGCTTTGACACTCGGACGTGTCTTTCATTTTTTTCACACGCAACATTTTCCAAAGTGTGTCCAATTCAACGTGCACGTGACTTCATAGACGCACATACGCTGGCGACGCGTTTACGCGCTAAGGGCCTTTCCTCGAATTACACGCAGACGTGTTGGATTTTCACGTGCCAAATCACTCCGTATCAAGCTGGCCACGCGTTCACACACGGAAGACCACACTCCTGCCCAGAAGGCCAAATTACTGCCCCCCAGAGCCCTGAGCACGCTCCCACCTGCCATCTGCTGCTGCCTGACTGCCTGCTGTCCATGTGCCCTGCCATTTGCTGCCTGCACATCAGCCAGGGGTGCTGTTGCTGTGACCACCCCTGCTGGAACCGAAGACTCCCGACTGATTTTCCATCACCCCACAGCCCAGCCCCAGGACCTAGTTGCCCACGCACTCCTGCCTGTGGGGTTGCCATGTCGGGCACTGCAACATCTGGCACCAGTGGCAACCCCGGGCCAAGGAGGCAGAGGGGCACCAGCTTCACTGCCACTGAAGTTGGTGTCCTGGTGGAGCATGTCCTGGGGCAGTATGATGCCCTCTTCGGAAGGTTGCGCGCCGACAAGGAAGTACGGACTCGGATCTGGATGGACATCGTGACTGCCATCAACGCGGAGGAGGTGGCAGTCCGCGACTACGAACGTGTCAGGAAGCGCTGGGAGGACTTCAGGTCCAGGACCCTCAACAAGGCCCGGCGCCTCCTGAAGGCAGCGGATGCTAAGGGGCGCCGGGGCCACTTGTCGGAAGATCAGATGAGGGTCCTGGAACGCATATCCCCAGCGCTCCACATCCAGGTCCTTGAGAAGCAGACCCATCTGGAGTCGAGCGGTAAGTGTACATGAATACTGATTGTAAGCTGTGCGTGTGGTGGTGTGCCAGGAGTGTGCAGGTTGAACATGTATTTTTATGTGGCCAAGTAGGGGGGGTGTACAGGGCCGTGAGGGTGACACATGCGAGGGGTCTCATGTGTGACACATGGATGGTGCTTGTGTGTGTGGGCTTGCATGGCACAGGATGTGGAGGAATGATTGTCAGGTGTGACATGGATGTCGATCAAAACACTGCGACAGTTGGCGGAGATGTACACATGCATGCAAGTTTGGTGTTGTGTGTGCATGTGTAGTGTACTCCCTATGTTGCATGTGATGTGTGGATGACCTTTGGCTGCTCATGCTGTTGTATGTGAATGGATGGTGCTGGCTGTTGCATTATGGCTGTGGTATGGCTCATGTGTGCAAGTTGAAATGACATGTGTGTTGGGGATTGTGATGCCATGTCTGAGGTTTACCAATGCCACTCATGTATAACTGTCATGTGTGTATGAGTCCATTTTACAGTGCCCTGATGCCTGTGTTTTCTTTCTCCCTGTCTGCAGCGTCAACTGATGAAGAGGGTGGAGAAGGTTCTGTGGAGCACAGCGGCAGGGGTCGCACCACCAGCCGGAGACGCAAGGCCCAGATCCCCTCCCAGGTTGTGATCTCGTCGGGGAGTGAGGAGTCCGGTGCCGCGTCCCAGGCCGCAGCTGCCGAGGGGAGGTCCAAGAGGCGGAGGTTGGAGTTGGACTCCTCGGCAGCAGAAGGGGCAGCTGGGACCCCACAGGGCCCAACGGGGGAAGATGGCACGGAGTCATCCAGGTTGGTGGGGGGTTTGGTGGAGGAGGAGGCCGTGCAAGCGACAGTGGCGGGGTCTGGAGGTGGGGATTCCACTGGTGCTAGTGGTGCAGTGCAGGATCAGGGACAGGAGGCAGCACAGGCCGCCGCGGAGGTGCCTGTGTGCAATCCTGTCCCTGTTCCTGTCACTGCATCATCTTGCACCAGCGGGGATGCCTACCTCCAGACCCGTTCTCAGGGAGAGGATTGGCTTACGACACCTGGCCTTCCACTCCCTGCGGATGTGGCTATCCTGCACCAGGTTGTGCCTGTCCAGGGTGGGGTGGCGTTGCGTCACCGGGCCATGCGAGCTGACCTGCAGTCTTTTCATGATGAGTCTGCACGTCTTCTCGCATGGCTCGTTGACCGCGTTGACCCACTGGGACAGCTCACCAGGGCTGGATTCCTCCGTTTCCTGGACCTTGTTCCGACCCCCTTCTCCACTGAACCCCCTATGCCAAAGTCGTCCTCCATGCCATCTTCCCACCCATGTGTCACCTGGGTGCCCTGTGGAGCTGCCTCCGACCGTGCGGCCAGGCTGGTGGACAACAGGTCCCTGCCACAGTCGGGAGTCGGACGTCCAGCAGGGGTCGCCGCGTCAACGACTGCACCCCAGCTGGAGGAGGATGTGCAGGCACCATCGGACAGGGCACATGGACAGCAGCAGCTGCAGCAGCACGAGGCTGTAGGTGGGAGCCACGATAGCTCTGGGCCTTCAACATCGGAGGGGCAGGCATCGGCCGGAGGGCAGGAGGACCCTGGATGGGAAGTGTCTTCCGTGTGGCAGCGGTTGGGCCACGCCATAGATGCGGAGCGGCGGCAGGCAGAAGAGGCACGGCTCACGATGGTCAGGGCGGAGAACTCCATGCGGAGGGCCCTGAGGCGGGCCGAGTGCCTCGAGGCAATCCGCAGGGAGTTGGAGGTGAACATGTCGGCGTCCCTGCGGACCCTCTGGGCCATGGAACAGGACCGCCTCCGGGACATAGACGAGGAGTTCGATGATGCCCTGGCCCGGAACACCACTAAGTGAGCCGCTGGACTGGCCCGCCGCCATTGTATATAGTTATTTAGTGATAGGTTTCCTTTGCAGTTTATTTCTCTTTGGAGTCGACGGACACTGCTCCACCTTTTGTATATAGTTCCATTTTAGATAGGTTTTTTGGTAGGTTTCATTTCTTCTCTTGGGATGATGGACCCTGAATACTTTGTACATAGTTGGACTTTGGATTTGGATATTTTTTTAACTATGAATATTTTTTGCCATGGAGCAATGGTTTTCTATTTCTTTTTTACCTTCATTTACATTTCATGGACTTGAACTTTGGAAGATATTTTTTCGTATTGTCATTTATTGATTTCATTTTGAAAAGAGACAGCCTGCTTAATTTTTTAATTATTTTACTTGTGTATTTTGGTTGATTTTAATAGCCATTGCTGTTGTTTTTAATACATTATTTTGATTTTTTCATTCTTCAATGTGTGGTTTCATCTCATTGTTTTCATGCATGTCATGATATGGGTTTTCAGGTTCCCTTGCAACCATTGTGTGTGTGTGAGACACATGTGTTGATTTACATTGTTTCCATTGGAGTAGTATCATGGGCACATGTAATACTTGGTTGTGTCTTTGGGCTGTGGTGGCTGGCCATGAGGCACATGCTTGAGGATTGTCAGGGCCTGCGGGCAGGGGGACATGAGTGGGGGCCTGGTGGAGGCTGCCCCTGGTGGCGGGGGGGTGGGGGTGGTGGTAGACATGAGTGGGGGCCTGGTGGAGGATGCCCCTGGTGGCTGGGGGGTGGGGGTTGTGGGAGACATGAGTGGGGGCCTGGTGGAGGCTGCCCCTGGTGGCTGGGGGGTGGGGGTGGTGGGAGACATGAGTGGGGGCCTGGTGGAGGGTGCCCCTGCACTGCTGGGGGCTGGGGGCGGTGGGAGACATGGGTGGGGGCCTGGTGGAGGGTGCCCCTGGTGGCTGGGGGTTGGGGGTGGTGGGAGACATGGGTGGGGGCCTGGTGGAGGGTGCCCCTGGTGGCTGGGGGGGTGGGGGTGGTGGTAGACATGAGTGGGGGCCTGGTGGAGGGTGCCCCTGCACTGCTGGGGGGTGGGGGTGGTGGGAGAAATGGGTGGGGGCCTCGTGGAGGGTGCCCCTGGTGGCTGGGGGGTGGGGCTGGTGGGAGACATGAGTGGGGGCCTGGTGGAGGCTGCCCCTGGTGGCTGGGGGGTGGGGGTGGTGGTAGACATGAGTGGGGGCCTGGTGGAGGGTGCCCCTGCACTGCTGGGGGGTGGGGGTGGTGGGAGACATGGGTGGGGGCCTGGTGGAGGGTGCCCCTGGTGGCTGGGGGGTGGGGGTGGTGGGAGACATGGGTGGGGGCCTGGTGGAGGGTGCCCCTGGTGGCTGGGGGGTGGGGGTGGTGGTAGACATGAGTGGGGGCCTTGTGGAGGCTGCCCCTGCACTGCTGGGGGGTGGGGGTGGTGGTAGACATGAGTGGGGGCCTGGGGGAAGGGTGCCCCTGCACTGCTGGGGGGTGGGGGTGGTGGGAGACATGGGTGGGGGCCTGGTGGAGGGTGCCCCTGGTGGCTGGTGGGTGGGGGTGGTGGGAGACATGGGTGGGGGCCTGGTGGAGGCTGCCCCTGGTGGCGGGGGGGTGGGGGTGATAGGGGACATGAGTGGGGGCCTGGTGGAGGGTGCCCCTGCACTGCTGGGGGGTGGGGGTGGTGGGAGACATGGGTGGTGGCCTGGTGGAGGGTGCCCCTGTTGGCTGGTGGGTGGGGGTGGTGGGAGACATGGTGGGGGCCTGGTGGAGGCTGCCCCTGGTGGCGGGGGGGTGGGGGTGGTGGTAGACATGAGTGGGGGCCTGGTGGAGGCTGCCCCTGCACTGCTGGGGGGTGGGGGTGGTGGGAGACATGAGTGGGGGCCTGGTGGAGGGTGCCCCTGGTGGCTGGGGTGGGGGTGGTGGGAGACATGAGTGGGGGCCTGATGGAGGCTGCCCCTGGTGGCTGGGGGGTGGGGGTGGTGGTAGACATGAGTGGGGGACTGGTGGAGGGTGCCCCTGCACTGCTGGGGGTTGGGGGTGGTGGGAGACATGGGTGGGGGCCTGGTGGAGGGTGCCCCTGGTGGCTGGGGGGTGGGGGTGTTGGGAGACATGGGTGGGGGCCTGGTGGAGTGTGCCCCTGGTGGCTGGGGGGTGGGGGTGGTGGGAGACATGGGTGGGGGCCTGGTGGAGGCTGCCCCTGGTGGCGGGGGTGTGGGGGTGATAGGGGACATGAGTGGGGGCCTGGTGGAGGCTGCCCCTGCACTGCTGGGGGGTGGGGGTGGGGGTAGACATGAGTGGGGGCCTGGTGGAGGCTGCCTCTGCACTGCTGGGGGGTGGGGGTGGTGGGAGACATGGGTGGGGGCGTGGTGGAGGGTGCCCCTGGTGGCTGGGGGGTGGGGGTGGTGGGAGACATGGGTGGGGGCCTGGTGGAGGGTGCCCCTGGTGGCTGGGGGGTGGCGGTGGTGGGAGACATGGGTGGGGGCCTGGTGGAGGCTGCCCCTGGTGGCGGGGGGGTAGGGGTGATAGGGGACATGAGTGGGGACCTGGTGGAGGCTGCCCCTGCACTGCTGGGGGGTGGGGGTGGTGGGAGACATGGTTGGGGGCCTGGTGGAGGGTGCCCATGGTGGCTGGGGGGTGGGGTGGTGGGAGACATGGGTGGGGCCTGGTGGAGGGTGCCCCTGGTGGCTGGGAGGTGGGGGTTGTGGGAGACATGGGTGGGGGCCTGGTGGAGGCTGCCCCTGGTGGCGGGGGGGTGGGAGTGATAGGGGACATGAGTGGGGGCCTGGTGGAGGCTGCCCCTGCACTGCTGGGGGGTGGGGGTGGCGGGAGACATGGGTGGGGGCCTGGTGGAGGGTGCCCCTGGTGGCTGGGTGGTGGGGTTGGTGGTAGACATGAGTGGGGGCCTGGTTGAGGGTGCCCCTGCACTGCTGGGGGGTGGGGGTGGTGGGAGACATGGGTGGGGGCCTGGTGGAGGGTGCCCCTGGTGGCTGGGGGGTGGGGGTGGTGGGAGACATGAGTGGGGGCCTGGTGGAGGCTGCCCCTGGTGGCTGGGCGGTGGGGGTGGTGGTAGACATGAGTGGGGGCCTGGTGGAGGGTGCCCCTGCACTGCTGGGGTGTGGGGGGGTGGGAGATATGGGTGGGGGCCTGGTGGAGGGTGACCCTGGTGGCTGGGGGGTGGGGGTGGTGGGAGACATGGGTGGGAGCCTGGTGGAGGCTGCCCCTGGTGGCGGGGGGGTGATAGGGGACATGAGTGGGGGCCTGGTGGAGGCTGCCCCTGCACTGCTGGGGGGTGGGGGTGGTGGGAGACATGGGTGGGGGCCTGGTGGAGGGTGCCCCTGGTGGCTGGGGGGTGGGAGTGGTGGGAGACATGGGTGGGGGCCTGGTGGAGGCTGCCCCTGGTGGCTGGGGGGGTGGGGGTGGTGGTTTACATGAGTGGGGGACTGGTGGAGGGTGCCCCTGCACTGCTGCGGGGTGGGGGTGGTGGGAGACATGGGTGGGGGCCTGGTGGAGGGTGCCCCTGGTGGCTGGGGGGTGGGGGTGGTGGGAGACATGGGTGGGGGCCTGGTGGAGTGTGCCCCTGGTGGCTGGGGGGTGGGGGTGGTGGGAGACATGGGTGGGGGCCTGGTGGAGGCTGCCCCTGGTGGCGGGGGGGTGGGGGTGATAGGGGACATGAGTGGGGGCCTGGTGGAGGCTGCCCCTGCACTGCTGGGGGGTGGGGTCGGGGGTAGACATGAGTGGGGGCCTGGTGGAGGGTGCCTCTGCACTGCTGGGGGGTGGGGGTGGTGGGAGACATGGGTGGGGGCCTGGTGGAAGGTGCCCCTGGTGGCTGGGGGGTGGGGATGGTGGGAGACATGGGTGGGGGCCTGGTGGAGGGTGCCCCTGGTGGCTGGGGGGTGGGGGTGGTGGGAGACATGGGTGGGGGCCTGGTGGAGGCTGCCCCTGGTGGCGGGGGGGTGGGGGTGATAGGGGACATGAGTGGGGACCTGGTGGAGGCTGCCCCTGCACTGCTGGGGGGTGGGGGTGGTGGGAGACATGGGTGGGGGCCTGATGGAGGGTGCCCCTGGTGGCTGGGGGGTGGGGGTGGTGGGATACATGGGTGGGGGCCTGGTGGAGGGTGCCCCTGGTGGCTGGGGGGTGGGGGTGGTGGTAGACATGAGTGGGGGCCTGGTGGAGGCTGCCCCTGCACTGCTGGGGGGTGGGGTGGTGGGAGACATGAGTGGGGGCCTGGTGGAGAGTGCCCCTGCACTGCTGGGGGGTGGGGGTGGTGGGAGACATGAGTGGGGGCCTGGTGGAGGGTGCCCCTGGATGCTGGGGGGTGGGGGTGGTGGGAGACATGAGTGGGGGCCTGGTGGAGGGTGCCCCTGCACTGCTGGGGGGTGGGTGGAGTGGGAGACATGGGTGGGGGCCTGGTGGAGGCTGCCCCTGCACTTCTGGGGGGTGGGGGTGGTGGGAGACATGGTTGGGGGCCTGGTGGAGGGTGCCCCTGGTGGCTGGGGGGTGGGGTGGTGGGAGACATGGGTGGGGGCCTGGTGGAGGGTGCCCCTGGTGGCTGGGGGGTGGGGGTGGTGGGAGACATGGGTGGGGGCCTGGTGGAGGCTGCCCCTGGTGGCGGGGGGGTGGGAGTGATAGGGGACATGAGTGGGGGCCTGGTGGAGGCTGCCCCTGCACTGCTGGCGGGTGGGGGTGGCGGGAGACATGGGTGGGGGCCTGGTGGAGGGTGCCCCTGGTGGCTGGGTGGTGGGGTTGGTGGTAGACATGAGTGGGGGCCTGGTGGAGGGTGCCCCTGCACTGCTGGGGGGTGGGGGTGGTGGGAGACATAGGTGGGGGCCTGGTGGAGGGTGCCCCTGGTGGCTGGGGGGTGGGGGTGGTGGGAGAAATGAGTGGGGGCCTGGTGGAGGCTGCCCCTGGTGGCTGGGCGGTGGGGGTGGTGGTAGACATGAGTGGGGGACTGGTGGAGGGTGCCCCTGCACTGCTGGGGGGTGGGGGGGTGGGAGATATGGGTGGGGGCCTGGTGGAGGATGCCCCTGGTGGCTGGGGGGTGGGGGTGGTGGGAGACATGGGTGGGGGCCTGGTGGAGGCTGCCCCTGGTGGCGGGGGGGTGGGGGTGATAGGGGACATGAGTGGGGGCCTGGTGGAGGCTGCCCCTGCACTGCTGGGGGGTGGGGGTGGTGGGAGACATGGGTGGGGGCCTGGTGGAGGGTGCCCCTGGTGGCTGGGGGGTGGGGGTGGTGGGAGACATGGGTGGGGGCCTGGTGGAGGGTGCCCCTGGTGGCTGGGGGGTGGGGGTGGTGGTAGACATGAGTGGGGGCCTGGTGGAGGCTGCCCCTGCACTGCTGGGGGGTGGGGGTGGTGGGAGACATGAGTGGGGGCCTGGTGGAGGGTGCCCCTGGTGGCTGGGGGGTGGGGTGGTGGTAGACATGAGTGGGGGCCTGGTGGAGGCTTCCCCTGCACTGCTGGGGGGTGGGGGTGGTGGGAGACATGAGTGGGGGCCTGGTGGAGGGTGCCCCTGGTGGCTGGGGGGTGGGGGTGGTGGGAGACATGAGTGGGGGCCTGGTGGAGGGTGCCCCTGGTGGCTGGGGTGTGGGGGTGGTGGTAGACATGAGTGGGGGCCTGGTGGAGGCTGCCCCTGCACTGCTGGGGGGTGGGGGTGGTGGGAGACATGAGTGGGGGCCTGGTGGAGGGTGCCCCTGCTGGCTGGGGGGTGGGGGTGGTGGGAGACATGGGTGGGGGCCTGGTGGAGGCTGCCCCTGCACTGCTGGGGGGTGGGGGTGCAGGGGGACATGAGCAGGTGTGCAGGGTAGTCCCCTGTTTTGTGGGCTGCCTGCAGGGGCCGTGGAGGGTGTACAGGGAACACCTGTGAGGACCCACCCAGCCTAATCGCGTGTGTAACTTCCCACGCACCCCTGTAATACACGTACCAAGCCAAATCGCGTGTGATAATTCCCGCGCACCCCTGTAATACACGTACCTGGCCAAATTGCATGTCAGAATTCCCGCGCACCCCTGTAATACACGTACCCAGCCGAATCGCGTGTAAAACTTCCCGTGTACCCCTGTAATACACGTACCCAGCCAAATCGCGTGTGATAATTCACGCGTACCCCTGTAATACACGTACCCTGGCCAATCACGTGTTAAACTTCCCGCGTACCCCTGTAATACACGTACCCTGGCTAATCGCGTGTATAACTTCACGCGTACCCCTGATATGCACGTTACCCGCTTTGCGTTCCTTGTTTGGCAGCCCTGTAAACTGGTCCAGGGTTAGCGCAGCCCTTTGCGATGATTTTGCGATTTTGATGGCTTTTCCTTGCGCGAGGGCGTTCTTGGGGGTGTTACTGGCGCTGCTGCAGGGTCGCTGCGATACTCTGCGCCACGGCTGGTTTGGGAGCCTAAAATCCATGAATACGCTGTGCGCGGAAATCGGTTTTAGCGCACGTGCCTGGCGCAGACAATCGCACGCGGACACTCTGCGCCAGCCGCTTGCGAAACTTTTCTGCGAAATTCTATGAATTACCGTGCAAGTGTCCTGGGATGTTCGTAAATAAACAAAATGGGGGTGTCCTGAGGACACTATGCCTGTTTGTTTTGTTCGTAGGCAAGTTGAAATTGTTCTAAGAACACATCAAGTGTCCTAGGATGTTCGTAAATAAACAAAATAGGGGTGTCCTGAGGACACTATGCCTGTCCGTATTGTTCGTAAGCAAGTTGAAACTGTTCTAAGAACACACGCGGCGTCCTGAAAAATTTGTCAATAAACAAATGGGATTGACCTAAGGACACTATACCGGTCCGTACTGTTCGTAGGCAAGTTAAAACTGTTCTAAGAACACTCATATTGTTCGCGGACATAAAAAGTGCCCAGAGGGCATAGTTAAAATGTTTGAATCTATGGGTGTGATCTATGGGTGTGATATGCTGCAGTGGTTGTGGCCAGGGCCTAGAGTATTGCGTGCATGGTTGTACTTATTATAATATACTTACTGTTTGGTTTGGTAACTGGAGTACAATATTCCTTGTCAATTTCTGTGATAAAAGAAAAGATCATGTTAGTATTGGTAGTTTGTAACGACTTATAACATTGAATAATAGACATTTTTTATTTATTTTGACCCTCATATTTAGTAGATTACAAACCAGTGTACTGTGCAATTTGCTCAGTTTCTGTGTTTGTTCCTAAAATAATTGGGTCTGTGGAAAAAAAAAATCCATGTCGGATTAAAAAACCCTTTTTTTATGCTACAGTCTATTTGTTTGTTTGTTTTCAGTGTTCACTTGTTGTTTCTGGCTAATGTTCTATCTGTTGGCTTGTTGCAGATTTTTGGAGCAGTTAGATACCTGTTGGTATATTCTAACTGTCTATTTTTTGTAATAATGTAGTGGTATTTATTTATCTGTTTGGTTATTGCAAAATCTTGGAGCAGTTACATACCAGTTGGCGTATTCTAATTGTCTATTTTTTGTTATAATGTAGTGGTATTGATTTATCTGTTTGGTTATTGCAAAATCTTGGGGCAGTTAGATACCAGTTGGCGTATTCTAACCGTCTATTTTTTGTTATAATGTAATTGTATTGATTTATCTGTTTGGTTATTGCAAAATCTTGGGGCAGTTAGATACTTGTTGGCATATTCTAACAGTTTATAGTTTTTTAATTGAAGTTTTGTTAATGTTTAAGTACAGATTAGTTATTAAATGTTGGTTTTAAGAAGATTAAATAAGCGTTTGTAAGATTTGCTGGTAATCTCTTCTTTAGTGAAATGGTACTATCATTACATTCGAACCATCCACATTTTTTTATATATATCCAGTGTAGTGACCTGCATTGGTTGTGGCTCCTGTGTGGTAGATTATATCTATTGTTGTGAAGGTTTTCTTACCAAGTGATACTTGACCATGTGTGAATCCAGTCAGCTTGCAGTAGTTTTTTGGTACCATCTGCATTGTAACATAGAAGCATTAGTATTATGTATTTACTGTGTGTTTGTATTAGTAAGGTGGAGCGATTATCCGAATTGCAGGTAGTACATAATCTACCATGGTTTGCATTTTGTACAAGTTGCTGAAATGGAACGTATTCACAATTCGGTATGGACACATACACGAAGTGCTCATTAGGGATTTGTTCCTGCGTCACATTGTTGCAGAGAGTGCATGTATGTTTCCACATGTATTAAATCTGGAAGATTTCATTTATAGGTATATTTTTGTTTTCCAGTACTTGTAGTAAGTACATTAGACATTCTTGTGGATCTTCCTGTGAGTTTATAGTGAATTTCACCATTCCAGCACAGGAGTCCAATTCTTGTCTTATTCCATGAACACTATACGTGTTGTCAGGATTGTTTGTTGCGTTTCTATGAAGTACTAACATTTGCAAACACAATTGGTCTGTACTGTGTAAGTTAATGTTGTCAACAATTGGTGGCAATTGAAATAGAATATTCATTGCTGCATTTGCGTAGCAACTTACACCAGTTATATTTGAAAATTTAAATAGACCAGATAGGTCTGTGTCCAAGTCATTTTTTCAGAATGTGTGTTGTTTCTTTGAAGAAGTACCCCAGTTACTTTGAGTAATAGGTTGTTCTTTGGTTGTGGTAATTGATGAAGTATTAGCTTCTTTTACTCTCTTTGTAGGATTTGCAGTGACATCCTGTTGCATTTCTGTTTGAATTAGTTTTCTTTTACAACATTTTACTTTTTGTGGAACAGGATATGTTTTTAGATGGGGGTGTATAGTGAACGCAGTCTATTGTATTCTAAAATGCAAGGAATATCAGCGTTTACTTTACTTGCATAGAAATAAACTGCCAAGTGTACGTAAGCGTGATAGTGCTACGTAGCTCATGCCTTCTTTAAAGACTGTGTTACCAATATCTATCAATGCTTTGTCTAGGGTAAGACCTTGTGATTTATGAATGGTGACTTTCTATGCAAGAGATTTAGAAAATTGTTCTCTGCATAGATACATGGCTTTGAAGAGAATGAATCGAGCTTTGAGCGCCCTATCCTTTTCACTTCTGAAAGTTTGTCAAAGGGAATATTGACAAACTGAATGTTGTTGTCACGTGGGTATGTTTGAAAGCCAACAACTGTACCCAGTGCTCCATTAACTAGTCCTTGATCCACGTCAAGGTTACGTTTAAGCATTACTCTATAATTTAAGGATAATTTTAATATTTTTTTCCAACCCAGCTGTGTTCGAGATTGAATTTTCTAAACTATTTAGTCTTGTTGTGGCTTTCTCACACATGGGTAGTGTCATACCATGTACGTCTAGTTTGTCTGTGGCGCTAATTTCCGTTATTGGTTGCATTTCTTTATTTAACATTGTTTCATTGAATTTAAACCAGCTTGCAAGAGTTGGTATTAAGGAAATACAATTAACATGTGTGTGCGCTAATTGTTCCATAACATCAGTAGCACATGCCTAATCACCATAAAGTGCATGAATGGGCCTGGTTTTCACTATTGCTTGTGCTTCTTGAGATAGTATACCAACTCTAATACTTTTTAAGATGTTTGCATAAGTGAGATCTGCAGATTGCCACATGTATTCTGTTAATTCTCTGTATTGGAAATGATGCCAAAGGTTGACATTTCCTATGCTGCCAACAGTTTTCTGGCAGAGTTTGTGTCCTAAGGTTTTAAAAATAGGTTCACCTTTCACTGGTGTCAATTGAAGAAGATCTCCGAAAAAAATAATGAGTTTTCCTCCAAAGAGCTCATCTAGTTTGTTTTGAGTACTTCTTGTAATCTGAGGTGAATCAAAGCCAACATTAGGTTGGAGAGCATGCTCACTTCATCTATTAGTAGCATTTTCATTTGTTTTAACACTCTGCGTAGTTCCATTGCAGTTTCTGTAGAAAGTTTGTAATAGTCTCATTTGTTTTGGTGTTCTACTGGCAGGAGTAGTAATCGGTGTAAAGTGACACCGCCTATGTTGTAGGCAGCTAAACCTGTGGGGTCAGTGACAACAGCTGACAGTTTGTTGTTTGTCAATTGTTGAAGGAACTTGCTGATGATTTTGATTAAGAATGTTTTGCCTGAACCAGCTTCACCACTGACGTACAGCAGTAAAGGTTTGTAATTTTGGCAGGTGCATTCTTTATTTTCATGTTGTACACCATGTGCAATTTCTTTTGTTACTTCTTGAAAAATGCTACGCTGCTCATTGTTTAGTTTTGATTGTAGTATAGTTAAGTCTTCTTTATCTTCATACTGACACATGGTGTTTTCTACTTCTGACATAGCTAATTCTGCCTCATTTGCTATTAGTGGCTGTCCCGGTGTTTCTTGGCTTCCTGTTACAGAAGGTTGACTACTGACAGGAGTGTCCTTATCTAGTTGGGCCTGGAGCTCTTCTTCGTGTTGCTGTTCATTGTGCAACATTGTTTTGTAGTTTGTAATGTTTACATCGGTTGTAGTGCTTTCATTTGCTTTGAAAGCTTCTTCGTAGGAGTCATACTTATCTAGTATTTCACCTTCTTTTCTCCATGGTTTAAAGAGTTGTAGCAGGGACATGTAATATAGTTCTACCTTTTTTTTCATCGGGTTTTATATTATTTTTGTATGTGAAGTTTTGGGCTATGTGATGTAGACACATGGTTTCCAAAGTGGTACTTCTGTTTGGGTAGTATGTGTCTAGTAAATTGTTTTTCTCAAAATGTCTTGGCTGTTGGGATCATTTTTGGCTATTGTTTCTATGTCGTTTCTATGTCGTCGTATGATTTGAGAATTCTTTTTCTAGACTTAGCAGGACCAAGACTTAGCCATACTATATTTTCAGATTTTCCATACAAAGCAGTACCGGTTAAACGATCTGCAGCTTCATAGCAGCCGCATTCTCTATGGGAGAGAATTTGTATGCCCAAGCTGTACAATTTCTGAGACAGTGTTTTGTCTGATGACAGGTCATTCCAGAGGTCTTGAAGCTCTATTTATTTCTGCTTTGGTTAAGTAGGCTGTAACATATTCTGCACTGGAATTGTCTGCAATGTACTGCACATCTATGTTTGCATTACATAATAGGGCAATGATTGCATTGTAATCATTGATATATTTTGCTTTTTCTGTTCTTTTTATGTAATATGTATTTTTAGGTGATTTACCTTTAACACTATGTCTAACTGAAGACATGTAGTTGTTCACTTCACCTGTTTCTGTAACCGGTCTAGGGAAACCAAAACAGCATTTGGTGTAGTATTTCCCTTTCTTTTTGTAGTTGTGACAATATTTGCCACATTTGTGTCTTTGAAATTGTAGAATTTGTGCATGAAGATCACTATTTGTTGCTTCTGATGGAATTTCACAAGTGACATATTTTTTGATAAACTGTAACACAGTGGCATCACTGTCTTGACCAAATTTAGGAGCATCTTTAATCCATAAAAGCATGTGGATATGCGGTGCTCCTCTGGCTTGGTATTCTTTTCTCCAAAAAGAGGCGATGAACAGTTTTATTACAAATAAAGTGTAGCATATCAATGAAGCGATGATGGAAATATCTTGAAACATTAACAGGATCTAGAGAGCAAAGTTCTCCAGGCGTTAATATATCTATGTTTATTTTATTTTTGTTTGAAATGCGTAGGAAATCATGAGGTCTTCCCATGCATATTCTGCACAACTTAATGTAACAAGCCAAGTGGGTGGGCCAAGGTTTCTTATCATGCAACGTACATCTCCATGACGTCGGACCCAGTACTCTTTCGTATCACGCATGTTTGCTAACAGATTTGTAATGCTTGATTGTAAAACTTCATCTTTTTCTTGCACTTTTTGTAGTAATTGCATAGCTGACATATTTTGAAAGTGGGTTCCTGATTTTAATGTGTGTACAACTCCGTAACATAGAGATGCTACTTCACTTTCAAAGAGTAGGTGGAATATGTATTCCACATTTTGTCTAAATATGGGATCTTCAGAATACATTTGTAATGAGCGATATTCTGATGCTGTTATGTGAGTGGGTCTATCATCGTACTTTCCTCCTTTGCCAGTAATTGGTGATCCTTTTGTTTGTCACATTTTGTACGTTTCTAGTGTATCTTCTATGGTGTCATTAGAGTGTAATGGATGAATTGTATAATGGTCTAAAATATTGGATACTGTAGCAGAATCTAGAAGTTCAAATTGACCAGTTTCGGGTGACTCTTGAATTATTTCAGTTGTTTCCCTTAAGTTTTCTTCAATATTTATTTCTTTGTAGTATTCATTATTGTCTTTTAAATATTGCAAGGCTTGTCTAACTTCATGTAAGACTACCAGTTGTTGCCAATTTATGTGTCTTTTGTAGGTACACCATTTACTAAGACAATTGAAGATTGTTCTATTGGACGTTGCACTACCAGAGTGAGCACATTTTATTTTAGATTTAATGGTAAATATACTACTTTGCCGCGAATGCCTTTCACCAATTCAGAGGGAGGTAATTTTGCTGTTTTTGGTTGAAGGCATATTATTGCTTGAAATGGGTGCACTGTTTGAATTATTATGCTCTCATATAAATTGAGTTGTTGCAGGGGTTTTGGTATAGGGAATCATTCCAAATTATTTGTGATAGCACGTGAAGGACTTTGATTGTTGTCAAGTTTTGTAGTGCAGTAACTGCAAAGTGTTAAGGGATCAGTTATTCCATATTTGTTTTCTGCTATAAGGTAGAGAGCTATTTCAAACCATTTGGAATCGTCATTGTCTTCTATTTTGTATGTTATGTCTATAGTGTTTGTGTTACTTTTATAAAAAGTTCTGTAGCAACACACACACACATGGTTTGGCACTTCAGCGGATGTACTTTTGAATTTTAGTATTTCTTTTGTCGTATGTGTGTAGTAGAAGGTTGCCATATGCAGAATTGTTGCTAGCCTGTTGTAAAGCTATTGCATTTTGTAAGCGGTTTTCACTTTCAAACTATTTACTCTGTATATTGTTGATTTCTCCGAGTAGGTCTTTGGCTGTACCATGTAGATGAGTGTTATTTAAATTGGCTAGTGCTAAAGGAGGACTTTTAGCATAGTACAGTTTATAGACTAGATTTCTTATAGTTGAATGATGTGTTGATATCATTTTGATATGATGGAAGCTGCTTTTGCAAATACATCCTTAAATGCAGGCCAATGAATTTCCTTGCAGTCCTGTGTATTTGTGCACTGGACAGGTATCCATTGCAGCAGTTTAAATTTTATTTTGTCTTTGCTTTCACATATTGATTGAGGAACTGGCGTAAAGGTTTGAAAGATTTTTTGGCAATGTTTCACATTGACGTGCATGACCATTTGTATACTGGGTGTTCTGGTTCAGTCGAATGGAGAATTGATTCTGAGTTTTATGGGGATATTTTTGCAAGCAGTATTTCTTGTTCCATTATGGTATTATTAACTTTTTCATAACCTCGTCCACTGCTATGGGTGGCAATTGTGTTTGTATGTTTCTTCATTGAAATATGGTTCTGTGTTGTGGTGTGACTCCATTCACCTCCACAGATATTTAAGAAGTTATTTTTGTTGACATTCTGTTTATTGAGAAGCCTTTTTTGTAATTTAGTACTTAGTTTTGTTAGTGGTTTCAGTCTGTTTAACACTAAAATAAATGACTTTCTTTTGAGTAGGATTGCACTGTTTATCAAAGCTTCTAGGATTAATTTTATAAGGTAGTTTTTATGGGTTGTGCATGATTTGTCTCCAGTTTGTATAAGATTCTGAAGAACTATGTGATGGAAGATTTTTGCTAATATACTTTTTTTGGTATGGTTACTTCCTACTATATCAAGATTTGTAGGAGCAGTTTTATCAGTAGTGGTAGCTGTATTTCTGTTAATCATTTTCTTTTTTCTTTTACATTTTGATAGAGGAGGCAAGGTTTTTGTACTGGAAGATTGTTTAGTTTGGCTAAATGAATGTATTAGTTATTTTGTTTGAACTTTTTGTATAAACTCTGCTAGAGATGCTTATTTTGGAAAAGTTTATTTTCATTTGCTCTATTTCTGCGTTGCTTTTTACGGACTTGCTTTCTAGTAGGCATTCTGTGGGGTCTGTTGAAACAAAAAAATAGAAGGTATGGGTTGGGCTGTTGTGCAATGTATGTATGCTGTGTGCATGAGTGTCTGAGTATGATGGTAAAGATCTATGTGGTGGTGTGTGATTGTGCATTGGGCAGCTACAATTAGTTTGTCTATTTGTGTGTTACTATACTGCGGTTCAGATGACATTAGAAAGTGAGCTAGTGATGAGGATAAGCACTAATAGTAAATCAAATGGTATAAAATTAAAACAATTCTTTGTTTTGTAATACTAATATTTTAGTGGCTGAGTTATGTTATTTGTGCTCTGAAAAACGGGGATTTGTGTGCCATTCTGCGTGCTAATCCCTGTTTAATAAATGATGATTTGTGGATAGAATGGTACACAAATCTTTGTTTTTTTATTGGTGCACAAATTACATGAATCACTCGCACAGTGTGTTTGAGTAATACATTTTTATAACAAGATGACACATATAACTATTAAAATTATAACAGTAACAGTGGAAGCAATTTAAAATTGAGAATCAGCCCAAGAAAACAGTAAGTAGACCAATTAAACTGAAGGGGAGAAGGAGAGTAGTGCAGTAGAAGTGAGAGATTGGGAAGGGTGGGGAAGAGGAGGAGGAGGGAAACGGGTGGGGTTAAAGGTGAGAATGAGGAGAGGGAAGGGGAGGGAGATGATTAAGGAGATAAGGCAAGGGGGAGGGGCCAAGAAGGTTGGAGGGGTTACATGTTGGGGAATGGAGAAGGAGAGATTTGTGGAAAGTGTAGAATGAGGAAAAGGTAGATATATAGCGGAGTGAGAGAGGTAAGGAGTTCCAGTGCAGGGGAGCTAGGAGATGGAAGGAGTAGAAACAGGATGTGGCACAAGGGGAAGGAGGAATAGTGAGAAGAAAGTGGTCAGCAGAGTGAAGGGAGTGGGAGGGAGTGTAGAAAGAGAGGAGAGAGGAGAGATAAGGAAGTGCAGCCTTTATATTTTATTTATATCATGTTAGTTCAACATGCTTTGTAAATGAGTAGAATATTAAGTGTATGAAATTCACTTGGTTTTTAAAGCCGTGTTATAGAATTTTAAGAGAAAGAAGAAATAATGTTATATTTATTTTGCAATTTTTATTAGGTAAATCATAGAAACTGTATAGAAAAGCATGGACTATATGTATTTGTGAAGCTGTGGGTAATAAAGTAGAAGGATGTGAGTTACAGGTAGGGGTGTTATTACAGCTGGGATCATTTCAATGATAATGTCTATGTGTGTAAGTGTAAGTGTATGATGAAGCATTACATTTTACTGGCTGTGTGTAATTTGATGATACACTACTAAGTGTTTTTCCACAATTATATTGTTATTTCTTCCGTTCTTCTAATATTATAATTTTTTAGATAGGTGTGTGTGTGTGTGTAAAAAAAAAAATAGATAGACAGGTTTGGAAGTGATTGTTGATTTTAGCAGATGGAAAAAATGACAATAAGTTCATTTTATAGGCTATAAAGATTAAGTGGCAGTTAGTCTGTTTATATTCATTTATAAGAGTTGCACATGTACTGTGCAGAAAATGTGCATACCTGTAGTTTGTATTCATGCATGTGGATATGCATGCAGCTGCAAGTAGAAATCTTGAAGACTTGAACAGTAGTTTTTGTAGTGGGTGCTTTCCAATGATATGAGACTTGTACTCAGAGTGATCTACAGTGCATTTGAAGTGCTGAACTGATGATGGAGTTACATGTAGACGTGTTGGATGTGATTGGTGGATGGTTGTGTAACTGGTTAGCTGTGTCCAGTGAGGGAATAGCACTGAGAGTAAAGTGGAAATGGTAGAAGGGCTGTCCAAGTTACGATATGTCCGCAGACATTGCGGTAGTCTGCAGACATCTCGTATTACATACAGGGATTTTGGGGTGGAGAGGCATGTAAATGAGAATGAGCAGAGCAATTGATTGGTCAGTCAAGTTGGGTGGGTGTGTTGTGTAAGGAGAGAGTTTGTCAGAAAGTCTTTTTCCTGAGAGAAGAACAGTTAGCTATGGCTGTGTGTTTCAGAAAACAGATTTTCTGGATTTTGGGAGACTCATGGATACATTGGTTGGAGGTGCATGCACAATGCTGTGGTGTAGCTGCAGATCTTAGATTCCCTCATGTGGAAGTACACTGGCATGGAGTGCGTGGAATGAAGTGGCTTGTCTTGGTATCTCTCTGTGCTAGGTTGGAGACAGAGCTTCATCCAGACATAATTATAATTCATTGTGGAGGGAACAGTTTAGGACATGTGTCAGGAATTTCTTTGCAATTTGCGATGAAAGAAGGACTTGGGAAGGTCATGGACATGTTTCCAAATTCCCAAGTAATATTTTCTCGTATTGTGCAGAGACAAATGTGGCTGCGTTCTTCTTCATTTGGTCCACGAATGGAGAAAGCAAGGCGGAATGTTATTAATGCCGTTTGTGCCCTTCTAGGAGATGTTGGCATGTACTCTTTTCACATTGAAAATATTATGTTTCGTAGCACATACATTTTTCGCAGAGATGGAGTCCATCTTACTTATGCTGGTAATCAGATATTTCTGAGAAATGTACAAAATGCATTGCGTCCTTTTGTGGAATTACAGCCATCCATTTTGCAGTAGGTATTGACTGTTTCAAGTTTTCAAATACAAAAAGACACCACCAAAAGGCTCTTTTCAGAGCCACCACTTCCTCCCAGAGAAAAGTACAATGATTTTGATAGGGCATTACCCCAAGATTTTTGATGTTTGCAAACTGTCCACTGACTTTTTTTAAAAAAATGCACAGGACCCTGCTCCATTTATTTGTCACTTCTATTTTTAGACTGTGAAAGGCAGCTCTGAAAAGAGCCTTTTTTTGGGATTTTTGTTGTTTTGTATTCTTTGGGTTTTTTAAACATGACACACTAGGAGAGGAGGGGAAAGGAAGGTAAAGGGGGACACCAATCACGGGGATAAGAAAGGCCGGGTGGAGAGAGGAAGATATAGGGTGTGCCTTACTTAGGTAGTGGGCAGGTCTTCTCATGCTCCGAGACCGTAGTCTCGAATGCACTTCAAAGTCTCTCCATCCTGCAGAGTACTGCGTCGCAGTACATACACAAACCTGTGACACTCAAAAGGTAAGGGTCATCAGCATTGTGAATGGCCTTTGAGGCAGCTGGAGGGATGCGCCCTCCCACAGGAGTGTCTCTTGTGGTGAGAGGAGCGGAAACGGAGGATGAAGTAGAGGAACTCAACCTACTACGCTCCTCACAAGGTACAACCTTGCAAACGGCCCCACCGTGGAACGACCTTAGGTGTTGCTTCATAGTTGTCGTACTAAAGTTGTACGAAGCAAGCCTCCCGCGATTCAGCACCATATTGCACTGGTTGCACATGACTTTGTTCGCACATGCCTTGGGTACGTTACCATGAATGGTAAATAACCGCCACACCCAAGACTCACTGCGAGTGCTGGTAGTAGGGACTTCCATCACTTCATCCTCATCATCCTCTTCATCGTCCTCCTCTACATGGTCATGTCTGTTCCCCTCTTCAGGTCCTTGGGGAGGTGGTGGTGGTGGAGGGGGTGGGGGTGGTGCTGAGACAGATGTGGCACCATCTGGAGCATCAAGCATTGATGCCATCAGGTCTGATGGAAAGCAGCAGCAAGAGCATCAAAATACCAGCCAAAGTAGACAATGCTTTGTCAATTAGCTAAAAGCACAATGAGGATGAGCTCTGGGGTGTGGCCTTTAGTAGGGGTGCGTGTGCACACTTCGCGGACACCCGCGCTGTCGGCGGACAGATCGAACACCCAAAAAAGGCTCAAAAATGTCCAAAAAGTATGTAGAAAGTCAGGGTCTTTGTCTGGGACATGTGCTATGGTGACATTTTTCCTATAAAATACTGTGGATTGCCTGAAAAGGTACTTTTTAAATGTTCAGGGACCCGGACAGTGTCCGCAATTCAGGACACATGCTCAGCGTGGGTGCGGTCACATGATGGCACCACGATCAGGTCCGCAAAGGGAATGGGTGTCCGCAGGACACCAAATGCATGGGAACAGTTGTGCGCATGTGCGCGGGTGTTCTACGGACAGTGTTCTGGTCCTGAAGCCAATTAAAAGTGTGACACAAGTGAGACGAACAGTTACGGACAAGTGCAATGTTCAGAGAACTTACGGGTGTGGTGCGCATGTGTGTAGATGTTCTTCAGGCAGTACGGACAGGTATAGTGTCCTTAGAACACCCCCATTTTGAATATGCATATATCCCGGACACCGTGCTTGTTCTTAGAACAGTTTCAACTTACATGCGAACAGTACGGACAGGTATTTTGTTCTTAGGACACCTCCATTTTCGTTTGATTACATACATCCCGGACACCACATATGTTCTTTGAACAGTTTCAACTTGCCTGCGGACAGTACGGACAGGAATAGGGTCCTTAGGACACCCCTGCTTGCCCAATTACGGACATCCCGGACACAGTGCGTGTTCTTAGAACAGTTTCAACTTGCGTGCGAACAGTACGGACAGGTATAGTGTCCTTAGGACACCTCCATTTTGGTTAATTGCGGACATCCCAGACACTGAGTATGTTCTAAGAACGGTTCAATTTTGTTTGCGAACAGTACGGACAGTTGTATCTTTAGGACACCTCGATTTTGGTTTATTACGGCGAACAGTACGGACAGGTACAGTCTCCTTAGGACACCTCCATTTTGGTTTATTATGGACATCCTGGACACCGAGGGTGTTCTTAGAACAGTTTCAACTTGCTTGCGAACAGTACGGACAGGTATAGTGTCCTTAGGACACCTCCATTTTGGTTAATTGCGGACATCTCAGACACCGAGTATGTTCTAAGAACGGTTCAATTTTGTTTGTGAACAGTACGGACAGTTGTAGTGTCTTTAGGACACCTCCATTTTGGTTTATTATGGCGAACAGTACGGACAGGTACAGTGTCCTTAGGACACCTCCATTTTGGTTTATTACGGACATCCCGGACACCGAGTGTGTTCTTAGAACAGTTTCAACTTGCCTGCGAACAGTACAGACAGGTATAGTGTCCTTAGGACACCTCCATTTTGGTTAATTGCGGACATCCCGGACACCGAGTATGTTCTAAGAACGGTTCCATTTTGTTTGCGAACAGTACGGACAGTTGTAGTGTCTTTAGGACACCTCCATTTTGGTTTATTACGGATATTCCAGACACCAAGTGTATTCTTAGAACAGTTCCAACTTGCCTGCGAACAGTACGGACAGGTGTAGTATCATTAGGACACCTCCATTTTGGTTTATTACGGACATCCCGGACACCAAGTGTTTTCTTAGAACAGTTTCAACTTGTCTGCAAACAGTACGGACAGGTATAGTGTCTTTAGGACACATCCATTTTGGTTAATTGCAGACATCCCAGACACCGAGTGTGTTCTGAGAATGGTTCCATTTTGCTTGCGGACAGTACGGACAGGTGTAGTGTTCTTAGGACACCTCCATTTTGGTTTATTACGGACATCCCGGACACCAAGTGTTTTCTTAGAACAGTTTCAACTTGTCTGCAAACAGTACGGACAGGTATAGTGTCTTTAGGACACCTCCATTTTGGTTTATTACAGACATCCCAGATACCCAGTGTGTACTTAGAACAGTTTCAACTTGCCTGCGAACTGTACGGACAGGTGTAGTGTTCTTAGGACACCTCCATTTTGGTTTATTACGGACATCCCGGACACCGAGTGTGTTCTAAGAACGGTTCCATTTTGCTTGCGGACAGTACGGACAGCTATAGTGTCCTTAGGACACCCCCATTTTGGTTAATTACGGACATCCCAGACACCCACGCTGTCTGCGGACACCCCAACTGCCTTTTTTTAAAAAAGCAAAAAAAAGAACTGAATTAAAACACATATAGGGGTTAATTCATGGATTATTTGAACCAAAATAAACAGGATTTGTGTGCCATTCTGCCTGCAAATCCCTGTTTAACAAATGGGGATTTGGGGGCAGAATGTCGCACAATTCTGCTTTTTTAGCGCAAATAATTCGTGAATTACACCCATAATATTTTTGTTTTATTATATATAGATGTACCATTTATGAAAGAGAAGGGGAAGCAGAAACTGACACAAACACAGGGGAATTGGGGGTTTCAAGAGGATGGATAGGAGGAAATTAAGGGATGGAAGTCTCATCACCACGTCTTTCTTCGTGGAGAGGGTTTGGGGATAATTGACTGGGATATGGAGAGGGGGGCAGGTACATGTGGGACAATGGTATTTATTTTTTTCTTTTATGTGGTCCTCCACAAAGTTTTTCAAATGATTGAGATTTGCTGTGAGCATGTCCATTTTTTCCTCCATGCGTTGGAGAGTCTTTTCCAATGTATCTTTTGGTGTACTATTTTCAATGTTTGTATGGTCTGTTAAAAATAAAATATATATGTTAAGTGTACATAAAGTAATGCTTATTAATTTGGTTATATAGAGAAGTGTCTACCATTAGTAACACTATCTTCAGACATTTCCTCACTTGGAAAATTCTCCTCAAGCCACTCCAAAGTACTGGACGTTTCTGTGAAAAAGAAATATATATATTACTTTTATTGAATCTAATACAGAAATTAAATATATAAGACAAATGCAGTACACTTACTAGCTTCTGGTAAGTTGTGTTCTTACTGGTCTGTAGATCTGCTGTTGCTCCTAGTTGTACAGTTTCTGTGTGGTAATTATGTTGGAAGCCTATTTTTTTCTTTTGGTATATTCCATTTTAGTACATATGGTATTTAAATGGATGGTTGACGTGTTAGATATATAGGTTCCACTTCTTATTTATTACTACATATACTGTGTTTGTGTGCTGGTTTTTGAACTTGTGCACTGTTCATATGGCATGATATAACAATTTAAGATACCCCCTGAGTTTTTGGGTAATGTTGCTGTTGTCCGCGTCCATCCGCGGTCATACACACAGTCCGCGGACATCAAAAATACTAGCTGGGGGTTCAGTATGTTCTATGTTACATGTATATAAAGTCAGGGATATTATGGTTAAGTGTGCTACTAAAAACCTATGAAATTCATTAAAAAAACTTTGGTAAAGGGACGTTATGATTCCAAGTAAAACCGAAAACCCCCTGAAATTCGCCAGTTATGGTAAGCTAAGCAACCATAACTTGTGCCACCATGGTGCACTGCTAAGACTAACACCCAATACATCAAAGATGACATCACACATGTCATTGATGACTTCACTGATGACATCACATGTGCATTCACTTTTCATGAAAAGTGTGTATTAGGGATTGTTAATATAATGTTGACAAAAAAAGTGTCAAGGGTCATTGGAATAAATATCAATGAGCTACTTAGTGCATTAAGCAATGCATTGATATAAATAGCATTCTATTATGAAGTTCTATCCAGTATACTAAGCTACTCATGTAGAAACATAGGCATTGTGTGCAGCATACCTGATGGAGGTGCAATATTCATAATCTTGCCATGTTTAACAGTGAAATGATAACTGCTGTCTTATTAGAGTTTTGCGTACTGTGAAACATGTAATAAGTAGCTAACAAACCACTTACTACATAATTGCATTATTGCAGACAAAACAAAAAGAGACAACACATACAAATATAAGTCTATACAGGGAAAGTGAAGTAAGCAAAAAAGCAGCAGTAGTAACAGAAAGTGTTCATAACCTAACTGATTATCTTAATGCGGAGAAATGATTGCTCTTTTTCAAAGCTGCTACTTCTCCTATGTATATGTATTATATGATGTGATACGACCCTAAGGGAAGTAGTGAGAATACAATGTATTCAAATGTGAGCATATACAGGGAAAATACAGTAATAAAAAAACAACATAACTATCAGAAAGTGCTGAAAACCCTACTGATTATCTTTATGCACAGAAAGCATTGATGTCTTTCAAGCTCGTGTCTTCCCCTATGTATATGTTTCATATGATGTGACTGGACCCTAAGGGAATTACTGTAAGAACATACTTGAAGGATAAGTCTACAAATATAGTACCTTTTAATTTTTTAGTTCCTGACTGTTACTGAAGAAAACCATGTGGACTAGATATGTCAGTAAAGGAAAGAAAAGGGAGAGCCAGACATGTGATGTCATCAGTGATGTCATCAATGACATTTTTGATGTCATCTTTGATGTACTGGGAGTTAGTCTTAGCAGTGCACGGTGGTGGTGCAAGTTATGGTTGCTTAGCTTACCATAACTGGCGAATTTCAGGTGTTTTTCGGTCTTACTTGGAACCATAACGTTTTTTCTGAATTTCATAGGTTTTTGGTAGCGCAACTTAACCATAACGTCCCTTTAACAAAGTTTGTTTTACTGAATATATATATATATATATATATATATATATATATATATATATATATATATATATATATATATATATATATATATGTCTGATTGTGTCTATCTATCTATTTATCTATCTATCTATCTCTATTTAGCCATCTATCTGTGGGCCTATTTATGTGTATATATATGCCTATGTCTGGGCCTATCTATATCTATCTATCTATCTATCTATCTATCTATTCATCTACGCACAGGCCTACCTATGTGTAGATCTATGTTTGGTGGCCCTATCTATCTGTCTATCTATCTATATATCTATGTTTGGGGTACTATCTATTTATATGTAGATCTATATTTTGGCCTATCTGTCTGTCTATCTATCTATCTATCTATCTATCTATCTATTCATCTACGCACGGGCCTACCTATGTGTAGATCTATGTTTGGTGGCCCTATCTATCTGTCTATCTATCTATATATCTATGTTTGGGGTACTATCTATTTATATGTATATCTATGTTTTGGCCTGTCTGTCTGTCTGTCTGTCTGTCTGTCTGTCTGTCTGTCTGTCTATCTATCTATCTATCTATCTATCTATCTATCTATCTATCTATCTATCTCATCTATCTATGGACCTACCTATTCAAATATCTATATATGTTTGGGTATATCTATTTGTCTAGATTTATATGTTTCCATCCATGGGTTTATATATTTATGTATCAATGTTTTTTTGGTGGGCCTATCTATCTATCTATCTATCTATCTATCTATCTATCTATCTATCTATCTGTTGATCTATCCCTCTATCTATGGATCTATCTATGGATCTATCTATGGATCTATCTATCTATCTATCTATCTATCTATCTATCTATCTATCTATCTATCTATCTATCTATCTATCTATCTTATCTGTCTCGATGCCTATCTATCTATCTATCTATCTATCTATCTATCTATCTATCTATCTATCTATCTATCTATCTATCTATCTATCTATCTATCTATCTACCGCAATGCATATCTATCTATCTATCTATCTATCTATCTATCTATCTATCTATCTATCTATCTATCTACCTATCTATGGACCTAGCTATTGATATGTCTATGTTTGGGGCTATCTATCTATCTATCTATCTATCTATCTATCTATCTATCTATCTATCTATCTATCTATCTATCTATCTATTTATCTGTGGGCCTATCCATGTTTCTTTCTATCTATCTATCTATCTATCTATCTATCTATCTATCCCTCTATCCATGGACCAATCTACCTACTGATCTATCTATCTATCTATCTATCTATCTATCTATCTATCTATCTATCTATCTATCCATCCATCTTAATGCATATCTATCTAGATGCCTATCTATCTATCTATCTATCTATCTATCTATCTATCTATCTATCTATCTATCTACGCACGGGCCTACCTATGTGTAGATCTATGTTTGGTGGCCCTATCTATCTATCTATCTATCTATCTATCTATCTATCTATCTATCTATCTATCTATGTCATCTATCTATGGACCTACCTATTCAAATCTACCGCAATGCATATCTATCAATCTATCTATCTATCTATCTATCTATCTATCTATCTATTTACCTATCGATCAATCTGTGGGCCTATCTATTTATATATCTATGTTTGGTAGGCCTATCTATCTATCTATCTATCTATCTATCTATCTATCTATCTATCTATCTATCTAGCTATCTCTCTATCTATCTATATCTATCGATCTCATATATCTCATCTGTGGACCTACCTATTCAAATATCTATGTATGTCTGGGTCTATCTATTTGTCTAGATTTCTATGTTTCCATCCATGGGTTTATCTATTTATTTATCAATGTTTTTTAGGTGGGTCTATCTATCGATCTATCTATCTATTTATCTATCTATCTATCTATCCATCTATCTAACTCGATGCATATCTATCTATCTATCTATCTATTTATCTCTCTCTCTCTCTATAGCTATGGACCTAGCTATTGATATGTCTATGTTTGGGTCTATCTATCTATCTATCTATCTATCTATCTATCTATCTATCTATCTATCTATCTATCTATCATTCTATCTCATCTATCTATGACCTATCTATTTACTTATCAATCTATCTGTGGGCCTATCTATTTATATATCTATGTTTGCTAGGTCGCTCTATCGATCTATCTATCTATCTATCTATCTATCTATCTATCTATCTATCTATCTATGGGCCTATCCATGTTTATATCTATCTATCTATCTATCTATCTATCTATCTATCTATTTATCTATCTATCTATTCATCTACGCACGGGCCTACCTATGTGTAGATCTATGTTTGGTGGCCCTATCTATCTGTATATCTATCTATACATCTATGTTTGGGGTATGTAGGGTATTTTGTGGAGATTTGGGGCCTGACGGTATTTTATTACCGCCGAAAAATAACTTAGCAATAATCACTCTTTGTATTCAGATTTGGCCATGTGCAACAATAATACAATGGACATGCATTATTTCAGCACCCAGACCTGCATATTTGGTATATGTGGTTGGTGGTATTTTGGTGAGCATAATTCCCTTGTTTTATTTGTGACCCCAATGTCCAGAATCCCTTATCTTTGCTTAGATTTTTCGTGTGATCACTAGAGAGACCTCAGAGCTGCATTCTAGGAATACCACATTTTCCAGTGATAGTGTTGGTGTGCCACCATGGGCGAACTCACTGACTTATTTACGACAGAGAGCTATATGTGGTAGTCTTGTGGTAATTTCCACTACCTTATATACGGTAGGGAGCTATGTTCAGAGAGTCTCTCTTCCCGTTGGCTCATGTACCTCCAACAAGCTATGCTACAGTCACTCACAATTATTCATACTGATTCTGACATGCACACATCTGTCTTAAAATGACCATTGCACTGTTTAAAAATCTCCCCACATCATCAGCATTGTAATGGTAAACAATAAACATCACCCGTCTGTTTTCAAATATTTTTCTGTATTATAAAAGTTGTATTTAAACACGATCTCATTCTTTACAGAAATAAAATGGTACAGTCAAAGCATTGTCTGTGACACACTGCAAAGAGAGTGGCGGAGAACAGAACTCAAATTGCAACATTAGCACTTGATTAAGACACGCACAGGAATCCTACACTGACTGCATATTACCGTACACACTCAGCTCCCACACTTCTCATTACCTTATCTTTTTAGTTGTTCTCTTTGGCTGTTCTCTTTGTGAATGTGGCTCCCTTGGATTAACTCCAGCAAAAAGGAACGCTTGCCTTCTCAAACCGGGGTCATTGCCTGGAATTCTCAGCTTTTGCAGATAGGAATGCCTCAGCCAGTGGAAAGGTCCTTCTTTCAGCTCTCCCCAATCTCGACTGCAGCAGGACACAGGAATCTGCATTCAGTCAGGAGCCCCACAGCCAGCTTCTTCTCCCCAGTAGTGCAGAAAATGTCTCTTGTCTTTTTCCCCGTTACTGCCCACTAAAACTTTCCTCTCAGCCCTCTGTATGACGTGTCCCAATGAAATCCATCATCTCTCATCCTCCTACTCTTCAACAATAGCTTCGCTTATACATTTGCAATTGTTGCAAATCTGACTTCCTTCTTCCTGCAGTTACTGTGCACAAAAACACGGAGAATCAGGCAGAGAAGAGAAGAAAAAAAAATCTGCACACACATTTAAATGGTTTTCAGAGTATGCCTAATTCTGCAGTGGAGAACACATTTTATTAGTGGGTTATGTTAAATAAGGTTTTATTAGTCAGGTTAATGGTTAATAGGTTAGCTGTTAATTTTCAAATGTGTCTCTCGCACCATAGGCATTTCAGGTGAAATATAGTGTGCATTTTTAAATGAGCACGTGTGCTTTTAACTGTAAAAATAGATTTGCATCTTATATGTTAAAATCGTTTTTGACTGAATAGCCTGTCTTTCCTTGTTAATCTGGTAACCCATATAGCAATGCACCGCACCCTTGTGGTGGTGCTGCAAAAAAAAAATGTGCTACTTGTGCAGTAGTGCTGTACTCTGTGCTGTAACATGCCAAATATCCTTACAGGTACTATCTATTTATATGTAGATCTATGTTTTGGCCTATCTGTCTGTCTATCTATCTATCTATCTATCTATTCATCTACGCACGGGCCTACCTATGTGTAGATCTATGTTTGGTGGCCCTATCTATCTGTCTATCTATCTATATATCTATGTTTGGGGTACTATCTATTTATATGTATATCTATGTTTTGGCCTATCTGTCTATCTATCTATCTATCTATCTATCTATCTATCTATCTATCTATCTATCTATCTATCTATCTATCTATCTATCTCATCTATCTATGGACCTACCTATTCAAATATCTATATATGTTTGGGTATATCTATTTGTCTAGATTTATATGTTTCCATCCATGGGTTTATCTATTTATGTATCAATGTTTTTTGGTGGGCCTATCTATCTATCTATCTATCTATCTATCTATCTATCTATCTATCTATCTATCTATCTATCTATCTATCTATCTATCTATTTATCTATCTGTTGATCTATCCCTCTATCTATGGATCTATCTATCTATCTATCTATCTATCTATCTATCTATCTATCTATCTATCTATCTATCTATCTGTTGATCTATCCCTCTATCTATGGATCTATCTATCTATCTATCTATCTATCTATGGACCTAGCTATTGATATGTCTATGTTTGGGGCTATCTATCTATCTATCTATCTATCTATCTATCTATCTATCTATCTATCTATCTATCTATCTATTTATCTGTGGGCCTATCCATGTTTCTTTCTATCTATCTATCTATCTATCTATCTATCTATCTATCTATCTATCTATCCCTCTATCCATGGACCAATCTACCTACTGATCTATCTATCTATCTATCTATCTATCTATCTATCTATCTATCTATCTATCTATCTATCTATCTATCTATCTATCCATCCATCTTAATGCATATCTATCTAGATGCCTATCTATCTATCTATCTATCTATCTATCTATCTATCTATCTACGCACGGGCCTACCTATGTGTAGTTCTATGTTTGGTGGCCCTATCTATCTATCTATCTATCTATCTATCTATCTATCTATCTATCTATCTATCTATCTATCTATCTAACTATCTATGTCATCTATCTATGGACCTACCTATTCAAATCTACCGCAATGCATATCTATCAATCTATCTATCTATCTATCTATCTATTTACCTATCGATCAATCTGTGGGCCTATCTATTTATATATCTATGTTTGGTAGGCCTGTCTATCTATCTATCTATCTATCTATCTATCTATCTATCTATCTATCTATCTATCTAGCTATCTCTCTATCTATCTATATCTATCGATCTCATATATCTCATCTGTGGACCTACCTATTCAAATATCTATGTATGTCTGGGTCTATCTATTTGTCTAGATTTCTATGTTTCCATCCATGGGTTTATCTATTTATTTATCAATGTTTTTTTGGTGGGTCTATCTATCTATCTATCTATCTATCTATCTATCTATCTATCTATCCATCCATCTATCTAACTCGATGCATATCTATCTATCTATCTATCTATCTATCTCTCTCTCTCTCTCTCTCTCTCTCTCTCTCTATAGCTATGGACCTAGCTATTGATATGTCTATGTTTGGGTCTATCTATCTATCTATCTATCTATCTATCTATCTATCTATCTATCTATCTATCTATCATTCTATCTCATCTATCTATGACCTATCTATTTACTTATCAATCTATCTGTGGGCCTATCTATTTATATATCTATGTTTGCTAGGTCGCTCTATCTATCTATCTATCTATCTATCTATCTATCTATCTATCTATCTATCTATGGGCCTATCCATGTTTATATCTATCTATCTATCTATCTATCTATCTATCTATTTATCTATCTATCTATTCATCTACGCACGGGCCTACCTATGTGTAGATCTATGTTTGGTGGCCCTATCTATCTGTCTATCTATCTATATATCTATGTTTGGGGTACTATCTATTTATATGTATATCTATGTTTTGGCCTATCTGTCTATCTATCTATCTATCTATCTATCTATCTATCTATCTATCTATCTATCTATCTATCTATCTATCTATCTCATCTATCTATGGACCTACCTATTCAAATATCTATATATGTTTGGGTATATCTATTTGTCTAGATTTATATGTTTCCATCCATGGGTTTATCTATTTATGTATCAATGTTTTTTGGTGGGCCTATCTATCTATCTATCTATCTATCTATCTATCTATCTATCTATCTATCTATCTATCTATCTATCTATCTATCTATCTATTTATCTATCTGTTGATCTATCCCTCTATCTATGGATCTATCTATCTATCTATCTATCTATCTATCTATCTATCTATCTATCTATCTATCTATCTATCTATCTATCTATCTGTTGATCTATCCCTCTATCTATGGATCTATCTATCTATCTATCTATCTATCTATCTATCTATCTATCTATGGACCTAGCTATTGATATGTCTATGTTTGGGGCTATCTATCTATCTATCTATCTATCTATCTATCTATCTATCTATCTATCTATCTGTGGGCCTATCCATGTTTCTTTCTATCTATCTATCTATCTATCTATCTATCTATCTATCTATCTATCTATCCCTCTATCCATGGACCAATCTACCTACTGATCTATCTATCTATCTATCTATCCATCCATCTTAATGCATATCTATCTAGATGCCTATCTATCTATCTATCTATCTATCTACGCACGGGCCTACCTATGTGTAGTTCTATGTTTGGTGGCCCTATCTATCTATCTATCTATCTATCTATCTATGTCATCTATCTATGGACCTACCTATTCAAATCTACCGCAATGCATATCTATCAATCTATCTATCTATCTATCTATCTATCTATCTATTTACCTATCGATCAATCTGTGGGCCTATCTATTTATATATCTATGTTTGGTAGGCCTGTCTATCTATCTATCTATCTATCTACCTATCTATCTATCTAGCTATCTAGCTATCTCTCTATCTATCTATATCTATCGATCTCATATATCTCATCTATGGACCTACCTATTCAAATATCTATGTATGTCTGGGTCTATCTATTTGTCTAGATTTCTATGTTTCCATCCATGGGTTTATCTATTTATTTATCAATGTTTTTTTGGTGGGTCTATCTATCTATCTATCTATCTATCTATCTATCTATCTATCTATCTATCTATCCATCCATCTATCTAACTCGATGCATATCTATCTATCTATCTATCTATCTATCTATCTATCTATCTATCTATCTATCTATCTATCTATCTCTCTCTCTCTCTCTCTCTCTCTATAGCTATGGACCTAGCTATTGATATGTCTATGTTTGGGTCTATCTATCTATCTATCTATCTATCTATCTATCTATCTATCTATCTATCATTCTATCTCATCTATCTATGACCTATCTATTTACTTATCAATCTATCTGTGGGCCTATCTATTTATATATCTATGTTTGCTAGGTCGCTCTATCTATCTATCTATCTATCTATCTATCTATCTATCTATCTATCTATCTATCTATCTATGGGCCTATCCATGTTTATATCTATCTATCTATCTATCTATCTATCTATCTATCTATCTATCTATCTATCTATCTATCTATTGATCTATCTATCTATACTTATTTGTGGGCCTATCTCTGTATATAACTATCTATGTTTGGACCTATCTATCTACATATGTGTCTATCAATCTATCTATCTATCTATCTATCTATCTATCTATCTATCTATCTATCTATCTATCTATCTATCTATGTATGTTTGGGCCTATCTATCTATACATCTTTCTATCTGTCCACTTTTCTATCTATCCACCTTTCTATCTTTCTGTGTATATATATTGCTCCGTTACTTTGAGTCATGCCTATTCTTCTTCCAGGCGCTGCTTCGAAGCATGCAGCAAAGCCCCGCATTTATACTGTATCACAATCGCTGTTTGATTGCAGGCACGGTATACGATCTGCCAAATCAGAATTATGTTATGCGTCGTGTGTTACACACAGAACGGCACTGCTCCGCTTCACGTCACACAGATGCCGTTCGCAAGATGCACTGCTTCTTACACCCAACGCACGGAGTGTCCTGCCTCACTCAATGACTTATTACGCATCGCATTTATTATGGTTTAGAATGGCAGATCTCATCAGGCCTTCTGCAGATAGAAATGTCGTCAGCCTTCTTTTCCAATAATTTAAATATTCATGGTTAATCAATCGAATATTCCATTACAGTAATAATGAGGCAGACTGCACCCTGATCTATAGTTACATCTCGGCCGAGCCTCCAAAATTGACTCTGGATGAGGTTCTAATTGACTGTGCAATCGTAAAATGAGTCTGAAAACTCTGAATCCAAGCACTGCTGTGCAGTGCCCGGTGTCTCCATGCTCCACGAGGGTGCCTGCTTTATGCTGCATTCATCATTTTATGTTGTATTCACAGACATTTGAGTGGTCCCCTGTTGGGAAAAATAAAGGAACGTTGATACTTATCGGTACTGCCATAGTAAACAGATGTTCCTTGTAAAGGCTGGACGAGAGGATCTTGCTCATCTGCTATTTTAGCAATATCACTTTTATTCTAGATGTATGCATAAAATAATGTTCCTGTACATATAATTGCAACGTGTTCTGAAATAAATGTGTTAAAAAAAGAAAAGAAAAAACTGCAGACGATTGTGTCGCTGTACAGGGCGCATGTTACATCACAAACCTCCAAACCCGTTGATGGCATGTTTTGTATATGCAGGGAGGAAGCACAGCTATTTTTTCAAATGCTTTAGGTAGGACATTTTTGAATAACTCAGGGAAGAAGAATGTGTGTGCCTTTCCACTATCTGATAACTGTTGAGAAAAAAGAAAGTTGTAGTGCAAACAGCCAAAAACCAAAATCACTTGCCACTAAAATGATGTCACTACCGAGTAATAAGGATGTCACTCCGGGGGAGGGGCGCGGAATGGCGCCAAGAAAGATGGCCGCCTGACTTGTTAGCTCCGTCTCCCTCACTATCAATTAAGGCATTATTTATATTCATTTCTGCATTTTCTTCACTACCTTTTCTCAACTGAACCTCTCTGTCGACTTCTGGTGCTGTCCCCGAGGACCTGACTTTCTTCCTCATTCTGCAGGTTTGTGGCGGGGTGCGACACCGTACGAGCGCTTGCTGGCTTTCATCGTGTCCGCCTCGCATGAGGTAAACTCCGGCGTCCTTCCTGCCATGACGTGCAGGCTGTGGCCTGCGTGGCTCCTCCCTCAACAGCACCACTGTCTGCATTCTGCTACGGAAAAAAAACGTAAAAACTTTAATGTATTGTGTTACATACACCACCACGCTGCTTTATCCCCCACAATGCTTAAGACGTGAATTAAAAGGAACACTGTGAACGTATTTACATACCACATTAGGATACACGAATATGGGCTAAAACACAGTGAACTTGTTTTCTGTTTTTTAAAAAAATGTTCTCTCTTCTTTTCTTTTTTCTGAAGCAACACTGTGAAGGTATTTATATCTTATATTAAAGAGATACTGAGGAGGGATAAAAGAAAAAGCTTTGCAACTCACGCTACTACCATCTTCTAAGGAAAGTATTTGCTTCCTCAGCTACAAACAATTCTATTTTTATTTCAGTCTTTTTCACTGCTATTGGGCCCCAGTTATATGACTTTTTACAGCATGCATGAATATTATTGAAAGTCACAGGAACTGCCCCCTTCCTCCTGGTTCAGCTAAATTATTTTATGCTATCTCAACTGACTTCACCTCACCAGTTCTTTATTGTCAAAAATGCTGATGGTCTACGTATTGGATAATCTGCTACTTGATCATAGAGTCTGCACTGTTCATCTTTAAAATTAAAGAATATTATGCTTAAGGATATAAATCAATAGCTGCAATAAGTGGTGTGCTGTTTCAGCTCTGAACATCCTTGGCACTAACCATCTTTAAAAAGAACTTCAGGGACTTAATCTTCTAATAATTAACACACTGGTTACTATCTGTGCTCTTCATAAACTCAATTTACCTGCTGCAACTCTAAGATCATTTGTGTACCAAGCAACCATACTTACCTCAGTCTACAGGCCAAATGGCTTCAAATAAAAACAACCAAAAAACAACACCTGCCACAAAAGATTCCACGCTTTCTTCCACGAATCTGAAAAGGCCCTAGAGTGATTCGCTGTCACCGCTCAACACATCTGATCCTGCCTTAGAAACAATCTTATCAGAAATTGGAGCCTGCAACCCTTCATTGAGATCATAAATCAAAACTTACAACAACTAGATGACGGATCGAAAGGCTTTGAAGAGTGAATGGAAGAGGTGGAGAGATGGGTAGGGATTGCAGAAGACGTATCTCCCAGGGTGGCTATGTTGGAAAAATCTGTTAAAGACCTCCAAAAGCACATCGAGGACTTAGAAAACAGGAGTAGATGCAATAACTTTTCTATATCAGGCCACCTGGACCAATGCGAGGGATGAGATCCAAATACTTTTCTACAAAAGCTACTACCTGCTATTCTTCACTCACCTGCAGATACCCGTTTCAATATACAGAAAGCTCATCGAGTTGGTCAACTCATTGCCCCAGGATCCTCTCATTCTCCCACTCGAACACTTATCTTTTACCTACTTGAATTCATGAAACTCCAACGCATTATGTCGTCTGTCAAGGAAAAAAAAAGATCTATTCTGGCATGGAATCAAACTATACATTTCTCAGGATGTGGACAAAAGAACTGCTCTACGTAGAAAGTAATTCTTATCCTTTCGTCCTGCTCTGAAGCAACTTAACATCCGGTATGGCTTATACCACCCGGGCTCATTTAAGGTCACACACAATGGTCGTTCTGCCATGTTTGACGATCCGGCTGATTTGAGAGTTTTCATACGTTCCATCAAAACTGAAAGCATGAACACGTCTTCTCCAGAGAACCCCTCAACCTCTGGTGGATCATGAGTTTCTCTCTCTTTCAATTATTCTTATCCACGCTTTGTTTCCATACTGTTCCTTGTTAAATGCTGTTAATAAATACATCTTTTTAACTTGAGTGAGATGGTTGCTGATGTGGTGCCCCTCTTTCACTGTGTGCTGTCTCTTTTTTTTTTTTTTGGACAGTCCGGTAGGCTGCACCAGCCCCTGCTATATTTTTTCGCTTCATTTTTCTTCCTTTTTTCTCCAGTTCCCAGGCCAATTTAGTTTGTGGCTCAATGCTGAGGTTCCTACTGTTTTTGATCCACAAGTATCTTCCTGTCTGTTCACCTCAGTTTGGATCAATTAATATCTGGCCTCCCTTCCATTTCCCTGATTTCCTTTGTGTTTCCCTCGTGTGTCTCTCCCTTAAATCTTGGACATCTAATTATGTCTTTTGTCTTGGTTTAAAGAGTTGGTTTCATGAAATACCTCCTATACTGATAAATATCTATTTGAATGACATTTAAATGTGTTACTTCGAACATCAAGGGATGTAATAACACCATAAAGAGGTGTAAAATGTTATCTCATTTAAATAATTTCAAACCTTCTGTTGTTTGCTTGCAGGAAACACATCTATCCTCTATCGAAACTATGAAACTTAAATCCTTATGGGTTAAGGAGGTTATTGCAAGCTCTGCTGTTGCCAAAGAGAATGGTGTTGCTATGTCCTTTAAAACTTTGGATAAGGATGTGGATACTGAAGGTCGCTGGGTATGGGTCAGGCTCATGGTCAACTCTGTACAAATCTCTATTTTGAATGTCTATGGTCCTACTCAAACAGACCCGAAGTTTTGGACATCTATCAAAAAGATTATTCTCACAAACAATTTTGCTAACTTAATTATGTGTGGTGATGTAAATCAACTCATTGACCCGTGTTTGGAAAGGAAATCCAGTTGCATATTTAAAACTTCTAAATCTCACAAATCTTTTCTGAGTTGTATCTCTGAATCAGGCTTAATTGACTCGTGGAGGCTTTCTCATCCCATACAACTCGGTTATACATTTCATTCACTTCCTCACAATACATTATCCCGCCTTGATTATATTTTTACATCTAAAACTCTCACAGGCACTATCGTTGACTCTACCATTTCCAATATTCTTATCTCAGATCATGCCTTTGTACATCCTTTGTGTTTTATGATCTCAGTCGACCATCCTCTCGATGTAAACTTAATAATTACATATTACAGGATAAGCCATTCATCTATTCAGTCCAGTCCTTCTTACAACAATACTATGAAGATAATAGTGATGAAGACACTAGTGTGGTAAATAATTGGGATGCATTCAAAGCTGCTCTCTCTTATGTGTCATATTATGGCATACGTGGGTAGGAAAAAAAAGATGCATAAAATAGCCCTTGACAAACTATACTCTTAACTTACAGTTTAGGAGCGCAAATACTATCAAAACCCAAACACTTTAAACTTTCCTCTTGTGATATCACTTCACTGCCAGATCAATAAGGACCTAACTAATTTGGCAGCAGGCACCATACTTAAATATAAAACAAAATTGTATCAAACATCTGATAAGGCCAGAAACTCGCTTGCATCATATTTGAAAACTAGGAAAGAAAGGTTGTATGTCTCTCACATAAAATATTCCTCCGCAATGTACATAATCATCCCAAGGAAATTCTGAACTGCTTTAAACAATTCTATGTGAATCTATATACTCCTGATACCCCAATATCCACTGAAAATATCAAATCTTTCCTCAATAAAATTAATAGATCATCTTATCCAGATATTGATCTCTCCAATTTAGATAAGGATATTACACTCTCTGACATTACCCTAGCTATAAAAGGTTTGGGTAGAAATAAAGCCGCAGGTACGGATGGTTTTTCTGTTCTATTTTTCAACTCTCTTACTCATTCTCTAGCTCCTAACTTAAGTCCTTAGTCTCTTACTTTGCCTCACACGAATCATCTTCTGGTTCTTCCTCTGAAGCTCTGCTTATATTATATCCTAAACCAGATAAATGCCCCTCATGTCCTTCCAACTATCTTCCTAAATCCCTCAACGTAGAATGCAACATTTTTGCAAAATTTCTTGCCAATAAAATAGAATCCTGCCTCGCTGCTATGAACAAATCTCATCAAGTGGGATATATTAAAGGTCGTAATGTTTCCTCTAATGCTAGACTTGTTTTGGATGTTATTGATATTGGCCCTCATTCCGAGCTAGGAGGTAAGTACCGGTAAATTCCGGCATGGCGGAAAGTACGACACCGCCCTGGCATCAGACCGCTATTTTCGGCCCATTCCGACCTCGCGAACACGCTCTTTCCGCCATGCTGGAAAAGTACCGAGCGGCATGCCGCTAAATGACCTGCAAAACCCCCTACCGGCATGCCGCGACACGTAAATAACAACACCGCCTTGGAGGCAGCAGCGTCTGTAAATAACGATGACCGTAATTTACGGATCCCGTAAATTACGGTCACCTGAAAAAAACGGAACCGGAAATTTCGTCATCGCACAGGAACGGGAAGGAGCGCGGCGCCCATCTTTAAAAACACAATCCATTGCAATCCTCATCAGCCAGCACCCTTGGGAGCAAACTGAAGTGGGGAAAAGGATCACACTACAAGGAAGAATGCCAAAACCCCCAAAGAAGACTGCAGCCCAGCTCTGCAAGAAGAAATTCAGCCCTGAAGAACTGCAGGCCATGGTGGACTACCTGCAGAGCATGCTGACGTTGTGTTCAGCCTTGACATGCAGAGAGAATCCATCATTCGGAAAAAAAACATCTGGGCTCAAATCGGCTAGACTAGAGGGTGAATGCTGTAGGCACCGCCCACAGCACCCCCAGGGACTGTTGCAAGCGGTGGGATGACTTGCAAGTGTGGGTGCGGGGCCTCCTCTCCGCAAACCGGACTCAGGATATGCAGACCGGAGGGGGCCCAAGTTCCCCTGTCAGACTTGAGCCTTGGGAGGAGACATGTGCCGCATTGATTGGTACCAAATCAATTGAGGGCGTCGGCGAGATGGAGTGTGGGGCAACGTCGTCTGCCGAAGGAGGTGAGTGTCCAAAGTCTACACTGCCAAGGGCCATTGCATGATTAAAACTCCCCCAAGGGCCATCAAAGGCACCTTCTCATGTTGCCTTCCCCCATCCAACTCTTACCCCCCATCCAACTAATGCAGAGCCAACTGCCACGCAATCAAGGGCCAAGTGCAAGTACATAACGCACATCAACCATAGTGCATTAACTTGCACATCCCATGATGCACACTGTGCAGCCGGTTTGGCAGTGTGCCAGCCAGACTGCACATTACCAGGCCATTATGAGTCACTCCGAAACCTGCATACATGTCATACTCATGCACATGTACCACTGCTGTTGCGACACCCAAAAGGCCACAAAGCCCAATTGACAGAAATGTGAATGCAGCCATGTATGCAATTAGGACATCCTGCAATCACTCATGTTGGCCCTCTCTTCTACCCCCACAGGCACTGATCATGACAGCGGTGAGCCACAGTCAAGCCGCCCAACCACCTCCATGGGTATTGGCAGGGTCCGGTGCATTCCTGCACCGAAGAGAACACCTACCTGGCTCCGGAAAGGCCAGTGGAGGCCGCACCACCCAAATCCCTCCCAGCATCGGTGCCTGCCACAATGCCCACCCCAACTTCGGCACAGTCCAGCATTTCTGGGGAGGTTGCAGCTACAGGCCACATGGAGAATGTGGACAGCCCTCCATCCTTCTGTGGGGCGTCCGAGGATGAGTACTATCCGACAGTCCACACCCCAGAGCCCTGCAATGTCCCGCTGGCCTCATGCAGTGACTCTGGAGATCCACAAACACCTGCCCGTAGTCCTCCTACCGACACGCAGGGGTACGAAGATCATGCGCCAACTCCACCAGTACAGTCCTTGCCAGAGCAGGCAGGGCCAAGTCGATTGAGCGATGGATTCCCATCATTTGGCACACGCCGTGCAAATAATCTCGCTGGTCTAATCAATGAGTTCATGGAGGACAACCACCAGGCCAGGGTAGAATGGAAAAATGAACTCAGGGACATGCACCAGGCACTCACTGACAGCACCAACAGGCTGTGTGAGACAGTCACTGACAGCACAAACCGTTTGTGTCACGTCCTAGGGTGCATAGCCAATGCCCTTGAGGCTGTCCAATCAAATCCGCAGCATCAGCAGGAGCAAACACCCTCAGCCAGTGGGGCCACACCAGCAAGCCCACCAAGACGCACTGTGCGTTCCATGCGGCGCAGGGACATGCCTCCCCCGGGCCCCTGGAGTATGAATTAATGGTCAATGCTGCCACATGTGGCCTGAACGTGCTACATGGGACTAATGTTGTGGAGTTGGGGGGGAGGCGGGTGGAGGGTGAGGGTTTGTTGGGGAGAGGGGGATGGGGGGTGAGGGTTTGTTGTGGAGTTGGGGGGGAGGGTGGGTGGCTGGAGGGAATGTTCACAATCATCCATTTTTTTCAATACACTATTGGTGTTGCAAAGTTTAACCGTTGTGGACATTCATCATTGAGCATGTGTATTATGACGTCTGACAGTGCATGGTCTACAAGTATACACACACCCAGTGCCCTATGTGCCCATGTAATGCCACCCCCTGCTGACTTGTGTTCTGGTTATTATGTCCAATCATTGTTTGGCACACAACATGTCCCTCAAGTGCACCGCCTCCATGATGCTTTCTTGCCACTTCCTCCTCCTCCTTCACTCCATCTTCATGTGCTGCTAGCAGTCCCATGTCAGGGGACAGAGACGCAATCCAAGGGATGCATATATTGTTCAGCTTTACACATGACATGGGGATCTTGGACACCACATAGCAGTAGATGGGTCCCCCACCAGTCCAGCTGCGCCAACTCATGTGCCTTACGCAAGCCAGGTGACTGCTTCATCTCCACGCATGCACGGGTATGGCCAGTGTTTTAGTGCTCCCTGGGCCTGTTCTTTGGGTTACTGACAGGGGTCATGTACCATGGTGTCAAGGGACAGCCACCAACACCTGCATCTCTAGCCAATTAAGGTATGTGTTTGAACTGTCATGGTAGAGAACTGAACTTGGCTGACATGGCAGCGTGTAACTGATGGCCATAGGCACATGTCCATGGATGCCTTTCGCCCATTCATGGCCACATTATGTGTCCAGTTCAATGGAATGCTGTAGGGGGGTGCGTCTACAAGATGGTCCATGTACAATGGCACGGACATCTCGTGGTACATGCTTCGTTGATGCATGCAGCAGTCCTGATGTTATGTCCATATAGTGCTGTGTACTGTGTGAATCCGTAGTTGGGTGTGTTGGATGTAGTCAGTGGCTCATAATCCTCATACTGCTCTGATCCATACTATGGTGAATTCCAACACTCCTATGGGTGTGCCAAAACGGTGACACGGTGTGGTATCCTTGCTGCCCTCAGTTCAATCCACTCCCATGGATGAGTCTCCATTGTGGTGCCATGCTGGGGCCAGCCACATTGTGCATATGCAGAGTGTCTTCCTATATGCCCTTACGGTTGTGGTGGCCACCAGTGAGTTGTGCATGTGTTGTGGGATTTGGCCTTGTCAGATGTCGGAAATGTTGTGTTTTGTGTGTGCCTTACTCCATCGATGTGGAAATCTATACTCATGTGCCGTTGCACTGGTTCTTTTGCAGGGTGGTTGGTGGGGTGCACATTGTGCACTGGCTTCGTCATTTCGACCCAGTTTGTTCATGCAGGCACCCACCTCATGGCACCAATACACTGGCATGACACAGTCAGACGACTCACCAGGCAGCCAGGCACGTCATCCTGCATGTCGCCCCATGCAGCACGGTAGCGTGGTGATCAGCTGGCCCATTGAGTCATGAGTTGTTCCTTGATGTCGGGCCCACCCATGTGTGATGTTCTTGGTTGCGTTGCATTCCATCTGCACGTAGGGGGAGTGGTATTGCTTGCAGTTGCTATCCGCCACCTGCATGCCATGCTGGTCCACCTAGGACACATGGGTGCTGTCAGGGGCACCCATGTCATTTGGCATACCTGCCAATGCATGGGGCTGACTTTAGTGTTGTATATCTCCTGGGTAGTCCATGTTTGGGATTTGTAGGCCCTTGTGTGCTTGGGGTGGTAAACCAGCGCTTGTTTATGTGTCCGTGTAATGGACGGTTGTGACATGCCATGAATGGGCCCCACTGTGTGCTGGTAGGTGCCTGTGGCATGGGTGTGGGGCACAGGAAACACCTTCAGTTGTGCCAGGATAGCAGTTTGTATTTGTATGCTGCTCGCTTATCTCGTTATTTCTCAGGCCAAATATGGTGGTGATGGTGTCACAGTCAAGCTGGTAGGGGGTGTGTATCTGCTCAGGGGTTTCCTTGAGGGACCGGACCTGCTGCGTGGGAATGGGGGCTGCGTGGTGGTGACGGAGGCCGCACTGGTGCTGCATGCTGGGCCTGTCTCCCCCTCCTTCTCCCCCTGTGTCTCCTCAATGGGGGGGCCTGGTGTTGTTGGTGTATTTATTGTGGTTGTGCCCTTGCTGGCACTATTGGTCTCATCTTGGTGTGGGAGGGGGTGTGGTGTGTGGGTGTGTTCCTTTTCTGCTGTGGCAGACTCCATTGCCTCCACCTGTGCTGATTGTGTGCACCTGTGGCTCTGGGAACCATTGCTCAGGGTTCTTTACTGCCTTCTCTGAGATGCCTGTATGTACTCCATGCCGGTAAAGTACTTTACGGGCTTGAGGAGGCCATAATTTACGTGTGCTCCTTACTTGTGATCAGCTCCGGTTTACGCCATGCTGCTAATTACGGCATGGTGGGGCGCGCGCACGACCCAAGACCGATAATTACAGCATCATAGTTTACGGTGCCGTAATTAGCGGTCTGAGAGGTCAGAATAGCCTGTAGCGGTAAACGATGCCGGTATATCATTACCGGCATGGTCTTTACCTTACCTCCAACCTCGGAATTACCCCCATTGTCCCAAAGGACAAAAAGGATAGACAGGGGTATGCGGATATTGCTCTTGATGCACAAAAGGCATTTGACTGTGTCAGGTGGGACTTCATGTTCCAATCTCTCCACTGGCATGGTTGTGGTGAAAAATGTATTTGCTTATTTAAACTGCTTTATTCCTGCCCCAAATCATCTATCTGTATGAATGGCCAATCCTCCTCCTTCTTCCCTCTAATAAGAGGAACACTGCAAGGTTGCCCCCTTTCCCCGATCCTGTATATCCTTACGCTGGAACCCTTACTTGAGCTAATTAGATCTAAAAGAGATTTACTAGGAATCACAAGAGGCTCTACACATTGTAAAATTTCTGCTTATGCTAATGATGTTCTCATTTTTATCAAAAATCCCAAGCACCACCTTTCCCATCTGCTCGATATACTTCACCAATTCAGTCTTGTTTCTGGATATAAACTTAACGAAGAAAAATCTGAAATTCTTCCCCTTAACTCATATTTTTTTAAACATGAGCTGGTTTCTTTTGATTTAAAATGGTGCAAGGACTTTATTAAATATTTAGGTATTAACTTTGTTCGCAAGATACATGACACTATCAAACTTACTATGCGAATATTGCTTACCAAACTTAAAGATCTTATGTCAAAATGGTCCCCCCTCTACCTACCTTGGCGGGGTAGGTTTGACACAATAAAGATGAATCTCTCTCCTATCATGCTATATTATCTTCAAATTCTTCCGGTTTATCTCTCCCTCTTTCTTTTTTCGAACCTATCTACTCCTTATTACTTATTGGGCCAAGGCAAAAGTAAAAGAACTGCAGTAGCCAAATTAAACGCCTTGTATGATAAGGGGGGAGTCAAGTTCCCATATTACAAACTCTATCACTGCCTTCCTTGTGGATTAACTCTTTCCTCAGGTTAGATACCCAGTCTTGATCCAGACTGGAGGAAAATATGGTTGATTCTTATGATCCAGCAGATCTTATTTATTGGTTCACCCACTCCCTTATGGCTACATCTGAACCTATCAAAGCTACTACTGCTGCTCTAAATGTCTTCTTTGTTCCCCATAATAAAACCCCTAACAAAGACTTGTCCCCTTTGCTTTGGCATAACAAAAACATTGTTATTAATAATAGAACTTTGAATCGTAAATCCTGGCTTAAAAAAGGTATTAGATTTATTCAACAAATTATCAATGGTCCCATTATTTTACCCTTTCAGCGATTGAGACACTTATTTTCTATCCCCAACATTGATTTTAACTTATACAATGAGTTGGTCAACGCTTTTCTTGATACTCTTCATCATTTTTCAAATAACATCCTCTCACCGGACGCCGTTAGAATGCTGCAACTAACGACATCACTCAACCTAAGTGCCTCTAACATTTATATAGCCCTTAACACTAAATCTGCAGCACAGCCTGTATGTCAGACATGGGAAAGGGATTTTGGCCTAGCCCTAGATGAGTACACATGGTCCTTAATCTCCTCCAAAAGTAAAAACATTTCAGTTTCTACAAACATTAGCCAAACCTTTCTATTTTTCATTCATAGGGAGTTCATTACTCCTGTTTAACTCTCCAAATCTAAGAATGGTCTAAATGATGGATGCTGGACCTGTGGTTATGCCCCAGCTGTGTACGAACAGATTTTTTTTTAATTGTTCTTTTGTTTTGTCATTTTGGCAAGATGTCTGGAAATATCTTAAACTAATTTTTGAGATTGATGTTCCACTTTCCTTTTTGAATATTGTTTTAGGTAGTCTTGCTATTAATTGTTATGACATGCAAGCTTCAAAGGGAAAACTCTACAATATATTTATAATTATTGCTTTAAAACTGATAACTGCTAATTGGAAGAATTCTCGTTCCCTAAACAGTAGAGATTGGTGGAATAATATTTGTCACATGCAGAGAATAGAACATTGCATGGCTAAATTGCAAGATTCCATTCCCAAGTATAATGCAAAATGGTCATTTTTCATTCAATATCTAGACAGTTTCAATGCTTCTAGACATGGCTCATAATTCTATCTGTCTATAATCTTCATATCATTCTCTTTAACTCTGTTGTTGTAATATTATAGACAATATATTGTTATGTATACTTCTCCCCCACCCCTGACCTACTTGTCTCTTGTTTGTCTCCCTAGTATATGTCTTCCCCTAGTTGGAATTTTCGTAAACTCTCTTGTTCTTATATAGCAGATTTTAGTCTATTAGTTTCTGGTCTGTTTTGTTTTTCTTTTTTCCTTTCTCATACTTATACATTGTTAATCTCTTTACTCCATAACAATAACACCACTGCTATCTGCAGTTCAACTGCCTGCTTAAGGCTAGTTCATTATCTGTTTGCTGTTAATTCATGCTGTTATTATTCTAATATTTTTTTATTTTTTTTTAAAAGGATGTCACTGCCATCTATGGACATAGATGCCCTTACAGCCCCCAACATCCCCTCCACCCTGCCTGCAAAGAACATGTTTCTAAAGTCATTAAGGTGCTCCTTCCACCAATACTCAATCAGATGTTTATGGTCTCTTAATTTGCTCAGCCTGTTCTTTCATCTGGTCTGATGAAGACACCATGGGAATAGATGAGCCATGTAAGATATATTCACCTGTCATGGTCTGTTAATACCGATATATAGAATTGTGGGTTCCTTGGCTAGGAATCAAAAGACTTAGTACTGCACTAGGCACACACTCAATTTTAAACACTGTATTATTGTAAACTGACTAGGCTACACAATATAAGACTACCACACAGGCTTACAATTCCATATCTTTGTCTGAAGATTTTTTTAAATCAGTAATGAAGCTAAAGGGCATTCATTCCATTTGCATTGGTTCTATATAAGAAAAATGAACACATGCAAGGTATAAAATAAAACACATTCCAAAATCAATCAGCAAAACATAAATTCAATAGTGCATGTTGTTAGAAAAAGAAAAACAGAACATGCAATTTCACACTGAGAGTTTACTTTGGGTTCTAGAACCCTAAACTAGCATTAATTGATAATGTATGTACCATGCAAGGACATCCTTAGCCACTTTCCCCCTGTTCACTATCAGCAAATTGGGAATGGAATTAGGACACACCCTGACAAGCACTTTAGTTGGTTTATGAACGCAAATGCACTTCAGGAACAGCCTCACCTCCCATTTACCCTTACTTTCACATTTACCCTTTACTTTATAGCTAAGGTTGGGTTAGTATGAGATTAGAGATGATGGACTTGCATGCATAAGAGAATTATTCCCAACCCCAATGTTGATTCAGGCAACTTCTTGGTCTCAGGGTTCCATGGAGATAGAGGGAGCTATGCATTCTGAGTCAGTTTGACCTGCCTGAATGACCCCTAGCAAAAAATTGCAGTTTCTTTGAACCCTATTAATAGTCAGTTTAACTTCACTTGAGACCTTTGCAACCCCAGTTCCTCCGGACGGTCTGCAGCTCGGCCTGTCTCAGCAACAGTCACAGCCACCACCGTTCAGCCGGTTCTCTCCAGAACACTGGCTTCAAATTCTGTGACGTTGCCAGGCACACAGATACAGACTCTGCTTGCAGAAGCTTTCAAGGCCCCAGCTGGGCTTGGCAAAATGCCTTTATGCTCGAACAGCACAACCCGGCTCTCACACTCGAGGATCTCATTCCAAAATTCAAAGAACACAGCCTCAGCCCTTACTCAAAATCAGTGCTTGTTGAATCTCTACCCAGTTTTAAATATGGTTCTCTGTTGCAAGGCCCAGAGCAGTCTCCGTTATGCATCAGGAGCCCTGCTGAAAAGCACATGGCAAAAACCCCAGCCACAGCCAAGAAGCCCCCTTCCAGCTCACAGTCCATTATAAACCTTTCTCAGACCCTAGCCCAGGACATATAGATTCTGCACATTTCTATCCACCTCTCTGTCGATGTCCCTTCCTTCACTCCAGTCCATTTCTTATGTCACTCCCAATCTTAACTCATGACAGAGTCTTTGAGAACAATCCAACTCTTAATCAGTTCACCCATCTTGTGTAATTTACCAGCTCAGCTCTCTGGTTTTTTGCAAGCTGCACCCTTGCCTAGCATTCCTTCCTGCGCTCAGAAGAAAATTAAACATCCATCCTTTCTTCCTGTCCCTCAACAATGTCCATTTCTTTATTTTCCAAGGCCTGTCATCTTGTTACACCACATATTTCGCTTTGAAAAGTAGGTTGCTCACCTTTTTACTTCTGCTTTTATTTTCTGAATCTAACCCACGCAAAGGGGTAGATCTTTATCCTCTGCAGGTGCTTCCCTCTAGAACAGCCTCCCTGCCTCACTCCATCTTGAGCCTCATCTCCTTAAGTTCCAGAAACTCTTCAAGGCCATCCTCTTCTCTTTCCCTTTCTCTCTCTCCCTTGCTAACCTCTTCTCTTTTCTCGCCTACTTCCCTCCTCCTTATCTTCCCTAAACTTTGCTCTGTTTTGCTGACTGTTCATTCGGTGCACCTCCAGAGCCTGACAGGTCCCAGGCTCCCCCACCAGTCCTTGCACTTGCCTCTGGGCATCTGCACTCTGTTCAGTACTACTGCACTTTGGGAATTTGTTCCATGAGAAGAGTAACCTCTCTGCACTTAACCCAGGGACCTGCTGGACTGGACACACTTGTTCTCCACCCTCCCCCTTCCACTTCCTGTCTATGCACTTTCATTACCAGAATGCACTAGGCCTAGTTCACCAGGCCTAGGACGGTAGTTTTCTGTTTCTCTATGTTCTTCTCATTCTCCCGCCCTTATCACCTCACTCTTTGTCGTGTGCTTGCACTATCAGAAACGTTGCTGGCTTAGTACGGTAGTTTATGGATTGTATGTTCTTCTCCCTCTCCTTCTCCTTTCTTGCCTTCCTTCTTGGCATGCACTTGCACTAGTAGAAATGCTGTCAGCCTAGTATGCTAGGCATTTTTGTTGATCATTCAGAAAATTCAAGGCCTAAGAATTACTCTGTATTCCCTTGTTCCCTGCCGCCTTGAAGCGCTTGGAAGTGCTTCACTTGTGAATCAGCGCTTTACAAATACACAATTACAAACAAAGCTGTTTTAAATAATCAAAGCTAGTTTGTAATGTTAATATTTTATGGAATTAAGCCCCCAAATCTAACACCCATTTTGTTAACCTTAATGCTACACATTGGTACAAATATACAAAATCACATAGAGCTCATACTGCAATGTTAGCATCAGTTAACACTGATGGGAAACCATTTCTGTTCTGGTGAATTTAGTGGCACACCATCTCTGTTGAAATTCATGGCACACAAAAATCATGTGTCATCACTCAACAAATTCCCTAATCGCCAAACTATGTGACCTTCATGCAACAATGTGAGTATGTGGTTTGCTTAATATTACCTGTAAACAATTGAATTGATTTTGCAAAAAGTTTTCATAGATTGAAGGAATTTGGCAATGATTGACCATTGTTTATTGGACAAACAGAAAACATAGACCATAGAAAGGAGGATACTATAAAAGAATTATAGTGCAAGAATAAAAAAACAATAAAAATGAGAAACTATTTAGAATACATTTGACATCTTTGTGACTTTGTGGGGACATTTTCCATCAAAAAGCGTAATACTGGCCCCTGGCTTGAATATAGTCTGTCTGTTCTTCTGGAAAGGGCTGTGTACATGTCACAAAGTACATCACAAGTTGCATACTGTCATCTCATCATCCGGCCTTCTCCTTTATGTCTGCCAGTCTATTCCTGCCTTTTCCCCCTTTTTGGTCCTGGGGACTCCACTGTGCTCAGTTCTGAGGCCTTCTCCTCGACCTCTGACTGCAGGAAAATGCTGATGAAGGAAAATGGATTAAAAAATCTAAACTAGAAGAGAGAAACAGACAGGTTAATTACCAAGCAATGATACATTTTCCTTTACAATTTCCCTTGTTTTAGAACTGCCTGCGTAAATCTTTACCAAAGATCGAATGTACTTTACATGTTTATTATTAGAATACATCCTGTGGGATGTTTTTACCCATGCATCCAAGCCCTACAATAAAACTGTGCAGTACTGGCATGGAAAACATCATGATGGCCAGAACTCCCCAGAGAGTGCACAGGGAAAACATGAAGAATAGGCTGCCACCCATTTTTGCCTATGTTGTGAGCACAGGAGAGCACTGCCTAAAACCACCAGTGGGCTACACACACAGTAGCCTGAAACCATTGGGAATGGCAATGCTGATTGCCAAAAAGCAACTCAGAACTGTGGGGAATTCATTTTCTTAATCCCAAAAATGGTTGCATTACCAGTACTCACCACTAACAGAAAGCCGGCGTTTTAAAACCACCAGACTTTTGTGTAAAACTGAACAAATGAAACAAAACCAGACCAAGGAAAGACTTGCTAAGAGGTGGATACAATGTAAAACTATATTCTGAAATGACTTGAAGGAAGTAATTATTTAATGTATATGTAAAAATTGTCAGTTTGATTTGAATGTAGAAAACTGGGAACAAAAAGTGACATTTAGCTGAAACCTGGCTTAATGAAACTGGATTCTGCCTGACAACTACCCCCGACAGGAGTTGAAACCTGCTCAGCCACTCCCCTTGCCAAAAGGAGTTGTCACCTCTCTGATTAGATTAGGGGTGGAGCAGCTGGGGACTACGGGGAGTTGAACAAAGGCCTGTCCTGGACTCAGGCAAATGTTATATTGGGGGGGCCGTAAAGTGGCTTCCTATTAGGGGAAACTGGGAGGGGCAGTGCCTCTGCTAGCAGCTGAGCTTGGGGAAGTGGATAAACCAGTTATTCCACCCTGTGATGTGGGAAGCCACACCCCTTTTTGACCAGGGCATAGTTTTAAAAAGATAGATAACTCATAGTGCGGACTTGTCAGAATTATATAAGTAATATCATTATTTTCGTGATTTTTCTGTGAACATTTTGAGAGGCGTTAGGACCCTGTGGTGTATTCTGGAGCGTTGCTAGCGGAAAATAGGGTCTCACTCAAATGTCTGCATGTTAAAAATCTGACACTTCATCAATTAATGTCCATACTCCTTGCGCACATGTGTGTAATTTTGGGTAAATGTCCGATATTGCAAAACCAGTTAAAAAGCCCAAAATGTTGTCATTTTTGAATGCAAGCCCCCAGGAAGATCAGAGGCGGACAAGCATGGACCATAAGGAATATATAATGTGCACATGTAATTCAACAAATTGTATATCTGGGAAGGATGTATTTGAATCAAATATAGATTTGTGGGCAAACTGACCAGGGGAGGATCCTCTGACCCATAAACAGACTTCATCATACATCCATTTCCTTCCCCCAACCATGGGAGAGGGGAGAATTGGGCCAATGACAAATAGAGAGGGGCAGGCTTAGCTAGGCCCAGGCACACACCCATTTTCAAAACACATAAAAAGAGACTGCTGGGACAGGTAGAGACATTCAATTCCATTTGCTGCGGAGCATGCTGACCGACGACTTCACATCCAGAGATCCAGACTTCAAATCCATCAATCTCCAAAGACCAGAACTTTACTTCAGAACTTAAAGCAAGGGCCTAAATCCACAAACTGAGAACTCTTCTCAGCAGGCCTCAGCAACCTTAAAATCATTTGAAAACTATTCCACAGCCGGGCGAGCTGTTTGAATTCTTTTGCCAAGAACAATTGCCAGAGACCAGACCAGAGATCCAGAGTGACCCAGACCGCTGTGAGCAGAACCAGATAGCTGACCCAGATCACTGTGAAGTGCCGAGACCAGAACCGGAGTCCAGTCCAAAACCTGACCAGATCCGTGGCGATGCCTATTTCAAATTTATATTGTGAGTACCTAGCAGAACTGTGCAGAACCAATCTCTTAGTTAAATTAATCTAATCCAAACTATTTTAACCTAAGTAGAACAGCCTCCTAGAAATCGTGTCATCTGTCATTTTTTAAAGCTGCACGACTGTCACCTGTCAATTCTGAAGCTGCAAGCTGTAACCTGTCATTTTGAGTTTACTTTAAATCTGAAAAACGACCTTTATTTAACCGTCCGTATCTCTGGAACCATTTGGGCTAGGAACGAAATTTCCTCTGAAAGCTTAGAATCTAGGCTTTCCAACGAACCTAGAACCGACATCCAAATCCTTATACTTTTTCCGCAATCGCGAGACACGCACTCGCGAAATTTACCGCGATTTGCGATTTTGCCTCAATTTCTCCACTTGTCAAAATAGCAGCTCCATTCTTTCCTTTGTTAAAATCCGTTTGCAACTTAGTAATAAATCATAGAGCATTGCTAAAGTGAGCCTGAACTAATACCAACACGCATCTCCCACTCACCCTGAATCTCTAGAGGGAATTAAAATCATTGGCACATTTTCCCACCCATTGCCATCACATTTAAAAAGCATTTTGGGCCTGTGTTTCAAACTCCTACCTGTTTCCTCTAAGCTTGCTGGGGGGGGAACTGAATTTCGTATTGTATTTGATTGCATTCCTGAGAACTATGTGCTCCTCTTTCCATCTCCTTCCATTTCTTACATTGCATAGGGGAGGGGGTGAATTGCCAGAGAAAAAGTGATTATCTTATCTTTTGCTAAAATCATATCAAGTATTTCTGTACTGCATTTTATTCCTCATTGCTTTTCCCTTGAAATCATAAAAGTATTTTTGCTACTTTATCCATCCTATACTAACTCCTCATTGATTGTAAAGAAGTGTGCTAGTGCCAGATTACCCATTGTTGATCAACATCATATGTCTAAGTGTACTATCAGATACTAATTTATTATAAAGTGTGATATGACAATGCATTACTTACCGTAAAAGCATTTCTGATGGTTGTATCTGCTTAGATTCACATGCTGTGCATAGGTCCGACATCCAGTGGTCACTGCGGAGTATTGCATTTTGTTTTTCGTAGTCGAAAAGGGGACGTCGACAAGGCGTGTCTGTAACACTATCCCTATAGTGACGTGCGTTGTACCCACAATCCCTCACGCGTCGAGGTCCCTCTGTTTGTATTTTTCTGCCCTGAGGGAGCCTTATAGACGTGAGTGAGTACAGAAAAGAGAGATATAAAGGAAGTCTATGTTCCTTCCATCCGAGCGGGGAGGAAGGGTGGGCGCATGTGAATCTAAGCAGATACAACCATCAGAAATGCTTTTACGGTAAGTAATGCATTGTCTTCTGATGTTTGTTAATCTGCTTAGAATCACATGCTGTGCATAGACTAGCGAGCAGTACCCGGAGTTGGCGGTGGGTTATGAGAAGGAACAGTAGAGAAAAGATGTCTTAATACTGCCTGTCCCACCTGGGAGTCAGATCTAGAGTGTGCATCTAGACAGTAGTGTTTTGTAAAGGTGTGCACAGAACTCCAGGTAGCCGCTTTGCAGATGGACTCAAGGGGAACATTTGCAATGAATGCTATGGAAGCCCCAGTGCCTCGAGTGGAATGTGCTCTTGGCTTGAAGGGTAGTTCTCTCTTAGCAAGAGTGTAACAGAGAGTGATGCATTGAACAATCCATCTAGATATAGTGGATTTTGAGACCGCATCACCTTCTCTTCCTGCTGCCACCGAGACAAAGAACTGATTAGTCTTTCTCAGTGGTCTGGTTCTTTCCATGTAGAACATGACAGCTCTGCGTACATCTAGTGTATGCAGACTTTTTTCTCCCGAGCTGGAAGGGTTTTGAAAGAACGTTGGTAGTTCTATAGTTTGGTTTACATGAAATTTCGAGATGAATTTAGGTGCAAACCTTGGGTGTGTGCGTAGAACCACTTTATTTTTGTGAACTGTTACAAAGGGGTCTAGTACAGAAAGAGCCTGTAGTTCACTTACTCTCCTAATGGAGGTGATAGCTATTAGGAAAGCAGTCTTAAGGGTGATATCTTTAAGAGTTGCCTTGTGCATGGGTTCGAAGGGAGGGCCCATGAGTCTGGAAAGTACCACATTTAAGTCCCATCCGGGAGCTGGGTTAGCTATCGGAGGGTGTATCCTTTTTACCCCCTCCATGAAGGCTTTGATAACTGGTATCTTCCACCACGACACTTTAAGTTGGGAAGTGGTGTATGCAGAAAGTGCCGCTAGGTGGACTTTAATGGAATTGAATACTAAACCTGAATCCAGTAAATGGGTCAAGTATAGAATAATGTCAGTAGGAGAGCAGTCAACTGGGTTGATGCTAGTACCTCTACACCAGATAACGAATCTTTTCCATTTGCTAGAATAGCAGTGTCGAGTATTAGGTTTTCTGGCTTCCCTGAGGATGTCCATACATCTCTGTGGGAGTTGTAAATGTCCAAATTCTATGATCTCAGGAGCCAGGCTGCTAAGTTCATGGTCTGAGGGCATGGATGCAGTGTCCTGCCCTTGTCTTGTGACAGCATGTTGTACGGGCAGGGAAGTTTCACTGGAGGAGATAGGGACATCTCCATCAAGTGAGCGAACCAAGGTTGCCGTGCCCACATTGGGGCCACTAGTATCATGGTAACCTGCTCCTGGTGCATCTTGTGCACCACTTTGTTGAGAAGGGGAGTCGGGGGAAAGGCGTAAACAAATTTCCCTGACCATTGAATCAACAGACCGTTCCCCTTGGACTGGTTCTGGGGGTACCTGGAGGCGTAACTTTGGCATTGTGAGTTCTCCAGGGTTGCGAACAGGTCTATTTCCGGGAATCCCCATTGCGTGAAGATGTCTAAGACGATGTCTTCGTGCAATTGCCATTCGTACTCTTCGGGCAGGGGGAAGTCTCTGCTGAGTTTGTCTGCTAGCAGATTGAGTTCCCCTGGTACATGTTGTGCTAGTAGGAACATGTTGTGTTTGAGAGCCCACTTCCATATATTCTGGGACAGCTTGGACAGTCCTGGAGAGTGAGTGCCCCCTTGCTTGTTGAGGTAGTACATGGCTGTGGTGCTGTCTGTGAGGACCATCACTGTCTTTCCTTGTAGTTGTTCCTGAAAGGCTTTCAGTGCTTTGAACACCGCTAGTAGTTCCAGCAGGTTTATATGCTTGGATGCTAAACTCGGAGTCCACACTCCGTGTGCCGTTTGATGGGATAGGTGAGCCCCCCATCCTGTAAGGGATGCGTCTGTGGTTAGAGTGGCTTCCACTGCGGGTGTGGCAAAAGTTTTCCCTAATAACAGGTTTTCTTTTGTCCACCACCGTAGCGAGAGAACCAAGGCCTGCGAGACCACCACTAGATCGTCCCATTGTCCGCTGGCCTGACACCACTGGCTGTAGAGCCACTCTTGCATTGGGCGCATGCGCAGGCGCGCGTGAGGTACCAAATAAATACATGACGCCATCATCCCTAGCAAGCGCATTGCTTTGCGTACCGTCACCTCTCGGCCTGCTACATAATGGGGAATTTGAAACAGCATGTTTTGGACCCTCTCGTTGGAGGGGAATACGAGGCCGTCCCTTGTTCGAATTAGAGCCCCTAGGAATTGTTTGGTTTGGCTGGGGTCTAAGCTGGACTTCTTTTCGTTGATGGAGAAGCCCAGTTGGGACAAAAGGTCTACGGTCTTTTGGGTATTGGAGAAGCATGTTTCGTAAGAATCCCCTGTTATGAGCCAGTCGTCGAGGTAAGGGTATACCGGGATGGATAATCTGCGCAGGTGGGCCGCTGCCACTGCCAGTACTTTCGTGAATACCCTTGGTGCAGATGCTATCCCGAAGGGTAGTACTCTGAACTGGTAGTGTTTGTCCTCTATTTTGAACCTGAGGTATTTTCTGTGCGATGGCAACATTAAAATATGAAAGTATGCATCTTTCATGTCCAGTGTTGTCATGTAATCCCCTTGTGATAACAGTGGGATTACCTCCTGTAAGGTCACCATACGAAACTTTTGGGGTTTGACAAATATGTTCGCTGGGCGCAGATCTAATACAGGGCGCATGGTTAAGTCCTTTTTGGGTACAAGGAAGTACACTGAATAAATACCTTCTGTTACCTGTGATAGGGGGACAGGCTCTATAGCTTCTTTCTTCAGTAGTTCTTCCACTTCTTGAAGAAGAATGGAGAGGTGTTGCGGTGTCATGCGCCGGTTCCGTGGGGGTTTGTACTTCGGGGAACCGTTGAACTCGATGCAGTATCCGTGGGCTATGGTGGATAATACCCAACGGTCTGACGTGATTCCCTCCCATGCTGAAAGGAACGATGTTAGCCGGCCCCCGACCGGTGATGCATGGGAGGGGACCCGAATTTTCGGGTCATTTGCTGGTATTGGGCGTGGAACCTCTGGGGCTGGAGCCACGACCTCTTCCTTTGCCACGGCGTTGGCCTCTTTGACTAAACTGGGTGTTACCCTGGTTGGTGGGCCAGTTGGAGCCAGAGTAATATTGTTGCTGTTGGTTCTGCTGCTGTCTTTGGCCACGAAAGGAGCGTTTATTACCATAGCCTCGCCTGTTAGGGGGCCTAGAAATTTGATCAAGAGTTTTGATGGTATCAAACTCTTTTTTAGCATGTTCTAGGGCCTCATCTACTGCTTTCCCAAACAGATGCGTCTGTTCAATGGGTTTATTTATGAGGGAGGCTTGGGTTTCGGGCTTAAAACCTGAATTGCGTAGCCAAACGTGGCGCTTGAGAAGTATTCCCTGAACTAGGGAGCGGCCAGCCGTCTCAGCTGCATCTAGGGAGTTTTTAACGATGCCCTGGTTTACCAGTGTGCCCTCTGATATTATAGCTAGCAGGCGAGAACGCAGAGGTTCAGGTGCTTCCTCTGCTTCGCTGCGCAGCTTGTTCCACTGTGCATCTGCGTAGCTAGCTAAAAGTGAGTTGTTATTAGCAATTCTAGTGGAGAAGGCGGCGGAGGTCGTGATTCTCTTCCCCAGTGCGTAGAGTTTTTTGCCTTCTTTGTCTGGAGGTGCTTCACTAGTGGATAGTGGCACCCCTGCTCTTTTTCTTGTGTTGGTAACCACAAGGGAGTCTGGAATAGAGTGTCCTCTGATGTATAAAGGGTCAGAGGATGAAGGGCTGAAGAGCTTTTCTATTCTAGGGTTGACCCCTCTTACTAGAGCTGGGTTAGTAAGGGAAGGAGAAATTCTTCTTTTAATAGAAGCCAGCAGAGGAATAGATTGGCTAACAGGGGCTTTTTCTTTGATGACTTTTTCTACAAAGTCGATGTCTGGAAGAGTTTCCCCTGTATCAATCTCAAAATGCGCTGCTGCCTTGCGCAATAGTGCATTGAGGGAAGGTTGGTCATCTATGGGAGAGGAGTTACCGTGTGAATCCTTGAGAGGAGAAGGGAGAAAGGCATCAGGGTCTGAATGTACTGATGGGGATTGCCAAGGCTGCACTGACGGTGAATGCCAGGGCTGCGAGGTAGCTGTATCCTCTTCAAACCCTGTAGGAGTGGTGTAAGGATCTTCTTCGAAGCCCTCTTCCTCAAGTTCTACCTCTTCTTCTCCACCCAAACACTCCTCATCTTCTTGGAGGTATTGCTCCTCCTCAGTGAGGTCAACCAGCCTAGGAATCTTGACTCTAGGGTCATCCTGTGGCCATTCTCTTTGTCTTTTGTGAGTGGGTGGGTCTTGGTTTCCTAGAAACCTTTCCATTTTCTCCATGCAAGAATGGAGTCTTTCAAGGGTCTCATGGGGTACCCCTGAATAGTCTAGAGGGGGAAAATTAGTGTTTTCGCAAAAGCCTTCAGGTAGTTCGGAAGCGTCCTTTGGAGAAGGGGGCAGTTCCTGGCTACTTTTGTGTCTTTTCGACGCGGTATTCGACGTTTGTTTCGTCGTCCGCGTACGTTCGTCTTCGGCGACAATTCTCGCTAGGCTCTCGGCCACGATTTTGTCCGTCGAGGGCTTTGGTGTCGACGTTGTGTGCGTTGCGCGTTGTACCTCGACGGTCGCTCTATGGAGCGTTGCGTCGGATGTTTTTGGGGTAGCGCCCGTGTTAGATGGAAGCCCAATCGCTGGTCGCTGCTGCGTTTGCGGGTGGGGCTTGTGACCTTTACGGTCTGCGGTAGACGCCGGAGTGCCCTGCGTCCCCTTCGGCGCTGATGGATCCTTCGTTCTCGACGAAGAAGAGCCGTGGGTAGTGTGTTTAGCCTTATGGGGTTTGTGTGCGTCCTTGTCGCCGGGGTGTTCATCCCCATAAGCAGGGCGTGAGCCGAGCCCGTCGGGGCCGGGGACGGACGACGAGGAGCGTGAGCGCTCCTTCTGGGGGTTCATGACTTCCGTAACGGACGTCGAGTTATCGCACTCCTCGTCACTTTCAGTAACAGCGGCAGCGGGTGAGGAAACTGACTTCGACATCGCGTAGTCTGCCCACCTCTTAACCCTACGTTCTTTAAGAGTCCTGGGTTTTAAGAGCTTGCAGGCTGCGCAGCTGTTCTCTATGTGATCAAGGGGTAAGCAACGATTACAGAGCTTGTGCTTATCTTTCCAAGTATATTTGCCCCTGCAGCGTGGGCAAAACTTAAATGGTGTCCTCTCCATAGCTGAGGCAATAATAGCTGGCGATAACAACCCCAAGGGAAAGAAAAGGGAGAAAGAAAGACATTCTCAAAGAGAAGAGACAAAGTTCTAACCCCCACTCTCCCTACTGTAAGTTGGCCGTCGAGGCCAGGCCACGTGTTCGGCAGCGCCGAAGGATCTCCTCCGCTCTTCCTCTCCGTCGAAAATAGTTCGGCGGAGAAACAGCTTCACAGCTAACGTCGAGGGGGAGGGATCGTTACCAGTATATTAAGTTATGACAAAAGGACCGAGGTCCGTGGTTAGTATAGCAATGTCTCTCTAGGAGCTCCGCGAAAGGCGACCAGAAACTGGGCGGAAAAAAACAATCTGAGGGACCTCGACGCGTGAGGGATTGTGGGTACAACGCACGTCACTATAGGGATAGTGTTACAGACACGCCTTGTCGACGTCCCCTTTTCGACTACGAAAAACAAAATGCAATACTCCGCAGTGACCACTGGATGTCGGACCTATGCACAGCATGTGATTCTAAGCAGATTAACAAACATCAGAAATATATATATTGTTTAAATTCTCAAATAAACCTTTTAAACTTGCAAAACAGAACTACTTCTTGGCTCAGTGGGTTCAGGGGGATTCTAAGAGAGGGGTGTTATATAGGGGTAGTCATCCAGAATTCATGAACTGGACATAAAGATATATCAATAAGGGTTTCCATTCAGTATCCCAGACTAGGCATTGACTTAGCTATAGTGTTGAATTGAATCCTCTTACAAATTGGGGGCTCGTAGCCGGGGATTCCGGATTAGATCTATCACTTGTGCAGATTAATACAGTGTGCTAACTGACAAGATACATACATCCGGTCGGATCACCACGCTGTGTTACGCTGTAAAGCACTCCTCAAAGGGACGCTCTAAGGAAACGGTCTGTTTTGCAAAAATAAAATACAAACTTCTGTAAGTCAGGAAGGAACTCAAATTCCAGAATGACGACACTGGTAGACATCAAAATAGCCAGAGAGCACTTCTTACATAAACTATTTGTGAGAGGTGAGTGGACTCATCAGGACCAAACGGTCTGGTTGCAGGCAATCATGCAACAGGTCACTGAAACAGGGTCAGATATATGGAGAGATCAGGGTCCCCTACATGTGGCCCTGATCGAACTATATATGGCCCCTAAAGCCAAAGATGAACATAATAAGATTGCCAGGATAGCGGCATATTTGTATCTATATATGGGAGCCATGCAGGACAAATGTGCTGAAGGCCAAGATCTGGCAAATAGGCAACAGATGACGTTAGAGAAGGCCCAATCTGATCTGGACTCTTCTGAGCAGAGGCTGCTCAGGAGCCAGGAGTCAGAAAATGATAGCAGACAGTACATCACTAAAATAAAGGAGGATATTGATGTGCTGCAACAGGAAAAGGCTGACCAGGATAACAGATTTCTGGCCTTGCAGAAGGAGTACCAAGAAGGTTTGGACTCACCACTGCAGAGCCAGAAAAAGCTGGAGCAACAATTAGATTTCAATAGGGCACGTGCCGAGCAGGTAGTCACCCTGCAAAGCCACCTAGATAGGAAGAAGGCAGAGAGCAATAAACTGATTTTGAAAGACCTGGATACCCAGGCAGAGTTTGACCAGGAGCGCCAGAAAGTGGGTGCCTTCCAAAGGCAAAGGGATGATCTGGCGGCACAGATGCAGGCTCTTAGTCAGGAAAGGGATACCTTAGGCCAGGAAGTCTGCCACTTAAAAAGGAAAATGGAAGAAAATCACCTAGCCCTCCAGGGACTGGGTGACCTCCAAAAAAAACACCAGAACTTGTTAGAGCACACCAGGAGGGTGGAGGAGGCTCTGGCAAGAAAGGAGCAGGCCAGTAGTGATGGGACTGAGGAGGTAACCCTCCTGCAGCAGAGACTGGCCCAGTACTCCAGGACCAATCAGGAGGCACAGAGAGAAAATGAGGCTCTCTGTCAGCACAATGATAGGCTCCAGCAACAGGTAGCCATGCAGGAGAGACTGATAGAGTCTAGTAAGGCCTTAACTGAGGAACTGAAAGCGCAGGCTCTTGCATTGCAACAGGAAGCAGGGGCGGATAGAGATGAGGTTCGCTGGGAAAGAGAAACTCCTGAGCATAACCTCAGGAGCCCTAGTACCAGAGGCCTTCATCTCTCCAAGTCCCTGGACCCTGCCACCCCCATGTCCCCTCGTGCACATGAGCCCAGGGCCACGGGGAAAGCAGCTAGAAGTATGGGGCTCATAGGCCAGTACCTCCCAGGAATGGGTGGGCGGGCATCTGGGTATGGGCACCCAAGCACAGTGCAATTTAGTGGGGAACCCCAGAAGAGTAGGCCCATTAAGGGGATCCTGAAAACCTCTGCCCAGTTAGGTCACTGGGGGGAGTACCCATCAAATCATGGCAGCAAGGAGGGGTCTGAAGACTCCTCTGAGCATTACAGGACACAGGAGACCAGGTCCCCACATTCTGCCAGCCATTCCCAGGATCGCAGAATCCGGGAAAACCTGGAAGATCAGACAGGCACCTCTGGGAGCAGCGCTTCTGAGTCGGAGGATGAATGGACCAGGGTTACCCGTACCAAAAAGGCCAATAAGGCAAAAAGGGCCTTGATTAAGGACCCATTGAAACAAATAAAGGCAATCAGGAGTGTCATCACTCCTTATCATAAGAACGCCAAGTATTCTGTTTGGGAATACCTGGAGCTCTATGAGCAAATGATGTAGACTTTCCATTTGAAGGACAGCAGTAGCTGCATCCAGTACCTCAAATGGATATTCTCCCCAGAATACTCCAGTTTCTTTGCGGGGCTGGAGGACCAAAATCATTTAAGATGATCCACCTATAAGGCGGCCATCTTGAAACATTTTTCTGTTCACATAAATCCTCAAGAGGCTCGCAAGGCAGCCTACAATTTGCAATGTGGGGAGGATCAGGCCCCACAAGAGTTTGTGCAAGAATTAAAGCGTGCTTTTGCGCAGACCACCAGAAGGGTGCGCACGGATAGCAGAGAATTTATCAATATGTTTTTCCATGCCTTACCCAAATACATAATGACCCAGCTCGTGAGAGATTTTCATGAGAAAAGATCTTTAGACTGGGACATTGAACAGGCTACCCGGATCTATGAGGTGCAGAAGCCCATCGAAAATAAAAATAATGCGCCAAAAAACCCCAAAACCAACAGCACCCCTGCTGCTGCCAAGGTGGCAGAGGTAAAGGTTGCCCCCGTTTTAGATTTGGAGATGGGGGGGGCCTAAAAACCTGCTTGCACCAAATAATTCACAGCCCAGAAGGCCCTCGGGCCAGTCACAGACAGTAAGTCGAGGAGGTAGTCCCACAAATGGGGTCCCCCGCCCCCTGACTATGTAAGTCCCCGCTACAAGGGAAACCGACCAATCCTGGGTTATGTGTGGACTCCTCCAGCCCAAGGGGGGGATCCAGCCAAGCACCTGACCCGGGGAACTTCCCTCCTAACTACCCCCAGGAGGGCAGAAATTCACCAAACCCTGGGCAGAACTTTTTCCCCAGGTATCCACCCAATTTCCAGCCCCAAAATCATCCATCCTTCTTTCCCCAATTCCCTGAGCCCAGACAACCTAATCTGGGAGAGGGGAGGCCAAGGGTGGAGGGGTACCAAAATCTTCCCAACCAGGGGTACTACCAGAGAAGGGATAGCTACCCTTCCCGGGATCAGCCCAGGGGAGAAAATAGAGCCCCGTATCAGCCTGAGCGGGTTTCACAACTTGAGTGCCAGGCCCAAAATATGGCACGAGATCTGGGTCACATACTGAGGGCTCAACAGAACCCTCAGATGAGCGTGCCACCGCAGAATGCCCCAAACTCTGGACCTGGTGCTCCAGAACAATGACGGGGGCAGCACCCCGATAACCCACCGGTTCCCAGGGAGGAGGCACAAGGGGAAGGGGGGTGTAAAGCCTTGGAGGAAGCTTCCTTCCCAACTTGTAAACAGCCCCTGGAAAACCAGGAACCGGAAACAAAATCTCCTACCCCTGAAAGTCTGCCACCCAAGGAGCAGAGAGGAGGTAGGAGAAACAAAGGACCCAAACAGACCCACTTTGTGGAGGAGGTACAGGTCTTCCAATTTGAGGAAGAGGGATCCTCAGAAGATCCTGGGAAAAGGATCTTCTCCTTCAGAGATGGGGGAACTCCTCCCAAGGAAAAATGGGTCCCAAGGGATGCCAATTCAGACTGGGGAGATGTGGAGACTGAGCTATTGCCGCCCATCATCTCATCCCAGAACCGACAATACCAAAATCCCGTGGGTCAAACCCATCCTGAGGACTGCCTCCAAAAAGTGGGGGGGGGGGTGGCGCAGAACCCGAAACCATTTCCAGTTGCCAACTTTTTCTTTCAGATTCCCCAGGCTCTCCACAGAATTCTGCCCAAATCTCTTCGCTAGCAATGTCCAAAACCAGAAAGTTAGCCCACCAGTTGTCCAAAAATGTGCATTATCTGTTCCCCCTTTGAGGAGAAGGAGGGAAGATACTATGCCCCGGTACAAGTACAGGGAAGGGTACAAGTTTGGCACTGGTGGACACTGGATACCAAGCTACCCTTCTGTCCAAAAGGGCCTTTGAGGAACTAAATGCAGGAAGGGGGGAGAATTACCGTATTCCTCTCACCTCTCTTCCTGGACAACTGCAGAACTTTGACGGGAAGGAAATTCCTGTCGAGGGGACTGCAGATTTCGACATCAAAATTGGGCGACACAAGGTGAAACACCCGGTCATAGTAGTGACTGCAGAGGGCACCCCTTGTTTACTAGGGAATGACCTCCTGAGAAGGTTGTCACCCCTAATAGATTGCGTAAACAAGGTCCTCTGGACCCAGACTAGCCGACCAATAAAATTAAAACAGAGTGTCAACCATGTTAGTTTAAATGGCACCTGCCACATGGTTGAACAAAAATCTGACCAAGTAGAATTTCACTTCCAGAACAACCAAATTCCAGACGTGACAGTAATAGCAGTAGGACAACAGACTGGTGATGGGGGGACCTCTCTATTTCTGAAAATCAACCTTCCTTCCAGTTTAAGGTGGTATTCCACACTGGAAGGAAACACCCTGAAATTCTTCACTAATCCACAATCAGAAACTCCCACTCCTATAGTCCAGAAAGATGTGAAATCAGCTCAGAGCCTGGCTGATATTCAGCAAATTGGAGAGCAGTTGTTCATCCCTGTCCAGTTAAATGATGGGAAGGACTCTGTTTTCGCTCGAGTGTGTGTGAACAACGGTAAGAGCTTCATCAGCGAAGCCATGTTCCGCCAACTCCCAAAAGATCTAGCCATTCCCACATTCAAACTGATAGACAAATGGGAAATGGACCTGGAAGCACCTAATTCCAAACATCTCCTGCCAAGCAGGTGTATGCTCAAAATCTCCATTGGCAACAAGAGCATAGTCCATAATTGTTGGGTCGTGCGAGACGTCACTGCCGCCTTTTACTTAGGCAGTGACATTCTCAATCGCTTTGCCATTAGTTTGGACCTAATAAACTTCAAAGCTTGGTCCCGATTAGCGGATAATCCCATGGGCTTTGATGATTCAGAAAAAGAATTTAGGTCAGCTCAATTGCTACCTTATGCAGTTGAAATTCAGATTAAAGAGGAAGTCACCATCCCAGAAAGGACCCGACAATTCTCCCTGGGAGTGAAAGCTAAAAGAGGACAAAAATTGAAAAACCCTGATGATATTCATCTAAATGCTTCTCTCCAACAGCAAGGGTTGGGGGTAAACCCAACACCATTAGTCAACATAGAACATGACACCATTCCAATAGAGGTGGATAACAGCGACCTAAAGAGTATTACTCTAGCCACAGGCACCATTATTGGAATGGCGGTTGATGACCGACATTTCTCCATTGATTTAGGAAATGAACTGTTAGGACCAATCCCCAAGGACTGTTTTGACAGTGTCAGTGATGACAAAACAACACCAGACAGGATCTTCACCCGGCATGGGGGGAACTTCCTGGTGTACACTTCTTGCCCTTAAGGTAAGGAAGATGTGACTTGTGACTTCAGGAGGGATGAGGTGATTTTCCAGGTCCATGAGGGCTGCCTTTCCCACCGGAAGCCTCCAGTCCAAATCAGCACTCTGACCAGGGACTTCTCCACCCAGCTGGAGGAGGCCGCTGAGATAGCCAAACCAGAAGTCTTTCCAGGCTTCAGGCAGATGGTGGAAGAGAGAGTCAACCTAGCTGATGCCTGTGTGACTCTGGAACAGAAGCAAAAGTTGAAACAAGTTTTCTTGGATTTCCAAGATCTCTTTGCGGTAGACTCATATGACTGTGGTCGCACCGACATCCACACCACAACAATTCCCATGGACCCTGGAATGACTCCAGTGTTTGTGAAGCAATATCGCTTGCCTCTCGCATCCATGGAGTCCCTTACTGAAATAATTAAGAACGTACAGTCCCGGGGAATAATCCGTCCAGTCCACAGCACTTTCAATAATCCGGTGCTGGGAATATTGAAGCCAAACGGCCAGTGGAGACTCTGCGCCGACCTTAGGGAGCTCAACAAACGGGTCCATACTTCCCGATGGCCTCTGCCCTACATTGACCAAGGGCTGGCCCAGATTCAGGGGTCACAGGTATTCACAGCAATAGACCTGACCAATGGATACTGGACCGTGCCTGTCAGTAGGGAGGACCAATACAAACTGGCTTTTACCTTTGGGGGCCAGCAGTACACATGGACCCGGACTCCCTTCGGATACCTCAACTCCGGCAATGAATTCAACATTTTCCTACATAAGGCCATGCCCGACCTGGGTGCGAGGGGTAACCTGGCTTATGTAGATGTTGCCCTCATCAAAAGTTCATCTGTGGAGGAACACATAGCGGAGATCCGTTATGTTCTGACACAGTTGAGGGCCGCCAGAGCAAAACTTTCCTTTCAGAAAGCACAGTGGTGTAGAACCCGTGTTAATTTCTTGGGGCATGAGATTACTCCTCAGGGTCTCTGTCCCCAAGAAAAGAAAGTGGAAGCACTCCAGAAACTGAAAGACCCCACAACTCTGCGGGAACTAAGGAGCCTCCTTGGACTGACTAATTACAGCAGAAAGTTCATTGAAATCTACGCAGAGATCACTAGACCCCTGATTCATCTCTTGAAGGGGGGGTCAAGTGGGAATGGGGTCCAGAACAATCCGAGGCGGTAAGACAACTCAAAAGAAGCCTCTCACAAGCGCCTTGCCTAGCTTACCCTGTCAGAAACAAGGAGTTCTTCCTGGAGACGGGGTTCTCTAATACATGCTTGAGGGCAGTATTATACCAAAAGCATGACAAGGTCAATAAAGTAATCTCCTATGCGAGCAAAACTTTATCCTCTGTGGAGGAAAAATTCAACGATTGTGAGAAGGCACTCCTGGCAACGGTGTGGGCATTGAAGAATTACCGCCCGTTTATCCAGGGGGAACACATCATAGTGGAGACTCCACACCAGCCTCTGTAATATCTCCAAAGTGACAGAATCCGGGCCAGAAATGTGAGTAATTCCCGAATTATTTCCTGGATTCTGTCAATGCAAGGCTTTCCTGTGGAGGTCAGATATGGCCAAAACAAGAAGAGTCCCCTCGCGCAAGGTCTGGCTGACTTGCATGATTGTGCCAGAGAAAACTGTCTCGAGGACGAAAGTCTAAAAATCAAGGACAACATGGAGGCATACCTTAATTCCCCACACAAAGTCTTTGAAGAAGACAAGTGTGAGGGAATGCCCACTGTCTATGTGGATGGATGCTCTTACCATGTTGACAACGACGGGGAGAAAGAACTGGTGGCTGGCGTAGGGAATGCATGGGTGAAGGAGTTCCCAGAACCCTCCACTGGATACAAAATTAGTCCCCGAAGTAGTCAGGTGGCAGAATTGATGGCTGTGCATCAGGCCATCCTCACTGCTGTCCAGCATCAACTCCACGAACTGGTCATAATCACAGATTCAGATTATGTACGGAACGGGTTCGTGGAGCACCTGATCAACTGGAAAACCAGAGGCATGTTATGCGCTAATAACAAACCCCTGAAACATGGGAAGTTAATCCAAAACATTGATGATCTGGTCACCTCAAATTGGATGACCATCTACTGGAAGAAGATCAAGGGTCATTCCAAAGTAGAGGGACCAGACAAAACGGGAAATGACTTAGCTGATCAGCTGGCCAAAACCGGGGCCATCCAAGGGGATCTAATCGAAATAGAGTCCCTGTTGGGGGAAATCCAGGTCACCGCTATCACTAGGTCCCAGACAAATGCTCACAATGATCTTTCAACTGCACAATGGAGTAAGGAGACCCCTGATGCTGATTTAATTACAGCTCAGAAGGGGGATCCAATTATTGGTAAGTTTTACCAACACCTTGAGGACCCTGAGAACTTTCCCCTGACGGATACCGATTACATTGGGAAAGAGGACCTAAGACTGTTGATGAAATGTCCAAAAATGTTCCGAATCCAAGACGGTTTGTTGGTAAGGAAATCCCAAGCTGGCCATGATCAGTGGGTGGTTCCTACCTCATTCCAAAGCCTGATGTTAAGTCACGCCCATGATGTGGCCACCGCCGGTCATAGGGGGTTTCACACAACACTGGAAATCTTAAGAGAGGTTGCATACTGGCCACACATGGGGCAGGACCTCGACCAATACTTGAAGGGGTGTCTTGTGTGTGCATAATTTCAGCCATCATCCCTCACACACCGTGCACCTCTCCAAAAGAGGGGGATGACACTGCCATGGTCAGATTTGCAAATCAACTTTGTAGACCCTGTGATTCGCTCATCTAGAGGAAACAAGTACATGTTGACCGTTACATGCTTGTTTACCAAATGGGTGGAATGTCGCCAAGCCCCAAACTGCAAGGCAGAAACAGCAGCTGCCCTGATGATTAACCACATCTTTTCCCGTTTTGGTCTACCTCAAAGGATTGAGTCAGACAGGGGTAGCCACTTCACCAGTGAAGTAATGACAAAGATGTGGGAGACACTGGGGGTCAAAAGAAAGCTACATATTGCTTACCGGCAAGCTTCTTCTGGAGCAGTGGAGAGATATAACCGAACCATTGTGAGCATCTTAAAAAAGTTTGTGGCAAATTCTGGACCAAGTTGGGATATCCGATTACCTCTGGTCCTAATGGCCATCAGATCTACCCCTTCATCTGCAACCAAAATGTCACCATTTGAGTTGATGACTGGAAGCAAGATGGTGCTTCCCCAGCATTTGCTCTACAGAACCCAAGAGCAAACGTTGATAAATGCCTCCACAACTCATGAGTATGTGGAGAATTTAAGGAAACATCTTCAGCATGCTTTTGCCTATGCTCAGCGGAATCTAGAAAGATCAGCCGAGAGCATGAAGACCCACTATGATTTAAAAACTACCCGAAAGGAATATAAGGTGGGTGATCGGGTCTATCTATACAATTTCCAAAGGAACCAGGCCAAACAGCGAAAATTCTTGCCTACATGGAAGGGACCGTTTGAAATTATAGACACGATCTCCCCTGTTGCCTATAAGATCTGCATCCCCAAAGGCAGTCTGGCGGAAGGGGAAGACAAGTGGGTCCATATTAACCAGCTAAAGTGTTGCCATCCCAGGCACACTTTGCAGCAACTGGAGGAGTCCTCTGCAATACCAGAGGGGATCGCTCCAGATTAATTCAGTTCCAACCCTAAAATATCCCACATATAGTCTCTAAAATATTATACTCTTGTAAACCACTGTCTTTGAATGATAACTTGTATCTCAAAAGTAAAATGTTAGGTATGTTAAAGTATAAAATGTATATGTCTGCCACACCATTAGTAGTGATGGAAAAATGTCTACGAATAGGTATTGCCGCTTTTCCTTTGTCGTCCTAGGAGAAAGAAAACCTGGAGACTGGCCAAGGAGGACGATCTCGGAGACCGGGAGCAGAGACCCAAGGGGCCCGGGGTACCGCCCAATCCTCCCATCAGGACCAGCAAGGAGAACTGATTGATCGACTGGAGGGAGGAAAAGATGCTGAACTGTGCCACCTATGAAATTGGAAGAAGAGGAGGCGAACATCCCAGATCTTGCGAGTTCCATCAGTGAAAGGACAGAATGGCCATCGCAAGAGGGGGGGCTTGAGGGATCTTTTTACCCATGCATCCAAGCCCTACAATAAAACTGTGCAGTACTGGCATGGAAAACATCATGATGGCCAGAACTCCCCAGAGAGTGCACAGGGAAAACATGAAGAATAGGCTGCCACCCATTTTTGCCTATGTTGTGAGCACAGGAGGGCACTGCCTAAAACCACCAGTGGGCTACACACACAGTAGCCTGAAACCATTGGGAATGGAAATGCTGTTTGCCAAAAAAGCAACTCAGAACTGTGGGGAATTCATTTTCTTAATCCCAAAAATGGTTGCATTACCAGTACTCACCACTATCAGAAAGCCGGCGTTTTAAAACCACCAAACTTTTGTGTAAAACTGAACAAATGAAACAAAACCAGACCAAGGAAAGACTTGCTAAGAGGTGGATACAATGTAAAACTATATTCTGAAATGACTTGAAGGAAGTAATTATTTAATGTATATTTAAAAATTGTCAGTTTGATTTGAATGTAGAAAACTGGGAACAAAAAGTGACATTTAGCTGAAACCTGGCTTAATGAAACTGGATTCTGCCTGACAACTACCCCCGACAGGAGTTGAAACCTGCTCAGCCGCTCCCCTTGCCAAAAGGAGTTGTCACCTCTCTGATTAGATTAGGGGTGGAGCAGCTGGGGACTACAGGGAGTTGAACAAAGGCCTGTCCTGGACTCAGGCAAATGTTATATTGGGGGGCCGTAAAGTGGCTTCCTATTAGGGGAAACTGGGAGGGGCAGTGCCTCTGCTAGCAGCTGAGCTTGGGGAAGTGGATAAACCAGTTATTCCACCCTGTGATGTGGGAAGCCACACCCCTTTTTGACCAGGGCATAATTTTAAAAAGATAGATACCTCATAGTGCGGACTTGTCAGAATTATATAAGTAATATCATTATTTTTGTGATTTTTCTGTGAACATTTTGAGAGGCGTTAGGACCCTGTGATGTATTCTGGGGGGTTGCTAGCGGAAAATAGGGTCTCAATCCAAATGTCTGCATGTTAAAAATCTGACACTTCATCAATTAATGTCCATACTCCTTGCGCACATGTGTGTAATTTTGGGTAAATGTCCGATATTGCAAAACCAGTTAAAAAGCGCAAAATGTTGTCATTTTTGAATGCAAGCCCCCAGGAAGATCAGAGGCGAACAAGCATGGACCATAAGGAATATATAATGTACACATGTAATTTCAACAAATTGTATATCTGGGAAGGATGTATTTGAATCAAATATAGATTTGTGGGCAAACTGACCAGGTGAGGATCATCTGACCCATAAACAGACTTCATCATGCTGACAATCCATTTCCTTCCCCCAATCATGGAAGAGGGGAGAATTGGGCCAATAACAAGTAGAGAGGGGCAGGCTTAGCTAGGCCCAGGCACACACCCATTTTCAAAACACATAAAAAGAGACTGCTGGGACAGGTAGAGACATTCAATTCCATTTGCTGCGGAGCATGCTGACCGACGACTTCACATCCAGAGATCCAGACTTCAAATCCATCAATCTCCAAAGACCAGAACTTTACTTCAGAACTTAAAGCAAGGGCCTAAACCCACAAACTGAGAACTCTTCTCAGCAGGCCTCAGCAACCTTAAAATCATTTGAAAACTATTCCACAGCCGGGCGAGCTGTTTGAATTCTTTTGCCAAGAACAATTGCCAGAGACCAGACCAGAGATCCAGTGTGACCCAGACCGCTGTGAGCAGAACCAGAGAGCTGACCCAGATCACTATGAAGTGCCGAGACCAGAACCGGAGTCCAGTCCAAAACCTGACCAGATCCGTGGCGAGGCCTATTTCAAATTTATATTATGAGTACCTAGCAGAACTGTGCAGAACCAATCTCTTAGTTAAAATAATCTAATCCAAACTATTTGAACCTAAGTAGAACAGCCTCCTAGAAATCGTGTCATCAGTCATTTTTTAAAGCTGCACGACTGTCACCTGTCAATTCTGAAGCTGCAAGCTGTCACCTGTCATTTTGAGTTTACTTTAAATCCGAAAAACTACCTTTATTTAACCGTCCGTATCTCTGGAACCGTTTGGGCTAGGAACGAAATTTAACTTTCCTCTTAGAATCTAGGCTTTCCAACGAACCCAGAACCGACTTCCAACTCCTTATACTTTTTCTGCAATCGCAAGACACGCACTCGCGAAATTTACCGTGATTTGCGATTTTGGCTCAATTTCTCCACTTGCCAAAATAGCAGCTCCATTCTTTCCTTTGTTAAAATCTGTTTGCAACTTGGTAATAAATCATAGAGCATTGCTAAAGTGAGCCTGAACTAATGCCAACACGCATCTCCCACTCACCCTGAATCTCTAGAGGGAATTAAAATCATTGGCACATTTTCCCACCCATTGCCATCACATTTAAAAAAAAATTTTGGCCTGTGTTTCAAACTCCTACCTGTTTCCTCTAAGCTTGCTGGGGGGGAACTGAATTTCGTATTGTATTTGATTGCATTCCTGAGAACTGTGTGCTCCTCTTTCCATCTCCTTCCATTTCTTACATTGCATAGGGGAGGGGGTGAATTGCCAGAGAAAAAGTGATTATCTTATCTTTTTCTAAAATCATATCAAGTATTTCTTTACTGCATTTTATTCCTCATTGCTTTTCCCTTGAAATCATAAAAGTATTTTTGCTACTTTATCCATCCTATACTAACTCCTCATTGATTGTAAAGAAGTGTGCTAGTGCCAGATTACCCATTGTTGATCAACATCATATGTCTAAGTGTACTATCAGATATTAATTTATTATAAAGTGTGATATATATATATATTGTTTAAATTCTCAAATAAACCTTTTAAACTTGCAAAACAGAACTACTTCTTGGCTCAGTGGGGTCAGGGGGATTCTAAGAGAGGGGTGTTATATAGGGGTAGTCATCCAGAACTCATGAACTGGACATAAAGATATACCAATAAGGGTTTCCATTCAGTATCCCAGACTAGGCATTGACTTAGCTGTAGTGTTGAATTGAATCCTCTTACAATCCTTACTTCTAATGTACTCCCTCAGGCACACCACATCCAACACACCTACTTACCTGCTCCGATGTACCCCCTTCAACCCTCTCACCTTGCTGCCATTCACCTGAATTACTTATTCACCTTGACTTTCATGTGACTGTTACACCTCTCACTCCCTACTGGTTTCTCCAGACTGCTCTATCCTCTTAACTTCATGTTTTGGGTGAAATGGCTTGATTTGGTTAACATGGACAAATTGTTCCACGGCCAGATCCTCTTCCTTGGTCATTATTCTGTTGACAACATGTGAAACCTTGTCCAAAATTTTTAATGGGCCATGCCAGGATGCCATTAATTTGGCATTTGAACTTTTGCCTTTCGCGAAGTTAAGCTTGTACACCGGTCACCGATTTCATACTCCCTAACAGATGACTGACTTCCTGTCATATTATGATTTGGCACCCTCAGCTGCCCTTTCCAGATTTTGCTGTGCAAATGCAAATGCATGCTGTAAATGTTTTCTCTACTCTCCCACATATTCATTAATTGTGGATGCATTTACCAGGATTTGCTCATTGGTCCTATACAACAGGTGTTAGGGCAGTACCATTTTCCTGCCTGTGATGATTTCAGATGGGCTGAGGTTTTAGACTTCGATGGTGTTGCCCTAATGGCCATCAGCAGCAAAGGGAGTCGCAAATCCTAACTAGACCCAGATTCACCCACACATTTTTTTAAGAATATCAGTTATTGATCAGTTTTATCGTTCCACACGACCACTAGAAGATGGCCAGTGAATTGAATTGATTGTTTATTTGTATAGCGCCTATACACAATGTGTTCCAAAGTGCTACAATGAGGGAGGGAACATTGGAGAAATAAACAGTTATATTCTAACAAGTCCTTGAAAAAATTCAGAATGTGAAAAATAACTATCTTAATCAGACTGGCGACATTTCAGATAGTACAAGTGCAATGAATAAATAAAGGGAGGAGGGGGGGGCAATGAGACAAAATAGGAGGTTACATTACTATGCCTGACAACAATTGACATAGTGCCGGAAAATAAACAAAGAGGGAGAGGGCAGAGGGATGAGAAAGACAGGCGGCTACAATTACTATACCTGACGGCAATTGAGGTAGTGCCGACTTAAGCATGGGGAAGGGAGGGGTGGGGAGGAGGAGAGGGAAGGAGGATGAGAAAGAACAGGCGGCTACAATTACTATGCATGACGGCAATTTAGGTAAAGCCGGAATTAAACAAGAGGAGGAGAAGAAGGATAGAGAGTGATGGAGGGAGGCACATAATCCATCACGGGGGGAGGGGGGTCACACAATCCATCACAGGGGGCAGGGGGTACAATTTGATCTCAGGAGGCTGGGGGGCACACAATTCATCACAGGGGCTGGGGGGACACAATCCATCATGGGGGGACACAATCCATCAACAGGGTGGTGGGGGGCTCACACTCCATCACGGGGGTTAGGGGTATACTCAATCCATCACGGGGGTTGCGGGTGCACACAATCCATCACAGGGGCAGTCCGTACACACAATGCATCAAGGGGGGCTGGGGGAGAAACAAACCATCACCGGGGGCGAGGGGACACACAGTTCATCACAGGGGTTGGGGGGCACACAATCAATCAAGGGGGCTGGGGGTGTAGACAATCCAACCAGGGGGGCTGGGGAGACACACAATCCATCATGGGGGCTGGGGGACACACACACCAGCACAGGGGGCTGGGGGGGGCATACAATCCATGACGGGGATGTGGCTGCACACAATCGATCACAGGGGGTTGGGGGGACACAAACCATCATGGGGGCTGGGGGGACACACACTCCATCACAGGGGGCTGGAGGGACACATAATCCATCACAGGGGTTTGGGGGGCACACAATCAATCACAGGGGTTTGGGGGCACACAAACCGTCACAGGGAGCTGGGGGGCACACAAACAATCACATGGATGGCGGTGCACACAACCCATCACGGGGACTAGGGGTGCACACAATCCATCATGGGGGTTGGAGGTGCACTCAAACCATCACAGGGGGTGGGGGATGCACACAATCCAGCACAGGGCCTGTGGGTGCACACAATCCATCACAGGGGCTGTGGGTGCACATAATCCATCAAGGAGGTCTGGGGGACATACAAACCATCACAGGGGGCGGGGGGACACAGAGTACATCACTGGGTTTGCGGGGGCACTCAATCCAACACGGGGACTATGAGAGCACACAATCCAACCATGATGGCAGGTGGACACACAATCCGTTACAGGGTTTGGGGCACACAAACTGTTGCAGTGGGCTGGGGGGCACACAATCCATCACCGGAGTTGGGGGTACACACAATCTATTACAGGGGTTAGGGGGACACACAATCCATCACAGAGGCTGGGAGTGCACATATCCATCACAGGGGGCTGGAGGAACACACAATACATCACAGGGGGCTGGGGGAACAAACAATCAATCACAGGGTGATGGGGGGCACACAATCAATCACAGGGGTTGGGGGCACACACAATCCATCACAGTGGTTGGGGGGCACACAAACCGTCACAGGGGGTGGGGGGTGAACAGAATCCATCATGGGGGCTGGGGGTGCACACAATCCATCATGGGGGTTGGAGGTGCACACAATCCATCAAAGAGGTTGGGGGCACACAAACTGTCACAGGGGGAGGGGGACACATAGAGTCCATCACTGGGGTTGGGGGGCACACAATCCATCAAGGGGGCTAGGGGTGCACACAATCCAACCATGAGGGCTGGTGGACGCACAATCCATCACAGGGGTTGGGGGGCACATGAACTGTCACAGGGGCTGGGGGGCACACAATCCATAATGGGGGCTGGGAGGGCACGCAATCCAACACCGGGTTTGGGGGTACACACAATCCATCACAGGGGTTAGGGGGGCACACAATCCATCACAGGGGCTGGGAGTGCACACAACCATCAAAGGGGGCTGGGAGGACACACAATCCATCACAGGGGGCTGGGGGTTCACACAATCAATAAAAGAGGGCTGGTGGGACACACAATCAATCACAGGGGTTGGGGGACACACAATCCATCACGGGGGTTGGGGGCACACAAACCATCACAGGGGTGGGAGGCACAAAGTCAATCACAGGGATTGGGGGCATACAAACCATCATGGGGGCTGGGGGTGCACACAATCCATGTAGCGGGGCTGGAGGGACACACAATCCATCACAGGAGGCTGGCTGGGCACACAATCAATCACAGGGTGCTGGGAGGACACACAATCCATCACAGGGTTTGGAGGCACACAATCCATCAGGGGGGCCTGATGGGGCACACAATCCATCATGGGGGCTGGGGGGGCACATAATCACATAATCCAACCATGAGGGCTGGTGGACACACAATCCATCACAGGGATTGGGGGGCACACAAACTGTCACAGGGGACTGGGTGGCACACAATCCATCATGGGGGCTGGGAGGGCACACAAACTATCACCAGGATTGGGGGTACACACAATCCATCAAAGGGGGCTGGGGTAAACACACAATCAATCACAGGGGGCTGGGGCCACACACAATCCATCACGGGGGTTGGGGGAACACAAACCGTCACAGGGGCTGTGGGTGCACACAATCCATCAAGGAGGTCTGGGGGTGGCATACAAACCGTCACAGAGGGCGAGGACACACAGAGTCCATCACTGGGGTTTGGGGGCACACAATGCATCACGGAGGATAGGGGTATACACAATCCAACCATGAGGGCTGGTGGACACACAATGCATCACAGGGGTTGGGGGGGCACACAATCTGTCACAGTGGTTGGGGGGCACACAATCCATAATGGGGGCTGGGGGAACACACAATCAATCACAGGGTGCTGCGGGCACACACAATCCAAAACAGGGGTTGGGGGCTCACAAACCATCACAGGGGGTGGGGGGTGCACACAGTCCATTACGGGGGCTGGGAGTGCACACAATGCATGCATCATGGGGGTTGGAGGTGCACACAATCCATCACGGGGGTTCGGGGTGACACAATCCATCACAGGGGCTGTGGGTGCACACAACCATCACAGGGGCCTGGGGGGAACATACAATCAATCACAGGGGGCTGGGGGCACACACAATCCATCACAGGGGTTGGGGGGCACACAAACCGTCACAGGGGGTGGGGGGACACAGAGTACATCACTGGGTTTGCGGGGGCACTCAATCCAACACGGGGACTATGAGAGCACACAATCCAACCATGATGGCAGGTGGACACACAATCCGTTACAGGGTTTGGGGCACACAAACTGTTGCAGTGGGCTGGGGGGCACACAATCCATCACCGGAGTTGGGGGTACACACAATCTATTACAGGGGTTAGGGGGACACACAATCCATCACAGAGGCTGGGAGTGCACACATCCATCACAGGGGGCTGGAGGAACACACAATACATCACAGGGGGCTGGGGGAACAAACAATCAATCACAGGGTGATGGGGGCACACAATCAATCACAGGGGTTGGGGGCACACACAATCCATCACAGTGGTTGGGGGGCACACAAACCGTCACAGGGGGTGGGGGGTGAACAGAATCCATCATGGGGGCTGGGGGTGCACACAATCCATCATGGGGGTTGGAGGTGCACACAATCCATCAAAGAGGTTGGGGGCATACAAACTGTCACAGGGGGAGGGGGACACATAGAGTCCATCACTGGGGTTGGGGGGCACACAATCCATCAAGGGGGCTAGGGGTGCACACAATCCAACCATGAGGGCTGGTGGACGCACAATCCATCACAGGGGTTGGGGGGCACATGAACTGTCACAGGGGCTGGGGGGCACACAATCCATAATGGGGGCTGGGAGGGCACGCAATCCAACACCGGGTTTGGGGGTACACACAATCCATCACAGGGGTTAGGGGGGCACACAATCCATCACAGGGGCTGGGAGTGCACACAACCATCAAAGGGGGCTGGGAGGACACACAATCCATCACAGGGGGCTGGGGGTTCACACAATCAATAAAAGAGGGCTGGTGGGACACACAATCAATCACAGGGGTTGGGGGACACACAATCCATCACGGGGGTTGGGGGCACACAAACCATCACAGGGGTGGGGGGCACAAAGTCAATCACAGGGATTGGGGGCATACAATCCATCATGGGGGCTGGGGGTGCACGCAATCCATTTAGCGGGGCTGGAGGGACACACAATCCATCACAGGAGGCTGGCTGGGCACACAATCAATCACAGGGTGCTGGGGGGACACACAATCCATCACAGGGTTTGGAGGCACACAATCCATCAGGGGGGCCTGATGGGGCACACAATCCATCATGGGGGCTGGGGGGGCACATAATCACATAATCTAACCATGAGGGCTGGTGGACACACAATCCATCACAGGGATTGGGGGGCACACAAACTGTCACAGGGGACTGGGTGGCACACAATCCATCATGGGGGCTGGGAGGGCACACAAACTATCACCAGGATTGGGGGTACACACAATCCATCAAAGGGGGCTGGGGTAAACACACAATCAATCACAGGGGGCTGGGGCCACACACAATCCATCACGGGGGTTAGGGGAACACAAACCGTCACAGGGGCTGTGGGTGCACACAATCCATCAAGGAGGTCTGGGGGTGGCATACAAACCGTCACAGGGGGCGAGGACACACAGAGTCCATCACTGGGGTTGGGGGGCACACAATGCATCACGGAGGATAGGGGTATACACAATCCAACCATGAGGGCTGGTGGACACACAATGCATCACAGGGGTTGGGGGGCACACAATCTGTCACAGTGGTTGGGGGGCACACAATCCATAATGGGGGCTGGGGGAACACACAATCAATCACAGGGTGCTGCGGGCACACACAATCCAAAACAGGGGTTGGGGGGCTCACAAACCATCACAGGGGGTGGGGGGTGCACACAGTCCATTACGGGGGCTGGGAGTGCACACAATGCATGCATCATGGGGGTTGGAGGTGCACACAATCCATCACGGGGGTTCGGGGTGACACAATCCATCACAGGGGCTGTGGGTGCACACAACCATCACAGGGGCCTGGGGGGAACACACAATCAATCACAGGGGGCTGGGGGCACACACAATCCATCACAGGGGTTGGGGGGCACACAAACCGTCACAGGGGGTGGGGGGTGCATACAATCCATCACGGCACCTGCAAGTGCACACAATGCATCATGGGGTTGGGGGTGCACACAATCCATCAAGGAGGTCTGGGCGGGCATACAAACTGTCACAGGGGGTGGGGGACATGCAGAGTCCATCACTAGGGGTGTGGGGGCACACAATTCAACCATGAGAGCTGGTGGACACAAAATCCATCACAAGGGTTAGGGCACCCAAACTGTCTGACGGGCTAGGTGGGCACACAATCCATAATGGGGGCTGGGAGGGTACACAATCCATCACCGGGGATGGGGTACACACAATCCATCACGAGTGTTAGGGGGGCACACAATCCATTACAGGGGCTGGGGGAACACAAACCGTCACAGGGGGGTGCACACAATCCATCACAGGAGCTGTGGGTGCACACAATCCATCAAGGAGGTCTGGGGGGGCATACAAACCGTCACAGGGGGCGAGGACACACAGAGTCCATCACTGGGGTTGGGGGGCACACAATCCATCACGGAGGCTAGGGGTGCACACAATCCAACCATGAGGGCTGGTGGACACACAATGCAACACAGGGGTTGGGGGGCACACAAACTGTCACAGGGGTTGGGGGGCACACAATCCATAATGGGGGCTGGGAGTGCACACAACTATCACAGGGGACTGGGGGGACACACAATACATCACAGGGTTCAGGGGGAGACACAATGAATCACAGGGGACTGGGGGGACACACAATCAATCACAGGGGTTGGGGGACATAGAATCCATCACGGGAGTTGGGGGCACACAAACCGTCACAGGGGTGGGGGGCACACAGTCAATCACAGGGATTGGAGGCATACAATCCATCATGGGGGCTGGGGATGCACACAATCCATTGAGGGGGGCTGGAGGGCACACAATCCATCACAGGGGTTGGGGGCAAACAATCCATCACGGGGGGCTGGGGGACACACAATCCATCACAGGAGGCTGGGTGGGCACACAATCAATCACAGGGTGCTGGGGGGACACAGAATCCATCACAGGGTTAGGAGGCACACAATCCAGCAGGGGGGCCTGATGGGGCACACAATCCATCACAGGGGGTTGGGGGAAACACAATCCATCATGGCTGCTTGGGGGCACACTATCCATCATGGGGGTTGGGGGGCACATAATCCAACCATGAGGGCTGGTGGACACACAATCCATCACCGGGATTGGGGGCACACACAATCCATCACAGGGGGCTGGGGTGAACACACAATCAATCACAGGGGGCTGGGGGCACCCACAATTCATCACAGGGTTTGGGGGAACACAAACCATCACAGGGGGATAAACACAATCCATCACGGGGGTTGGAGGGTGCACACAATCCATCACAGGGGCTGTGGGTGCACACAATCCATCAAGGAGGTCTGGGGGGTATACAAACGGTCACAGGAGGCGAGGACAAAAAGAGTCCATCACTGGGGCTGGGGGGGCACACAATCCATCACGGGGGCTAGGGGTGCTCACAATCCAACCATGAGGGCTGGTGGACACACAATGCATCACAGGGGTTGGGGGCACACAATCCATAACAGGGGCTGGGAGTGCACACAACTATCACACGGGGCTGGGGGGACACACAATCCAACACAGGGGTTGGGGGCACACAAACCGTCACAGGGGTGGGGGACACACAGTCAATCACAGGGATTGGGGGGCACATAAACCATCATGGGGGCTGGGGGTGCTCAGAATCCATCAAGGGGGTTGGGGGGACACACAATCCATCACGGGGGCCGGGGGTGCACACAATCCATCAAGGGGGTCTGGGCAGATGCACCATCCATCACGGGGTTGGGGGGTGCACACAATCCATCACAGGGGGCTGGGGGACACACAATCTATCGTGGGAGGCTGGGGGGGCACACAATCTATCACAGGGGTTTGAGGGCACACAGTCCATCAGGGGGACCTGAGGGGGCACACAATCCATCACAGGGGGTTCGGGGAACACAATCCATCACAGGTGCTGGGGGGCACTCTATCCTTCACGGGGCCTGGGGGGCACACAATCCATAACGGGGGCTGGGGGGACACACAATCCATCACAGGGGTTTGAGGGCACACAATCCATCAGGGGGGCCTGAGGGGGCACACAATCCATCACAGGGGGTTGGGGAAACACAATCTATCATAGGTGCTGTGGGGGGCACACTATCCTTCACGGGGCTGAGGGGCACACAATCCATCACAGGGGTTGGGGGGCACACAATTCATCACAGGGGCTGGGAGTGCACACAACCATCACAGGGGGTTGGCGGGAACACACAATCAATCACAGGGGGCTGGGGGCAAACACAATCCATCACAGGGGTTGGGGGGCACACAAACCATCACAGGGGGTGGGGGTGCACACAATCCATCACGGGGGCTGGGAGTGCACACAATGCATCATGGGGGTTGGAGGTGCACAGAATCTATCACGGGGGTTCAGGGTGCACACAATCCATCACAGGGGCTGTGGGTTCCCACAATCTATCAAGGAGGTCTGGGGGGCATACAAACCATCACAGGGGGTGGGGGATGCACACAGTCCATCTCGGGGGCTGGGAGTGCACACAATGCATCATGGGGGTTGGAGGTGCACACAATCCATCACAGGGGTGGGGGTTGACACAATAGATTAACAGGGGCTGTGGGTGTACACAACCATCACAGGGGGCTGGGGGGAACACACAATCAATCATAGGGGGCTGGGGGCACACACAATCCATCACATGGGTTGGGGGGCACACAAACCGTCACAGGGGGTGGGGGGTGCATACAATCCATCACGGGGGCTGCGAGTGCACACAATGCATCATGGGGGTTGGAGGTGCACACAAACCATCACAGGGGGTAGGGGGTGGACACAATCCATCTCAGGGGTTGCAAGTGCACACAATGCATCATGGGGGTTGGGGGTGCACACAATCAATCACGGGGGATGGGGGTTACACAATCCTTCAGAGGGGCTGTGGGTGCCCTCAATCCATCAAGGAGGTCTGGGCGGGCAAACAAACCATCACAGTGGGTGGGGGACATGCAGAGTCCATCACTGGGGGTGGGGGGACACAATCCATCATGGGGGGACACAATCCATCAACAGGGTGGTGGGGGGCTCACACTCCATCACGGGGGTTAGGGGTATACTCAATCCATCACGGGGGTTGCGGGTGCACACAATCCATCACAGGGGCAGTCCGTACACACAATGCATCAAGGGGGGCTGGGGGAGAAACAAACCATCACCGGGGGCGAGGGGACGCACAGTCCATCACAGGGGTTGGGGGGCACACAATCAATCAAGGGGGCTGGGGGTGTAGACAATCCAACCAGGGGGGCTGGGGAGACACACAATCCATCATGGGGGCTGGGGGACACACACACCAGCACAGGGGGCTGGGGGGGCATACAATCCATGACGGGGATGTGGCTGCACACAATCGATCACAGGGGGTTGGGGGGACACAAACCATCATGGGGGCTGGGGGGACACACATTCCATCACAGGGGGCTGGAGGGACACATAATCCATCACAGGGGTTTGGGGGGCACACAATCAATCACAGGGGTTTGGGGGCACACAAACCGTCACAGGGAGCTGGGGGGCACACAAACAATCACATGGATGGGGGTGCACACAACCCATCACGGGGACTAGGGGTGCACACAATCCATCATGGTGGTTGGAGGTGCACTCAAACCGTCACAGGGGGTGGGGGATGCACACAATCCAGCACAGGGCCTGTGGGTGCACACAATCCATCACAGGGGCTGTGGGTGCACATAATCCATCAAGGAGGTCTGGGGGACATACAAACCATCACAGGGGGCAGGGGGACACAGAGTACATCACTGGGTTTGCGGGGGCACTCAATCCAACACGGGGACTATGAGAGCACACAATCCAACCATGATGGCAGGTGGACACACAATCCATCACCGGAGTTGGGGGTACACACAATCTATTACAGGGGTTAGGGGGACACACAATCCATCACAGAGGCTGGGAGTGCACACATCCATCACAGGGGGCTGGAGGAACACACAATACATCACAGGGGCCTGGGGGAACAAACAATCAATCACATGGTGATGGGGGGCACACAATCAATCACAGGGGTTGGGGGCACACACAATCCATCACAGTGGTTGGGGGGCAGACAAACCGTCACAGGGGGTGGGGGATGAACAGAATCCATCATGGGGGCTGGGGGTGCACACAATCCATCATGGGGGTTGGAGGTGCACACAATCCATCAAAGAGGTTGGGGGCATACAAACTGTCACAGGGGGAGGGGGACACATAGAGTCCATCACTGGGGTTGGGGGGCACACAATCCATCAAGGGGGCTAGGGGTGCACACAATCCAACCATGAGGGCTGGTGGACGCACAATCCATCACAGGGGTTGGGGGGCACGTGAACTGTCACAGGGGCTGGGGGGCACACAATCCATAATGGGGGCTGGGAGGGCACGCAATCCAACACCGGGTTTGGGGGTACACACAATCCATCACGGGGGCTAGGGGGGCACACAATCCATCACAGGGGCTGGGAGTGCACACAACCATCAAAGGGGGCTGGGAGGACACACAATCCATCACAGGGGGCTTGGGGTTCACACAATCAATAAAAGAGGGCTGGTGGGACACACAATCAATCACAGGGGTTGGGGGACACACAATCCATCACGGGGGTTGGGGGCACACAAACCATCACAGGGGTGGGGGGCACAAAGTCAATCACAGGGATTGGGGGCATACAATCCATCATGGGGGCTGGGGGTGCACACAATCCATTTAGCGGGGCTGGAGGGACACACAATCCATCACAGGAGGCTGGGTGGGCACACAATCAATCACAGGGTGCTGGGGGGACACACAATCCATCACAGGGTTTGGAGGCACACAATCCATCAGGGGGGCCTGATGGGGCACACAATCCATCATGGGGGCTGGGGGGGCACATAATCACATAATCCAACCATGAGGGCTGGTGGACACACAATCCATCACAGGGATTGGGGGGCACACAAACTGTCACAGGGGACTGGGTGGCACACAATCCATCATGGGGGCTGGGAGGGCACACAAACTATCACCAGGATTGGGGGTACACACAATCCATCAAAGGGGGCTGGGGTAAACACACAATCAATCACAGGGGGCTGGGGCCACACACAATCCATCACAGGGGTTGGGGGAACACAAACCGTCACAGAGGGGTAAACACAATCCATCACGGGAGTTGGGGGTGCACACAATCCATCACAGGGGCTGTGGGTGCACACAATCCATCAAGGAGGTCTGGGGGTGGCATACAAACCGTCACAGGGGGCGAGGACACACAGAGTCCATCACTGGGGTTGGGGGGCACACAATGCATCACGGAGGATAGGGGTATACACAATCCAACCATGAGGGCTGGTGGACACACAATGCATCACAGGGGTTGGGGGGCACACAATCTGTCACAGGGGTTGGGGGGCACACAATCCATAATGGGGGCTGGGGGAACACACAATCAATCACAGGGTGCTGCGGGCACACACAATCCAAAACAGGGGTTGGGGGGCTCACAGACCATCACAGGGGGTGGGGGGTGCACACAGTCCATTACGGGGGCTGGGAGTGCACACAATGCATGCATCATGGGGGTTGGAGGTGCACACAATCCATCACAGTGGTTCGGGGTGACACAATCCATCACAGGGGCTGTGGGTGCACACAACCATCACAGGGGGCTGGGGGGAACACACAATCAATCACAGGGGGCTGGGGGCACACACAATCCATCACAGGGGTTGGGGGGCACACAAACCGTCACAGGGGGTGGGGGGTGCATACAATCCATCACGGCACCTGCAAGTGCACACAATGCATCATGGGGTTGGGGGTGCACACAATCCATCAAGGAGGTCTGGGCGGGCATACACACTGTCACAGGGGGTGAGGGACATGCAGAGTCCATCACTAGGGGTGTGGGGGCACACAATTCAACCATGAGAGCTGGTGGACACACAATCCATCACAAGCGTTAGGGCACCCAAACTGTCTGAGGGGCTGGGTGGGCACACAATCCATAATGGGGGCTGGGAGGATACACAATCCATCACCGGGGATGGGGTACACACAATCCATCACGAGTGTTAGGGGGGCACACAATCCATTACAGGGGCTGGGGGAACACAAACCGTCACAGGGGGGTGCACACAATCCATCACAGGAGCTGTGGGTGCACACAATCCATCAAGGAGGTCTGGGGGGGCATACAAACCGTCACAGGGGGCGAGGACACACAGAGTCCATCACTGGGGTTGGGGGGCACACAATCCATCACGGAGGCTAGGGGTGCACACAATCCAACCATGAGGGCTGGTGGACACACAATGCAACACAGGGGTTGGGGGGCACACAAACTGTCACAGGGGTTGGGGGGCACACAATCCATAATGGGGGCTGGGAGTGCACACAACTATCACAGGGGACTGGGGGGACACACAATACATCACAGGGTTCAGGGGGAGACACAATGAATCACAGGGGACTGGGGGACACACAATCAATCACAGGGATTGGGGGACATACAATCCATCACGGGAGTTGGGGGCACACAAACCGTCACAGGGGTGGGGGGCACACAGTCAATCACAGGGATTGGAGGCATACAATCCATCATGGGGGCTGGGGATGCACACAATCCATTGAGGGGGGCTGGAGTACACACAATCCATCACAGGGGTTGGGGCAAACAATCCATCACGGGGGCCTGGGGGACACACAATCCATCACAGGAGGCTGGGTGGGCACACAATCAATCACAGGGTGCTGGGGGGACACAGAATCCATCACAGGGTTAGGAGGCACACAAGCCAGCAGGGGGGCCTGATGGGGCACACAATCCATCACAGGGGGTTGGGGGAAACACAATCCATCCCGGGTGCTGGGGGGCACACTATCCTTCATGGGGCTGGGGGGCACACAATCCATCATGGGGGTTGGGGGGCACATAATCCAACCATGAGGGCTGGTGGACACACAATCCATCACCGGGATTGGGGGCACACACAATCCATCACAGGGGGCTGGATTGAACACACAATCAATCACAGGGGGCTGGGGGCACCCACAATTCATCACAGGGTTTGGGGGAACACAAACCATCACAGGGGGATTAACACAATCCATCACGGGGGTTGGGGGGTGCACACAATCCATCACAGGGGCTGTGGGTGCACACAATCCATCAAGGAGGTCTGGGGGGCATACAAACGGTCACAGGAGGCGAGGACAAACAGAGTCCATCACTGGGGCTGGGGGGGCACACAATGCATCACAGGGGTTGGGGGCACACAATCCATAACAGGGGCTGGGAGTGCACACAACTATCATACGGGGCTGCGGGGACACACAATCCAACACAGGGGTTGGGGGCACACAAACCGTCACAGGGGTGGGGGACACACAGTCAATCACAGGGATTGGGGGGCACATAAACCATCATGGGGGCTGGGGGTGCTCAGAATCCATCAAGGGGGTTGGGGGGACACACAATCCATCACGGGGGCCGGGGGTGCACACAATCCATCAAGGGGGTCTGGGCAGATGCACCATCCATCACGGGGTTGGGGGGTGCACACAATCCATCACAGGGGGCTGGGGGACACACAATCTGTCGTGGGAGGCTGGGGGGGCACACAATCTATCACAGGGGTTTGAGGGCACACAGTCCATCAGGGGGACCTGAGGGGGCACACAATCCATCACAGGGGGTTCGGGGAACACAATCCATCACAGGTGCTGGGGGGCACTCTATCCTTCACGGGGCCTGGGGGGCACACAATCCATAACGGGGGCTGGGGGGGCACACAATCCATCACAGGGGTTTGAGGGCACACAATCCATCAGGGGGGCCTGAGGGGGCACACAATCCATCACAGGGGGTTGGGGAAACACAATCTATCATAGGTGCTGTGGGGGGCACACTATCCTTCACGGGGCTGAGGGGCACACAATCCATCACAGGGGTTGGGGGGCACACAATTCATCACAGGGGCTGGGAGTGCACACAACCATCACAGGGGTTGGGGGGCACACAAACCATCACAGGGGGTGGGGGGTGCACACAATCTATCACGGGGGCTGGGAGTGCACACAATGCATCATGGGGGTTGGGGCAAACAATCCATCACGGGGGGCTGGGGGACACACAATCCATCACAGGAGGCTGGGTGGGCACACAATCAATCACAGGGTGCTGGGGGGACACAGAATCCATCACAGGGTTAGGAGGCACACAAGCCAGCAGGGGGGCCTGATGGGGCACACAATCCATCACAGGGGGTTGGGGGAAACACAATCCATCCCGGGTGCTGGGGGGCACACTATCCTTCATGGGGCTGGGGGGCACACAATCCATCATGGGGGTTGGGGGGCACATAATCCAACCATGAGGGCTGGTGGACACACAATCCATCACGGGAGTTGGGGGCACACAAACCGTCACAGGGGTGGGGGGCACACAGTCAATCACAGGGATTGGAGGCATACAATCCATCATGGGGGCTGGGGATGCACACAATCCATTGAGGGGGGCTGGAGGGCACACAATCCATCACAGGGGTTGGGGCAAACAATCCATCACGGGGGGCTGGGGGACACACAATCCATCACAGGAGGCTGGGTGGGCACACAATCAATCACAGGGTGCTGGGGGGACACAGAATCCATCACAGGGTTAGGAGGCACACAAGCCAGCAGGGGGGCCTGATGGGGCACACAATCCATCACAGGGGGTTGGGGGAAACACAATCCATCCCGGGTGCTGGGGGGCACACTATCCTTCATGGGGCTGGGGGGCACACAATCCATCATGGGGGTTGGGGGGCACATAATCCAACCATGAGGGCTGGTGGACACACAATCCATCACCGGGATTGGGGGCACACACAATCCATCACAGGGGGCTGGATTGAACACACAATCAATCACAGGGGGCTGGGGGCACCCACAATTCATCACAGGGTTTGGGGGAACACAAACCATCACAGGGGGATTAACACAATCCATCACGGGGGTTGGGGGGTGCACACAATCCATCACAGGGGCTGTGGGTGCACACAATCCATCAAGGAGGTCTGGGGGGCATACAAACGGTCACAGGAGGCGAGGACAAACAGAGTCCATCACTGGGGCTGGGGGGGCACACAATGCATCACAGGGGTTGGGGGCACACAATCCATAACAGGGGCTGGGAGTGCACACAACTATCACACGGGGCTGCGGGGACACACAATCCAACACAGGGGTTGGGGGCACACAAACCGTCACAGGGGTGGGGGACACACAGTCAATCACAGGGATTGGGGGGCACATAAACCATCATGGGGGCTGGGGGTGCTCAGAATCCATCAAGGGGGTTGGGGGGACACACAATCCATCACGGGGGCCGGGGGTGCACACAATCCATCAAGGGGGTCTGGGCAGATGCACCATCCATCACGGGGTTGGGGGGTGCACACAATCCATCACAGGGGGCTGGGGGACACACAATCTGTCGTGGGAGGCTGGGGGGGCACACAATCTATCACAGGGGTTTGAGGGCACACAGTCCATCAGGGGGACCTGAGGGGGCACACAATCCATCACAGGGGGTTCGGGGAACACAATCCATCACAGGTGCTGGGGGGCACTCTATCCTTCACGGGGCCTGGGGGGCACACAATCCATAACGGGGGCTGGGGGGGCACACAATCCATCAAAGGGGTTTGAGGGCACACAATCCATCAGGGGGGCCTGAGGGGGCACACAATCCATCACAGGGGGTTGGGGAAACACAATCTATCATAGGTGCTGTGGGGGGCACACTATCCTTCACGGGGCTGAGGGGCACACAATCCATCACAGGGGTTGGGGGGCACACAATTCATCACAGGGGCTGGGAGTGCACACAACCATCACAGGGGTTGGGGGGCACACAAACCATCACAGGGGGTGGGGGGTGCACACAATCCATCACGGGGGCTGGGAGTGCACACAATGCATCATGGGGGTTGGAGGTGCACAGAATCCATCACGGGGGTTCAGGGTGCACACAATCCATCACAGGGGCTGTGGGTTCCCACAATCTATCAAGGAGGTCTGGGGGGCATACAAACCGTCACAGGGGGTGGGGTACATGCAGAGTCCATCACTGGGGTTGGGAGGGCACACAATCCATCACAGGAGTTAGGGGAGCACACAATCCATCGCGGGAGGCTGGGGGGGGCACACAATCAATCACAGGGTGCTGGGGGGACACACAATCCATCATAGGGGTTTGAAGGCACACAATCCATCAGGGGGGCCTGAGGGGGCACACAATCCATCACAGGGGGTTGGGGGAACACAATCCATCACAGGTGCTGGGGGGCACACTATCCTTCACGGGGGCTGGGGGGCACACAATCCATAACGGGGGCTGGGGGGGCACCCAATCCAACCATGAGGGCTGGTGGACACACAATCCATCACAGGGGTTGGGGGGAATACAAACTGTCATATGGGGGCTGGGGGGAACACACAATCAATCACAGGGTGCTGCGGGCACACACAATCCATCACAGGGGTTGGGGGGCACACACACTGTCACAGGGGGTGGGGGATGCACACAGTCCATCTCGGGGGCTGGGAGTGCACACAATGCATCATGGGGGTTGGAGGTGCACACAATCCATCACAGGGGTGGGGGTTGACACAATAGATTAACAGGGGCTGTGGGTGTACACAACCATCACAGGGGGCTGGGGGGAACACACAATCAATCATAGGGGGCTGGGGGCACACACAATCCATCACATGGGTTGGGGGGCACACAAACCGTCACAGGGGGTGGGGGGTGCATACAATCCATCACGGGGGCTGCGAGTGCACACAATGCATCATGGGGGTTGGAGGTGCACACAAACCATCACAGGGGGTAGGGGGTGGACACAATCCATCTCAGGGGTTGCAAGTGCACACAATGCATCATGGGGGTTGGGGGTGCACACAATCAATCACGGGGGATGGGGGTTACACAATCCTTCAGAGGGGCTGTGGGTGCCCTCAATCCATCAAGGAGGTCTGGGCGGGCAAACAAACCATCACAGTGGGTGGGGGACATGCAGAGTCCATCACTGGGGGTGGGGGGACACAATCCATCATGGGGGGACACAATCCATCAACAGGGTGGTGGGGGGCTCACACTCCATCACGGGGGTTAGGGGTATACTCAATCCATCACGGGGGTTGCGGGTGCACACAATCCATCACAGGGGCAGTCCGTACACACAATGCATCAAGGGGGGCTGGGGGAGAAACAAACCATCACCGGGGGCGAGGGGACACACAGTCCATCACAGGGGTTGGGGGGCACACAATCAATCAAGGGGGCTGGGGGTGTAGACAATCCAACCAGGGGGGCTGGGGAGACACACAATCCATCATGGGGGCTGGGGGACACACACACCAGCACAGGGGGCTGGGGGGGCATACAATCCATGACGGGGATGTGGCTGCACACATTCCATCACAGGGGGCTGGAGGGACACATAATCCATCACAGGGGTTTGGGGGGCACACAATCAATCACAGGGGTTTGGGGGCACACAAACCGTCACAGGGAGCTGGGGGGCACACAAACAATCACATGGATGGGGGTGCACACAACCCATCACGGGTACTAGGGGTGCACATAATCCATCATGGGGGTTGGAGGTGCACTCAAACCGTCACAGGGGGTGGGGGATGCACACAATCCAGCACAGGGCCTGTGGGTGCACACAATCCATCACAGGGGCTGTGGGTGCACATAATCTATCAAGGAGGTCTGGGGGACATACAAACCATCACAGGGGGCGGGGGGACACAGAGTACATCACTGGGTTTGCGGGGGCACTCAATCCAACACGGGGACTATGAGAGCACACAATCCAACCATGATGGCAGGTGGACACACAATCCGTCACAGGGTTTGGGGCACACAAACTGTTGCAGTGGGCTGGGGGGCACACAATCCATCACCGGAGTTGGGGGTACACACAATCTATTACAGGGGTTAGGGGGACACACAATCCATCACAGAGGCTGGGAGTGCACACATCCATCACAGGGGGCTGGAGGAACACACAATACATCACAGGGGGCTGGGGGAACAAACAATCAATCACAGGGTGATGGGGGGCACACAAGCAATCACAGGGTTTGGGGGCACACACAATCCATCACAGTGGTTGGGGGGCACACAAACCGTCACAGGGGGTGGGGGGTGAACAGAATCCATCATGGGGGCTGGGGGTGCACACAATCCATCATGGGGGTTGGAGGTGCACACAATCCATCAAAGAGGTTGGGGGCATACAAACTGTCACAGGGGGAGGGGGACACATAGAGTCCATCACTGGGGTTGGGGGGCACACAATCCATCAAGGGGGCTAGGGGTGCACACAATCCAACCATGAGGGCTGGTGGACGCACAATCCATCACAGGGGTTGGGGGGCACGTGAACTGTCACAGGGGCTGGGGGGCACACAATCCATAATGGGGGCTGGGAGGGCACGCAATCCAACACCGGGTTTGGGGGTACACACAATCCATCACGGGGGTTAGGGGGGCACGCAATCCATCACAGGGGCTGGGAGTGCACACAACCATCAAAGGGGGCTGGGAGGACACACAATCCATCACAGGGGGCTGGGGGTTCACACAATCAATAAAAGAGGGCTGGTGGGACACACAATCAATCACAGGAGTTGGGGGACACACAATCCATCACGGGGGTTGGGGGCACACAAACCATCACAGGGGTGGGGGGCACAAAGTCAATCACAGGGATTGGGGGCATACAATCCATCATGGGGGCTGGGGGTGCACACAATCAATTTAGCGGGGCTGGAGGGACACACAATCCATCACAGGAGGCTGGGTGGGCACACAATCAATCACAGGGTGCTGGGGGGACACACAATCCATCACAGGGTTTGGAGGCACACAATCCATCAGGGGGGCCTGATGGGGCACACAATCCATCATGGGGGCTGGGGGGGCACATAATCACATAATCCAACCATGAGGGCTGGTGGACACACAATCCATCACAGGGATTGGGGGGCACACAAACTGTCACAGGGGACTGGGTGGCACACAATCCATCATGGGGGCTGGGAGGGCACACAAACTATCACCAGGATTGGGGGTACACACAATCCATCAAAGGGGGCTGGGGTAAACACACAATCAATCACAGGGGGCTGGGGCCACACACAATCCATCACAGGGGTTGGGGGAACACAAACCGTCACAGAGGGGTAAACACAATCCATCACGGGAGTTGGGGGTGCACACAATCCATCACAGGGGCTTTGGGTGCACACAATCCATCAAGGAGGTCTGGGGGTGGCATACAAACCGTCACAGGGGGCGAGGACACACAGAGTCCATCACTGGGGTTGGGGGGCACACAATGCATCACGGAGGATAGGGGTATACACAATCCAACCATGAGGGCTGGTGGACACACAATGCATCACAGGGGTTGGGGGGCACACAATCTGTCACAGGGGTTGGGGGGCACACAATCCATAATGGGGGCTGGGGGAACACACAATCAATCACAGGGTGCTGCGGGCACACACAATCCAAAACAGGGGTTGGGGGGCTCACAAACCATCACAGGGGGTGGGGGTGCACACAGTCCATTACGGGGGCTGGGAGTGCACACAATGCATGCATCATGGGGGTTGGAGGTGCACACAATCCATCACGGGGGTTCGGGGTGACACAATCCATCACACGGGCTGTGGGTGCACACAACCATCACAGGGGGCTGGGGGGAACACACAATCAATCACAGGGGGCTGGGGGCACACACAATCCATCACAGGGGTTGGGGGCACACAAACCGTCACAGGGGGTGGGGGGTGCATACAATCCATCACGGCACCTGCAAGTGCACACAATACATCATGGGGTTGGGTGTGCATACAATCCATCAAGGAGGTCTGGGCGGGCATACAAACTGTCACAGGGGGTGGGGGACATGCAGAGTCCATCACTAGGGGTGTGGGGGCACACAATTCAACCATGAGAGCTGGTGGACACACAATCCATCACAAGGGTTAGGGCACCCAAACTGTCTGAGGGGTTAGGTGGGCACACAATCCATAATGGGGGCTGGGAGGGTACACAATCCATCACCGGGGATGGGGTACACACAATCCATCACGAGTGTTAGGGGGGCACACAATCCATTACAGGGGCTGGGGGAACACAATCCATCACAGGAGCTGTGGGTGCACACAATCCATCAAGGAGGTCTGGGGGGGCATACAAACCGTCACAGGGGGCGAGGACACACAGAGTCCATCACTGGGGTTGGGGGGCACACAATCCATCACGGAGGCTAGGGGTGCACACAATCCAACCATGAGGGCTGGTGGACACACAATGCAACACAGGGGTTGGGGGGCACACAAACTGTCACAGGGGTTGGGGGGCACACAATCCATAATGGGGGCTGGGAGTGCACACAACTATCACAGGGGACTGGGGGGACACACAATACATCACAGGGTTCAGGGGGAGACACAATGAATCACAGGGGACTGGGGGGACACACAATCAATCACAGGGGTTGGGGGACATACAATCCATCATGGGAGTTGGGGGCACACAAACCGTCACAGGGGTGGGGGGCACACAGTCAATCACAGGGATTGGAGGCATACAATCCATCATGGGGGCTGGGGATGCACACAATCCATTGAGGGGGGCTGGAGGGCACACAATCCATCACAGGGGTTGGGGGCAAACAATCCATCACGGGGGGCTGGGGGACACACAATCCATCACAGGAGGCTGGGTGGGCACACAATCAATCACAGGGTGCTGGGGGGACACAGAATCCATCACAGGGTTAGGAGGCACACAATCCAGCAGGGGGGCCTGATGGGGCACACAATCCATCACAGGGGGTTGGGGGAAACACAATCCATCATGGCTGCTTGGGGGCACACTATCCTTCATGGGGCTGGGGGGCACACAATCCATCATGGGGGTTGGGGGGCACATAATCCAACCATGAGGGCTGGTGGACACACAATCCATCACCGGGATTGGGGGCACACACAATCCATCACAGGGGGCTGGGGTGAACACACAATCAATCACAGGGGGCTGGGGGCACCCACAATTCATCACAGGGTTTGGGGGAGCACAAACCATCACAGGGGGATGAACACAATCCATCACGGGGGTTGGGGGGTGCACACAATCCATCACAGGGGCTGTGGGTGCACACAATCCATCAAGGAGGTCTGGGGGGCATACAAACGGTCACAGGAGGCGAGGACAAACAGAGTCCATCACTGGGGCTGGGGGGGCACACAATCCATCACGGGGGCTAGGGGTGCTCACAATCCAACCATGAGGGCTGGTGGACACACAATGCATCACAGGGGTTGGGGGCACACAATCCATAACAGGGGCTGGGAGTGCACACAACTATCACACGGGGCTGGGGGGACACACAATCCAACACAGGGGTTGGGGGCACACAAACCGTCACAGGGGTGGGGGACACACAGTCAATCACAGGGATTGGGGGGCACATAAACCATCATGGGGGCTGGGGGTGCTCAGAATCCATCAAGGGGGTTGGGGGACACACAATCCATCACGGGGGCCGGGGGTGCACACAATCCATCAAGGGGGTCTGGGCAGATGCACCATCCATCACGGGGTTGGGGGGTGCACACAATCCATCACAGGGGGCTGGGGGACACACAATCTATCGTGGGAGGCTGGGGGGGGCACACAATCTATCACAGGGGTTTGAGGGCACACAGTCCATCAGGGGGACCTGAGGGGGCACACAATCCATCACAGGGGGTTCGGGGAACACAATCCATCACAGGTGCTGGGGGGCACTCTATCCTTCACGGGGCCTGGGGGGCACACAATCCATATCGGGGGCTGGGGGGGCACACAATCCATCACAGGGGTTTGAGGGCACACAATCCATCAGGGGGGCCTGAGGGGGCACACAATCCATCACAGGGGTTTGGGGAAACACAATCTATCATAGGTGCTGTGGGGGCACACTATCCTTCACGGGGCTGAGGGGCACACAATCCATCACAGGGGTTGGGGGGCACACAATTCATCACAGGGGCTGGGAGTGCACACAACCATCACAGGGGGTTGGCGGGAACACACAATCAATCACAGGGGGCTGGGGGCACACACAATCCATCACAGGGGTTGGGGGGCACACAAACCATCACAGGGGGTGGGGGGTGCACACAATCCATCACGGGGGCTGGGAGTGCACACAATGCATCATGGGGGTTGGAGGTGCACAGAATCCATCACGGGGGTTCAGGGTGCACAGAATCCATCACAGGGGCTGTGGGTTCCCACAATCTATCAAGGAGGTCTGGGGGGCATACAAACCGTCACAGGGGGTGGGGTACATGCAGAGTCCATCACTGGGGTTGGGAGGGCACACAATCCATCACAGGAGGCTGGGGGGGTACACAATCAATCACAGGGTGCTGGGGGGACACACAATCCATCATAGGGGTTTGAAGGCACACAATCCATCAGGGGGGGCCTGAGGGGGCACACAATCCATCACAGGGGGTTGGGGGAACACAATCCATCACAGGTGCTGGGGGGCACACTATCCTTCACGGGGGCTGGGGGGCACACAATCCATAACGGGGGCTGGGGGGGGCACACAATCCAACCATGAGGGCTGGTGGACACACAATCCATCACAGGGGTTGGGGGGAATACAAACTGTCATATGGGGGCTGGAGGGAACACACAATCAATCACAGGGTGCTGCGGGCACACACAATCCATCAAAGGGGTTGGGGGGCACACACACTGTCACAGGGGGTGGGGGATGCACACAGTCCATCTCGGGGGCTGGGAGTGCACACAATGCATCATGGGGGTTGGAGGTGCACACAATCCATCACAGGGGTGGGGGTTGACACAATAGATTAACAGGGGCTGTGGGTGTACACAACCATCACAGGGGGCTGGGGGGAACACACAATCAATTTTAGGGGGCTGGGGGCACACACAATCCATCACATGGGTTGGGGGGCACACAAACCGTCACAGGGGTTGGGGGGTGCATACAATCCATCACGGGGGCTGTGAGTGCACACAATGCATCATGGGGGTTGGAGGTGCACACAAACCATCACAGGGGGTGGGGGGTGGACACAATCCATCTCAGGGGTTGCAAGTGCACACAATCAATCACGGGGGATGGGGGTTACACAATCCTTCAGAGGGGCTGTGGGTGCCCTCAATCCATCAAGGAGGTCTGGGCGGGCAAACAAACCATCACAGTGGGTGGGGGACATGCAGAGTCCATCACTGGGGGTGGGGGGGCACACAATCCAACCATGACAGCGGTGGACACTCAATCCGTCACAGGGGTTGGGGTGCACCAAATACTGCAAAGGGACTAGGGGGGCACACAATCCATAATGGGCGCTGGGAGGGTACACAATCCATCACCGGGGATGGGGTTCACTCAATCCATCACGAGTGTTAGGGGGGCACACAATCCATTACAGGGGCTGGGGGAACACAAACCGTCACAGGGGGTGAACACAATCCATCACGGGAGTTGGGGGTGCACACAATCCAACCCCGGTGATGGGTTGTGTGCCCTCCAAGCCCCCATGATGGGTTGTGTGCCACCCAGCCCCCTGCGAAAGTTTGTGTGCCCCAATCCCTGTGATGGATTGTGTGTCCACCAGCCCTCATGGTTGGATTATGTCCCCCCCAACCCCTATGATGGGGGTGCACACAATCCATCACAGGGGCTGTGGGTGCACACAATCCATCAAGGAGGTCTGGGGGGACATACAAACCGTCACAGGGGGCGAGGACACACAGAGTCCATCACTGGGGTTGGGGAGCACACAATCCATCACAGAGGCTAGGGTTGCACACATTCCAACCATGAGGGCTGGTTGACACACAATGCATCACAGGGGTTGGGGGGCACACAAACTGTCACAGGGGTTGGAGGCACACAATCCATAATGGGGGTTGGGAGGGCACACAATCCATCACTGGGGTTGGGGGTACACACAATCCATCACAGGGGTTAGGGGGGCACACAATCCATTACAGGGGCTGGGAGTGCACACAACTATCACAGGGGGCTGGGGAGACACACAATACATCGCAGGGGTCTGGGGGAGACACAATGAATCATAGGGGCTGGTGCGGACACACAATCCATCACAGGGGTTGGGGGGCACACAATCCATCACGGGGGTTAGGGGCACACAAATCGTCACAGGGGTGGGGGGCACACAGTCAATCACGGGTATTGGGGGCATACAATCCATCATGGGGGCTGGGGGTGCACACAATTCATTGAGGGGGACTGGAGGGCACACAATCCATCACGGGGTTGGGGGCACACAATCCATCACGGGGGGCTGGGGGACACACAATCCATCACAGGAGGCTGGGTGAGCACACAATCAATCACAGGGTGCTGGAGGGACAAACAATCCATCACAGGGTTAGGAGGCACACAATCCATCAGGGGGGCCTGATGGGGCACACAATCCATCACAAGGGCTTGGGGGAAACACAATCCATCACAGGTGCTGGGGGGCACACTATCCTTCATGGGGCTGGGGGGCACACAATCCATCATGGGGTTTGGGGGGCACATAATCCAACCATGAGGGCTGGTGGACACACAATCCATAACAGGGATTGGGGGCCCACAAACTGTCGCAGAGGGCTGGGTGGCACACAACCCATCATGGGGGCTGGGAGGGCACACAACCCATCACCGGGGTTGGGGGTACACACAATCCATCACAGGGGGCCCGGGTGAACACCCAATCAATCACAGGGGGCTGGGGGCACACACAATGCATCACAGGTTTTGGGGGAACACAAACTGTCACGGGGGGTGAACACAATCCATCACGAGGGTTGGGGGTGCACACAATCCATCACAGGAGCTGTGGGTGCACACAATCCATCAAGGAGGTCTGGGGGGCATACAAACGGTCACAGGGGGCGAGGACACATAGAGTCCATCACTGGGGTTGGGGGGCACACAATCCATCACTGGGGCTAGGGGTGCACACAATCCAACCATGACGGCTGGTGGACACACAATGCATCACAGGGGTTAGGGGGGCACACAATACATAACAGGGGCTGGGTGTGCACACAACTATCACAGGGGCTGGGGGGACACACAATACATCACAGGGTTTGGGGACACACAATCCATCATGGGGGTTGTGGCACACAAACCGTCACAGGGGTGGGGGGACACACAGTCAATCACAGGGATTGTGGCACATAAACCATCATGGGGGCTGGGGCTGCACACAATCCATCAAGGGGATCTGGGCAGACACACCATCCATCACGGGGTTGGGGGGGCACACAATCCATCATGGGGGGCTGGGGGACACACAATCTATCGCGGGAGGCAGGGGGGGCGCACACTCAATCACAGGGTGCTGGGGGGACACACAATCCATCACAGGGGTTTGAGGGCACAGAATCCATCATGGGGGGCCTGAGGGGGCACACAATCTATCACAGGGGGTTGGGGGAACACAATCCATCACAGGTGCTGGGGGGCACGCTATCCTTCACGGGGGCTGGGGGCACACACAATCCATCACAGGGGTTGGGGGAACACATACCGTCACACGGTGGTGAACACAATCCATCACAGGGGTTGGGGGTGCACACAATCCATCACAGGGGCTGTGGGTGCACACAATCCATCAAGGAGGTCTGGGGGGGCATACAAACATCACAGGGGGCGAGGACACACAGAGTCCATCACTGGGGTTGGGGGGCACACAATCCATCACGAGGGCTAGGGGCGCACACAATCCAACCATGAGGGCTGGTGGACACACAATGCATCACAGAGGTTGGGGGACACACAAACTGTCACAGTGGCTGGGGGAACACAATCCATAATGGGGGCTGGGAGGGCACACAATCCATCACTGGGGTTGGGGGTACACACAATCCATCACAGGGGTTAGGGGGGCATACAATCCATAACAGGGGCTGGGAGTGCACACAACTATCACAGAGGGCTGGGGGGACACAATCAATCACAGGGTGCTGGGGGGACACACAATCAATCACAGGGGGTTGGGGAAACACAATCCATCACGGGTGCTGGGGGGCACACTATCCTTCATGGGGCTGGGGGGCACACAATCCATCATGGGGGTTGGGGGGCACATAATCCAACCATGAGGGCTGGTGGACACACAATCCATCACAGGGATTGGGGGCACACAAACTGTCGCAGAGGGCTGGGTGGCACACAACCCATCATGGAGGCTGGGAGGGCACACAACCCATCACCGGGGTTGGGGGTACACACAATCCATCACAGGGGGCCCGGGTGAACACGCAATCAATCACAGGGGGCTGGGGGCACACACAATGCATCACAGGTTTTGGGGGAACACAAACTGTCACGGGGGGTGAACACAATCCATCACGGGGGTTGGGAGTGCACACAATCCATCACAGGGGCTGTGGGTGCACACAATCCATCAAGGAGGTCTGGGGGGCATACAAACGGTCACAGGGGGCGAGGACACATAGAGTCCATCATTGGGGTTGGGGGGCACACAATCCATCACGGGGGCTAGGGGTGCACACAATCCAACCATGACGGCTGGTGGACACACAATGCATCACAGGGGTTAGGGGGGCACACAATACATAACAGGGGCTGGGTGTGCACACAACTATCACAGGGGGCTGGGGGGACACACAATACATCACAGGGGTCAGGGGGACACACAATCAATCACAGGGGGCTGGGGGGACACACAATCAATCACAGGGTTTGGGGACACACAATCCATCATGGTGGTTTTGGCACACAAACCGTCACAGGGGTGGGGGGACACACAGTCAATCACAAGGATTGGGGCACATAAACCATCATGGGGGCTGGGGCTGCACACAATCCATCAAGGGGGTCTGGGCAGACACACCATCCATCACGGGGTTGGGGGGGCACACAATCCATCATGGGGGGCTGGGGGACACACAATCTATCGCGGGAGGCAGGGGGGGGGGCAAAATCAATCACAGGGTGCTGGGGGGACACACAATCCATCACAGGGGTTTGAGGGCACAGAATCCATCATGGGGGGCCTGAGGGGGCACACAATCTATCACAGGGGTTTGGGGGAACACAATCCATCACAGGTGCTGGGGGGCACGCTATCCTTCACGGGGGCTGGGGGCACACACAATCCATCACAGGGGTTGGGGGAACACATACCGTCACACGGTGGTGAACACAATCCATCACAGGGGTTGGGGGTGCACACAATCCATCACAGGGGCTGTGGGTGCACACAATCCATCAAGGAGGTCTGGGGGGGCATACAAACATCACAGGGGGCGAGGACACACAGAGTCCATCACTGGGGTTGGGGGGCACACAATCCATCACGAGGGCTAGGGGCGCACACAATCCAACCATGAGGGCTGGTGGACACACAATGCATCACAGAGGTTGGGGGACACACAAACTGTCACAGTGGCTGGGGGAACACAATCCATAATGGGGGCTGGGAGGGCACACAATCCATCACTGGGGTTGGGGGTACACACAATCCATCACAGGGGTTAGGGGGGCATACAATCCATAACAGGGGCTGGGAGTGCACACAACTATCACAGAGGGCTGGGGGGACACAATCAATCACAGGGTGCTGGGGGGACACACAATCAATCACAGGGGGTTGGGGAAACACAATCCATCACGGGTGCTGGGGGGCACACTATCCTTCATGGGGCTGGGGGGCACACAATCCATCATGGGGGTTGGGGGGCACATAATCCAACCATGAGGGCTGGTGGACACACAATCCATCACAGGGATTGGGGGCACACAAACTGTCGCAGAGGGCTGGGTGGCACACAACCCATCATGGAGGCTGGGAGGGCACACAACCCATCACCGGGGTTGGGGGTACACACAATCCATCACAGGGGGCCCGGGTGAACACGCAATCAATCACAGGGGGCTGGGGGCACACACAATGCATCACAGGTTTTGGGGGAACACAAACTGTCACAGGGGGTGAACACAATCCATCACGAGGGTTGGGGGTGCACACAATCCATCACAGGGGCTGTGGGTGCACACAATCCATCAAGGAGGTCTGGGGGGCATACAAACGGTCACAGGGGGCGAGGACACATAGAGTCCATCACTGGGGTTGGGGGGCACACAATCCATCACGGGGGCTAGGGGTGCACACAATCCAACCATGACGGCTGGTGGATACACAATGCATCACAGGGGTTAGGGGGGCACACAATACATAACAGGGGCTGGGTGTGCACACAACTATCACAGGGGGCTGGGGGGACACACAATACATCACAGGGGTCAGGGGGACACACAATCAATCACAGGGGACTGGGGGGACACACAATCAATCACAGGGTTTGGGGACACACAATCCATCATGGGGGTTGTGGCACAAAAACCGTCACAGGGGTGGGGGGACACACAGTCAATCACAGGGATTGGGGCACATAAACCATCATGGGGGCTGGGGGTGCACACAATCCATCAAGGGGGTCTGGGCAGACACACCATCCATCACAGGGTTGGGGGGGCACACAATCCATCATGTGGGGCTGGGGGACACACAATCTATCGCGGGAGGCAGGGGGGGCGCACAATCAATCACAGGGTGCTGGGGGGACACACAATACATCACAGGGGTTTGAGGGCACAGAATCCATCATGGGGGGCCTGAGGGGGCACACAATCTATCACAGGGGGTTGGGGGAACACAATCCATCACAGGTGCTGGGGGGCACGCTATCCTTCACGGGGGCTGGGGGCACACACAATCCATCACAGGGGTTGGGGGAACACATACCGTCACACGGTGGTGAACACAATCCATCACAGGGGTTGGGGGTGCACACAATCCATCACAGGGGCTGTGGGTGCACACAATCCATCAAGGAGGTCTGGGGGGGCATACAAACATCACAGGGGGCGAGGACACACAGACTCCATCACTGGGGTTGGGGGCACACAATCCATCACGAGGGCTAGGGGCGCACACAATCCAACCATGAGGGCTGGTGGACACACAATGCATCACAGAGGTTGGGGGACACACACACTGTCACAGTGGCTGGGGGAACACAATCCATAATGGGGGCTGGGAGGGCACACAATCCATCACTGGGGTTGGGGGTACACACAATCCATCACAGGGGTTAGGGGGGCATACAATCCATAACAGGGGCTGGGAGTGCACACAACTATCACAGAGGGCTGGGGGGGACACAATCAATCACAGGGTGCTGGGGGGACACACAATCAATCACAGGGGTTGGGGGGACACACAATCCATCATGGAGTTTGGGGGCACACAAAATATCAATCACAGTCAATCACAGGGATTGGGGGCATACAATCCATCATGGGGGCTGGGGGTGCATACATTCCATTGAGGGGGGCTGGAGGGACACACAATCCATCATGGGGGTTGGGGCACACAATCCATCACGGCGGTCTGGGGGACACACAATCTATCACAGGAGGCTGGGTGGGCACACACTCAATCACAGGGTGCTGGGGGGACACACAATCCATCAAGGGGAGGGGCTGATGGGGCCCACAATCCATCACAGGGGGTTGGGGAAACACAATCCATCACGGGTGCTGGGGGGCACACTATCCTTCATGGGGCTGGGGGGCACACAATCCATCATGGGAGTTGGGGGGCACATAATCCAACCATGAGGGTTGGTGGACACACAACCCATTACAGGGATTGGGGGGCACACAAACTGTCGCAAGGGGCTGGGAGGGCACACAATCCATCACCGGGTTGGGGGGACACACAAACCATAACAGGGGGTGGGGGGGTGCACACAGTCCATTACGGGGGTTGGGGGGCACACAATCCATCACAGGGGGTAGGGGTGCACACAATCCAACCATGAGGGCTGGTGGACACACAATGCATCAGAGGGGTTGGGGGCACACAAACTGTCACAGGAGCTGGGAGGGCAACAATCCATCACTGGGGTTGGGGGTACACACAATCCATCACAGGGGTAAGGGGGCACACAATACATAACAAGGGCTGGGAGTGCACACAACTATCACAGGGGGCTGGGTTGGACACACAATACATCACAGGGGGCTGGGGGGACACAAAATCAATAAAAGGGGGCTGGTGGGAGACACAATCAATCACAGGGGTTGGGGGACACACAATCCATCACGGGGGTTGGGGACACACAAACCATCACAGGGGTGGGGGGCACACAGTCAATCACAGGGATTGGGGCATACAATCCATCATGGGGGCTGGGGTTGCACCAATCCATTGAGGGGGGCTGGAGGGACACACAATCCATCACAGGGATTGGGGGCACACAATCCATCACTGGGGCTGGGGGACACACAATCCATCACAGGAGGCTGGGTGGGCACACAATCAATCACAGGGTGCTGGGGGGACACACAATCCATCACAGGGTTTGGAGGCACACAATCCATCAGGGGGGCCTGATGGGGCACACAATCCATCACAGGGGGTTGGGGGAAACACAATCCATCAAGGGTGCTGGGGGCACACTATCCTTCATGGGGAATGGGGGGCACGCAATCCATCATGGGGGCTCGGGGGGCACATAATCACATTATCCAACCATGAGGGCTGGTGGACACACAATCCATCACAGGGATTGGGGGGCACACAAACTGTCACAAGGGACTGGGTGGCACACAATCCATCATGGGGGCTGGGAGGGCACACAAACTATCACCGGGGTTGGGGGTACACACAATCCATCACAGGGGGCTGGGGTAAACACACAATCAATCAAAGGGGGCTGGGGCCACACACAATCCATCACAGGGGTTGGGGGAAAACAAACCGTCACAGGGGCTGTGTGTGCCCTCAATCCATCAAGGAGGTCTGGGTGGGCATGCAAACTGTCACAGGGGGTGGGGGACATGCAGAGTCCATCACTGGGGGTGGGGGGACACACAATTCAACCATGAGAGCTGGTCTGAGGGGCTAGGCGGGCACACAATCCATAATGGGGGCTGGGAGGGTACACAATCCATCACCAGGGATGGGGTACACACAATCCATCACGAGTGTTAGGGGGGCACACAATCCATTACAGGGGCTGGTGGAACACAAACCGTCACAGGGGGGTGCACACAATCCATCACAGGAGCTGTGGGTGCACACAATCCATCAAGGAGGTCTGGGGGGGCATACAAACTGTCAAAGGGGGCGAGGACACACAGAGTCCATCACTGGGGTTGGGGGCACACAATCCATCACGGAGGCTAGGGGTGCACACAATCCAACCATGAGGGCTGGTGGACACACAATGCAACACAGGGGTTGGGGGGCACACAAACTGTCACAGGGGTTGGGGGGCACAGAATCCATAATGGGGGCTGGGAGGGCACACAATCCATCACTGGGGTTGGGGGTACACACAATCCATCACAGGGGTTAGGGGGGCACACAATCCATAACAGGGGTTGGGAGTGCACACAACTATCACAGGGGACTGGGGGGACACACAATACATCACAGGGGTCAGGGGGAGACACAATGAATCACAGGGGGCTGGGGGGACACACAATCAATCACAGGGGTTGGGGGACATACAATCCATCACGGTAGTTGGGGGCACACAAACCGTCACAGGGGTGGGGGGCACACAGTCAATCACAGGGATTGGAGGCATACAATCCATCATGGGGGATGTGGATGCACACAATCCATTGAGGGGGGCTGGAGGGCACACAATCCATCACGGGGGTTGGGGGCAAACAATCCATCACGGGGGGCTGGGGGACACACAATCCATCACAGGAGGCTGAGTGGGCACACAATCAATCACAGGGTGCTGGGGGGACACATAATCCATCACAGGGTTAGGAGGCACACAATCCAGCAGGGGGGCCTGATGGGGCACACAATCCATCACAGGGGGTTGGGGGAAACACAATCCATCCCCGGTGCTGGGGGGCACACTATCCTTCATGGGGCTGGCGGGCACACAATCCATCATGGGGGTTGGGGGGCACATAATCCAACCATGAGGGCTGGTGGACACACAATCCATCACCGGGATTGGGGGCACACAAACTGTCGCAGGGGGCTGGGTGGCACACAATCCATCATGGTAGCTGAGAGGGCACCCAACCCATCACTGGGGTTGGGGGTACACACAATCCATCACAGGGGGCTGGGGTGAACACACAATCAATCACAGGGGGCTGGGGGCACCCACAATCCATCACAGGGTTTGGGGGAACACAAACCGTCACAGGGGGATGAACACAATCCATCACGGGGGTTGGGGGTGCACACAATCCGTCACAGGGGCTCTGGGTGCATACAATCCATCAAGGAGGTCTGAGGGGCATACAAACGGTCACAGGGGGCGAGGACAAACAGAGTCCATCACTGGGGCTGGGGGGGCACACAATCCATCACCGGGGCTAGGAGCGCTCACAATCCAACCATGAGGGCTGGTGGACACACAATGCATCACAGGGGTTGGGAGCACACAATCCATAACAGGGGCTGGGAGTGCACACAACTATCACACGGGGCTGGGGGGACACACAATCCAACACGGGTGTTGGGGGCACACAAACCGTCACAGGGGTGGGGGGACACACAGTCAATCACAGGGATTGGGGGGCACATAAACCATCATGGGGGCTGGGGGTGCACACAATCCATCAAGGGGGTTGGGGGGACACACAATCCATCACGGGGGCTGGGGGTGCACACAATCCATCAAGGGGGTCTGGGCAGACGCACCATCCATCACGGGGTTGGGGGGTGCACACAATCCATCACAGGGGGCAGGGGGACACACAATCTATCGTGGGAGGCTGGGGGGCACACAATCAATCACAGGGGTTTGAGGGCACACAGTCCATCAGGGGGGCCTGAGGGGGGAACACAATCCATCACAGGGGGTTCGGGGATCACAATCCATCACAGGTGCTGGGGGGGCACACTATCCTTCATGGGGCCTGGGGGGCACACAATCCATAACGGGGGCTGGGGGGGCACACAATCCATCACAGGGGTTTGAGGGCACACAATCCATCAGGGGGGCCTGAGGGGGCACACAATCCATCACAGGGGGTTGGGGAAACACAATCTATCACAGGTGCTGGGGGGGCACACTATCCTTCATGGGGCTGGGGGCACACAATCCATCACAGGGGTTGGGGGGCACACAATTCATCACAGGGGCTGGGAGTGCACACAACCATCACAGGGGGTTGGCGGGAACACACAATCAATCACAGGGGGCTGGGGGCACACACAATCCATCACAGGGGTTGGGGGGCACACAAACCATCACAGGGGGTGGGGGTGCACACAATCCATCACGGGGGCTGGGAGTGCACACAATGCATCATGGGGGTTGGAGGTGCACAGAATCCATCACAGGGGTTGAGGCTGCACACAATCCATCATAGGGGCTGTGGGTTCCCACAATCTATCAAGGAGGTCTGGGGGGGCATACAAACTGTCACAGGGGGTGGGGGACATGCAGAGTCCATCACTGGGGGTGGGAGGGCACACAATCCATCACAGGAGCTAGGGGAGCACACAATCCATCGCGGGAGGCTGGGGGGGGGCACACAATCAATCACAGGGTGCTGGGGGGACACACAATCCATCATAGGGGTTTGAAGGCACACAATCCATCAGGGGGGGCCTGAGGGGACACACAATCCATCACAGGGGGTTGGGGGAACACAATCCATCACAGGTGCTGGAGGGCACAATATCCTTCACGGGGGCTGGGGGGCACACAATCCATAACGGGGGATGGGGGGGGCACACAATCCAACCATGAGGGCTGGTGGACACACAATCCATCACAGGGGTTGGGGGGAATACAAACTGTCACAGGGGGTGGGGGATGCACACAGTCCATCTTGGGGGCTGGGAGTGCACACAATGCATCATGGGGGTTGGAGGTGCACACAATCCATCACGGGGGTGGGGGTTGACACAATAGATTAACAGGGGCTGTGGGTGCACACAACCATCACAGGGGGCTCGGGGAACACACAATCAATCATAGGGGCTGGGGGCACACACAATCCATCACATGGGTTGGGGGGCACACAAACCGTCACAGGGGGTGGGGGGTGCATACAATCCATCACGGGGGCTGCGAGTGCACACAATGCATCATGGGGGTTGGAGGTGCACACAATCCATCACAGGGGTTGGGGGGCACACAAACCATCACAGGGGGTGGGTGGTGGACCCAATCCATCTCAGGGGTTGCAAGTGCACACAATGCATCATGGGGGTTGGGGGTGCACACAATCCATCACGGGGGATGGGGGTTACACAATCCTTCACAGGGGCTGTGGGTGCCCTCAATCCATCAAGGAGGTCTGGGCGGGCAAACAAACCATCACAGGGGGTGGGGGACATGCAGAGTCCATCACTGGGGGTGGGGGGGGCACACAATCCAACCATGACAGCGGTGGACACACAATCCGTCACAGGGGTTGGGGTGCACCAAATACTGTCAAAGGGACTAGGGGGGCACACAATCCATAATGGGCACTGGGAGGGTACACAATCCATCACCGGGGATGGGGTTCACACAATCCATCACGAGTGTTAGGGGGGCACACAATCCATTACAGGGGCTGGGGGAACACAAACCGTCACAGAGGGTGAACACAATCCATCACGGGATTTGGGGGTGCACACAATCCATCACAGGGGCTGTGGAACACAAACCGTCACAGGGGGGTGCACACAATCCATCACAGGAGCTGTGGGTGCACACAATCCATCAAGGAGGTCTGGGGGGGCATACAAACTGTCACAGGGGGCGAGGACACACAGAGTCCATCACTGGGGTTGGGGGGCACACAATCCATCACGGAGGCTAGGGGTGCACACAATCCAACCATGAGGGCTGGTGGACACACAATGCAACACAGGGGTTGGGGGGCACACAAACTGTCACAGGGGTTGGGGGGCACAGAATCCATAATGGGGGCTGGGAGGGCACACAATCCATCACTGGGGTTGGGGGTACACACAATCCATCACAGGGGTTAGGGGGGCACACAATCCATAACAAGGGTTGGGAGTGCACACAACTATCACAGGGGACCGGGGGGGGACACACAATACATCACAGGGGTCAGGGGGAGACACAATGAATCACAGGGGGCTGGGGGGACACACAATCAATCACAGGGGTTGTGGGACATACAATCCATCACGGTAGTTGGGGGCACACAAACCGTCACAGGGGTGGGGGGCACACAGTCAATCACAGGGATTGGAGGCATACAATCCATCATGGGGGATGTGGATGCACACAATCCATTGAGGGGGGCTGGAGGGCACACAATCCATCACGGGGGTTGGGGGCAAACAATCCATCACGGGGGGCTGGGGGACACACAATCCATCACAGGAGGCTGGGTGGGCACACAATCAATCACAGGGTGCTGGGGGGACACAGAATCCATCACAGGGTTAGGAGGCACACAATCCAGCAGGGGGGCCTGATGGGGCACACAATCCATCACAGGGGGTTGGGGGAAACACAATCCATCACGGGTGCTGGGGGGCACACTATCCTTCATGGGGCTGGGGGGCACACAATCCATCATGGGGCTTGGGGGGCACATAATCCAACCATGAGGGCTGGTGGACACACAATCCATCACCGGGATTGGGGGCATACAAACTGTCGCAGGGGGTTGGGTGGCACACAATCCATCATGGGGGCTGAGAGGGCACCCAACCCATCACTGGGGTTGGGGGTACACACAATCCATCACAGGGGGCTGGGGTGAACACACAATCAATCACAGGGGGCTGGGGGCACCCACAATCCATCACAGGGTTTGGGGGAACACAAACCGTCACAGGGGGATGAACACAATCCATCCCGGGGTTGGGGGTGCACACAATCCGTCACAGGGGCTGTGGGTGCACACAATCCATCAAGGAGGTCTGGGGGGGCATACAAACGGTCACAGGGGGCGAGGACAAACAGAGTCCATCACTGGGGCCGGGGGGGCACACAATCCATCACGGGGTCTAGGGGCGCTCACAATCCAAGCATGAGGGCTGGTGGACACACAATGCATCACAGGGGTTGGGGGCACACAATCCATAACAGGGGCTGGGAGTGCACACAAGTATCACACGGGGCTGGGGGGACACACAATCCAACACGGGGGTTGGGGGCACACAAACCGTCACAGGGGTGGAGGGACACACAGTCAATCACAGGGATTGGGGGGCACATAAACCATCATGGGGGCTGGGGGTGCACACAATCCATCAAGGGGGTTGGGGGGACACACAATCCATCACGGGGGCTGGGGGTGCACACAATCCATCAAGGGGGTCTGGGCAGACGCACCATCCATCACGGGGTTGGGGGGTGCACACAATCCATCACAGGGGGCTGGGGGGCACACAATCTATCGTGGGAGGCTGGGGGGGCACACAATCAATCACAGGGGTTTGAGGGCACACAGTCCATCAGGAGGGCCTGAGGGGGGAACACAATCCATCACAGGGGGTTCGGGGAACACAATCCATCACAGGTGCTGGGGGGGCACACTATCCTTCACGGGGCCTGGGGGGCACACAATCCATAACGGGGGCTGGGGGGCACACAATCCATCACATGGGGTTGAGGGCACACAATCCATCAGGGGGGCCTGAGGGGGCACACAATCCATCACAGGGGATTGGGGAAACACAATCTATCACAGGTGCTGGGGGGGCACACAATCCTTCATGGGGCTGGGGGCACACAATCCATCACAGGGGTTGGGGGGCACACAATTCATCACAGGGGCTGGGAGTGCACACAACCATCACAGGGGGTTGGCGGGAACACACAATCAATCACAGGGGGCTGGGGGCACACACAATCCATCACAGGGGTTGGGGGGCACACAAACCATCACAGGGGGTGGGGGGTGCACACAATCCATCACGGGGGCTGGGAGTGCACACAATGCATCATGGGGGTTGGAGGTGCACAGAATCCATCACAGGGGTTGAGGCTGCACACAATCCATCAAAGGGGCTGTGGGATCCCACAATCTATCAAGGAGGTCTGGGGGGGGCATACAAACCGTCACAGGGGGTGGGGGACATGCAGAGTCCATCACTGGGGGTGGGAGGGCACACAATCCATCACAGGAGCTAGGGGAGCACACAATCCATCGCGAGAGGCTGGGGGGGGCACACAATCAATCACAGGGTGCTGGGGGGACACACAATCCATCATAGGGGTTTGAAGGCACACAATCCATCAGGGGGGGCCTGAGGGGGCACACAATCCATCACAGGGGGTTGGGGGAACACAATCCATCACAGGTGCTGGGGGACACAATATCCTTCACAGGGGCTGGGGGGCACACAATCCATAACGGGGGCTGGGGGGGGCACACAATCCAACCATGAGGGCTGGTGGACACACAATCCATCACAGGGGTTGGGGGGAATACAAACTGTCACATGGGGGCTGGGGGGAACACACAATCAATCACAGGGTGCTGCGGGCACACACAATCCATCACAGGGGTTGGGGGGCACACAAACTGTCACAGGGGGTGGGGGATGCACACAGTCCATCTTGGGGGCTGGGAGTGCACACAATGCATCATGGGGGTTGGAGGTGCACACAATCCATCACGGGGGTGGGGGTTGACACAATAGATTAACAGGGGCTGTGGGTGCACACAACCATCACAGGGGGCTCGGGGAACACACAATCAATCATAGGGGGCTGGGGGCACACACAATCCATCACATGGGTTGGGGGGCACACAAACCGTCACAGGGGGTGGGGGGTGCATACAATCCATCACAGGGGCTGCGAGTGCACACAATGCATCATGGGGGTTGGGGGTGCACACAATCCATCACGGGGGATGGGGGTTACACAATCCTTCACAGGGGCTGTGGGTGCCCTCAATCCATCAAGGAGGTCTGGGCGGGCACACAATCCATAATGGGGGCTGGGAGGGTACACAATCCATCACCGGGGATGGCGTACACACAATCCATCACGAGTGGGGGGCACACAATCTATTACAGGGGCTGGGGGAACACAAACCATCACAGGGGGGTGCACACAATCCATCACAGGAGCTGTGGGTGCACACAATCCATCAAGGAGGTATGGGGGGCATACAAACCGTCACAGGGGGCGAGGACACACAGAGTCCATCACTGGGGTTGGGGGGCACACAATCCATCACGGAGGCTAGGGGTGCACACAATCCAACCATGAGGGCTGGTGGACACAAAATGCAAGGGGTTGGGGGGCACACAAACTGTCACAGGGGTTGGGGGCACAGAATCCATAATGGTGGCTGGGAGGGCACACAATCCATCACTGGGGTTGGGGGTACACACAATCCATCACAGGGGTTAGGGGGGCACACAATCCATAACAGGGGCTGGGAGTGCACACAACTATCACAGGGGACTGGGGGGGCACACAATACATCACAGGGGTCAGGGGGAGACACAATGAATCACAGGGGTCTGGGGGGACACACAATCAATCACAGGGGTTCGGGGACATACAATCCATCACGGTAGTTGGGGGCACACAAACAGTCACAGGGGTGGGGGGCACACAGTAAATCACAGGGATTGGAGGCATACAATACATCATGGGGGCTGGGGATGCACACAATCCATTGAGGGGGGCTGGAGGGCACACAATCCATCACGGGGGTTGGGGGCAAACAATCCATCACGGGGGGCTGGGGGACACACAATCTATCACAGGAGGCTGGGTGGGCACACAATCAATCACAGGGTGCTGGGGGGACACAGAATCCATCACAGGGTTAGGAGGCACACAATCCAGCAGGGGGGCCTGATGGGGCACACAAACCATCACAGGGGGTTGGGGGAAACACAATCCATCACGGGTGCTGGGGGGCACACTATCCTTCATGGGGCTGGGGGGCACACAATCCATCATGGGGGTTGGGGGGCACATGATCCAACCATGAGGGCTGGTGGACACACAATCCATCACCGGGATTGGGGGCACACAAACTGTCGCAGGGGGCTGGGTGGCACACAATCCATCATGGGGGCTGAGAGGGCACACAACCCATCACTGGGGTTGGGGGTACACACAATCCATCACAGGGGGCTGGGGTGAACACACAATCAATTTCAGGGGGCTGGGGGCAACCACAATCCATCACAGGGTTTGGGGGAACACAAACCGTCACAGGGGGATGAACACAATCCAGCACGGGGGTTGGGGGTGCACACAATCCATCACAGGGGCTGTGGGTGCACACTATCCATCAAGGAGGTCTGGGGGGCATACAAACGGTCACAGGGGGCGAGGACAAACAGAGTCCATCACTGGGGCTGGGGGGGCACACAATCCATCACGGGCGCTAGGGGTGCTCACAATCCAACCATGAGGGCTGGTAGACACACAATCCATCACAGGGGGTTGGGGGAACACAATCCATCACAGGTGCTGGGGGGCACAATATCCTTCACGGGGGCTGGGGGGCACACAATCCATAATGGGGGTTGGGGGGGGCACACAATCCAACCATGAGGGCTGGTGTACACACAATCCATCACAGGGGTTGGGGGAATACAAACTGTCACATATGGGCTGGGGGGAACACACACTCAATCACAGGGTGCTGCGGGCACACATAATCCATCACAGGGGTTGGTCGGGCACACAAACTGTCACAGGGGGTGGGGGATGCACACAGTCCATCTTGGGGGCTGGGAGTGCACACAATGCATCATGGGGGTTGGAGGTGCACACAATCCATCACGGGGGTGGGGGTTGACACAATAGATTAACAGGGTCTGTGGGTGCACACAACCATCACAGGGGGCTCGGGGAACACACAATCAATCATAGGGGGCTGGGGGCACACACAATCCATCACATGGGTTGGGGGGCACACAAACCGTCACAGGGGTTGGGGGGTGCATACAATCCATCACGGGTGCTGCGAGTGCACACAATGCATCATGGGGGTTGGAGGTGCACACAATCCATCACAGGGGTTGGGGGGCACACAAACCATCACAGGGGGTGGGGGGCGGACACAATCCATCTCAGGGGTTGCAAGTGCACACAATGCATCATGGGGGTTGGGGGTGCACACAATCCATCACGGGGGATGGGGGTTACACAATCCTTCACAGGGGCTGTGGGTGCCCTCAATCCTTCAAGGAGGTCTGGGCGGGCAAACAAACCATCACAGGGGGTGGGGGACATGCAGAGTCCATCACTGGGGGTGGGGGGGCACACAATCCAACCATGACAGCGGTGGACACACAATCCGTCACAGGGGTTGGGGTGCACCAAATACTATCAAAGGGACTAGTGGGGCACACAATCCATAATGGGCGCTGGGAGGGTACACAATCCATCACCGGGGATGGGGTTCACACAATCCATCACGAGTGTTAGGGGGGCACAGAATCCATTACAGGGGCTGGGGGAACACAAACCGTCACAGGGGGTGAACACAATCCATCACGGGAGTTGGGGGTGCACACAATCCATCAAGGAGGTCTGGGGGGGCATACAAACCGTCACAGGGGGCGAGGACACACAGAGTCCATCACTGGGGTTGGGGAGCACACAATCCATCACAGAGGCTAGGGTTGCACACATTCCAACCATGAGGGCTGGTTGACACACAATGCATCACAGTGGTTGGGGGGCACACAAACTGTCACAGGGGTTGGGGGCACACAATCCATAATGGGGGTTGGGAGGGCACACAATCCATCACAGGGTTGGGGGTACACACAATCCATCACAGCGGTTAGGGGGGCACACAATCCATAACAGGGGCTGGGAATGCACACAACTATCACAGGGGGCTGGGGGGACACACAATACATCACAGGGGTCAGGGGGAGACACAATGAATCACAGGGGGCTGGTGGACACGCAATCCATCACCGGGACTGGGGGCACACAAACTGTCGCAGGGGGCTGGGTGGCACACAATCCATCATGGGGGCTGAGAGGGCACACAACCCATCACCGGGGTTGGGGGTACACACAATCCATCACAGGGGGCTGGGGTGAACACACAATCAATCACAGGGGGCTGGGGGCACCCACAATCCTTCACAGGGTTTGGGGGAACACAAACCGTCATAGGGGGATGAACACAATCCATCACGGGGGTTGGGGGTGCACACAATCCATCACAGGGGCTGTGGGTGCACACAATCCATCAAGGAGGTCTGGGGGGGCATACAAACGGTCACAGGGGGCGAGGACAAACAGAGTCCATCACTGGGGCTGGGGGGGCACACAATCCATCACGGGGGCTAGGGGTGCTCACAATCCAACCATGAGGGCTGGTGGACACACAATGCATCACAGGGGTTCGGGGCACACAATCCATAACAGGGGCTGGGAGTGCACACAACTATCACACGGGGCTGGAGGGACACACAATCCAACACGGGGGTTGGGGGCACACAAACCGTCACAGGGGTGGGGGGACACACAGACAATCACAAGGATTGGGGGGCACATAAACCATCATGGGGGCTGGGGGTGCACACAATCCATCAAGGGGGTTGGGGGGACACACAATCTATCACAGGGGCTGGGGGTGCACACAATCCAACAAAGGGGGTCTGGGCAGACGCACCATCCATCACGGGGTTGGGGGGTGCACACAATCCATCACAGGGGCTGGGGGACACACAATCTATTGTGGGAGGCTGGGGGGGCACACAATCAATCACAGGGGTTTGAGGGGACACAGTCCATCAGGGGTGCCTGAAGGGGCACACAAACCATCACAAGGGGTTCGGGGAACACAATCCATCACAGGTGCTGGAGGGGCACACTATCCTTCACGGGGCCTGTGGGGCACACAATCCATAACGGGGGCTGGGGGGGCACACAATCCATCACAGGGGTTTGAGGGCACACAATCCATCAGGGGGGCCTGAGGGGGCACACAATCCATCACAAGGGGTTGGGGAAAAACAATCTATCACAGGTGCTGGGGGGGGGGGCACACTATCCTTCACAGGGCTGGGGGGCACACAATCCATCACAGGGGTTGGGGGGCACACAATTCATCACAGGGGCTGGGAGTGCACACAACCATCACAGGGGGTTGGTGGGAATACACAATCAATCACAGGGGGCTGGGGGCACACACAATCCATCACAGGGGTTGGGGGGCACACAAACCATCACAGGGGGTGGGGGGTGCACACAATCCATCATGGGGGCTAGGAGTGCACACAATGCATCATGGGGGTTGGAGGTGCACAGAATCCATCACAGGGGTTGAGGGTGCACACAATCCATGACAGGGGCTGTGGGTTCACACAATCTATCAAGGAGTTCTGGGGGGCATACAAACCGTCACAGGGGGTGGGGGACATGCAGAGTCCATCACTGGGGGTGGGAGGGCACACAATCCATCACAGGAGCTAGGGGAGCACACAATCCATCGCGGGAGGCTGGGGGGGCACACAATCAATCACAGGGTGCTGGGGGGACACACAATCCATCATAGGGGTTTGAAGGCACACAATCCATCAGGGGGGGCCTGAGGGGGCACACAATCCATCACAGGGGGTGGGGGGAACACAATCCATCACAGGTGCTGGGGGGCACACTATCCTTCAAGGGGGCTGGGGGGCACACAATCCAACCATGAGGGCTGGTGGACACACAATCCATCACAGGGGTTGGGGGGAATACAAACTGTCACATGGGGGCTGGGGGGAACGCACAATCAATCACAGGGTGCTGTGGGCACACACAATCCATCACAGGGGTTGGGGGCACACAAACTGTCACAGGGGTTGGGGGATGCACACAGTCCATCTCGGGGGCTGGGAGTGCACACAATGCATCATGGGGGTTGGAGGTGCACACAATCCATCACGGGGGGCTGGGGGGAACACACAATCAATCATAGGGGTCTGGGGGCACACACAATCCATCACATGGGTTGGGGGGCACACAAACCGTCACAAGGGGTCGGGGGTGCATACAATCCATCACGGGGCTGCGAGTGCACACAATGCATCATGGGAGTTGGAGGTGCACAGAATCCATCACAGGGGTTGGGGGGCACACAAACCATCAGAGGGGGTGGGGGGTGGACGCAATCCATCTCAGGGGTTGCAAGTGCACACAATGCATCATGGGGGTTGGGGGTGCACACAATCCATCACGGGGGATGGGGGTTACACAATCCTTCACAGGGGCTGTGGGTGCCCTCAATCCATCAAGGAGGTTTGGGCGGGCAAACAAACCATCACAGGGGGTGGGGGACATGCAGAGTCCATCACAGGGGGTGGGGGGGGCACACAATCCAACCATGACAGCGGTGGACACACAATCCGTCACAGGGGTTGGGGTGCACCAAATACTGTCAAAGGGACTAGGGGGGCACACAATCCATAATGGGCGCTGGGAGGGTACACAATCCATCACCGGGGATGGGGTTCACACAATCCATCACGAGTGTTAGGGGGGCACACAATCCATAACAGGGGCTGGGAGTGCACACAACTATCACAGGGGGCTGGGGGACACACAATACATCACAGGGGTCAGGGGGAGAAACAATGAATCACAGGGGGCTGGGGGGACACACAATAGATCACAGGGGTTGGGGGACACACAATCCATCACAGGGCTTAGGGGAACACAAACCGTCACAGGGGGTGAACACAATCCATCACGGGAGTTGGGGGTGCACACAATCCATCACAGGGGCTGTGGGTGCACACAATCCATCAAGGAGGTCTGGGGGGGCATACAAACCATCACAGGGGGCGAGGACACACAGAGTCCATCACTGGGGTTGGGGAGCACACAATCCATCACTGAGGCTAGGGTTGCACACATTCCAACCATGAGGGCTGGTTGACACACAATGCATCACAGGGGTTGGGGGGCACACAAACTGTCACAGGGGTTGGGGGCACACAATCCATAATGGGGGTTGGGAGGGCACACAATCCATCACTGGAGTTGGGGGTACACACACTCCATCACAGGGGTTAGGGGGGCACACAATCCATAACAGGGGCTGGGAGTGCACACAACTATCACAGGGGGCTGGGGGACACACAATACATCACAGGGGTCAGGGGGAGAAACAATGAATCACAGGGGGCTGGGGGGACACACAATAGATCACAGGGGTTGGGGGACACACAATCCATCACAGGGCTTAGGGGCACACAAATCGTCACAGGGGTGGGGGGCAACAGTCAATCACAGGATTGGGGGCATACAATCCATCATGGGGGCTGGGGTTGCACACAATCCATTGAGGGGGGCTGGAGGGACACACAATCCATCACGGGGATTGGGGGCACACAATCCATCACTGGGGCTGGGGGACACACAATCCATCACAGGAGGCTGGGTGGGCACACAATCAATCACAGGGTGCTGGGGGGACACACAATCCATCACAGGGTTTGGAGGCACACAATCCATCAGGGGGGCCTGATGGGGCACACAATCCATCACAGGGGGTTGGGGGAAACACAATCCATCAAGGGTGCTGGGGGCACACTATCCTTCATGGGGAATGGGGGGCACGCAATCCATCATGGGGGGTCGGGGGGGCACATAATCACATTATCCAACCATGAGGGCTGGTGGACACACAATCCATCACAGGGATTGGGGGGCACACAAACTGTCACAGGGGACTGGGTGGCACACAATCCATCATGGGGGCTGGGAGGGCACACAAACTATCACCGGGGTTGGGGGTACACACAATCCATCACAGGGGGCTGGGGTAAACACACAATCAATCAAAGGGGGCTGGGGCCACACACAATCCATCACAGGGGTTGGGGGAAAACAAACCGTCACAGGGGCTGTGTGTGCCCTCAATCCATCAAGGAGGTCTGGGCGGGCATGCAAACTGTCACAGGGGGTGGGGGACATGCAGAGTCCATCACTGGGGGTGGGGGGACACACAATTCAACCATGAGAGCTGGTCTGAGGGGCTAGGCAGGCACACAATCCATAATGGGGGCTGGAAGGGTACACAATCCATCACCAGGGATGGGGTACACACAATCCATCACGAGTGTTAGGGGGGCACACAATCCATTACAG